>NW_027204760.1:805000-1285497 GCF_024711535.1 Dipodomys merriami
AGGGTGGGATTTAGGGTTAGGGTTAGGGTTAGGGTAAGGATTAGATTTAGGTTGAGGGTTATCGTTAGGGTTAAGATTATGGTTAGGGTGAGGTTTAGGGTGAGGGTTAGGGTTAGGGTTAGGGTTAGGGTGAAGTTGAGTGTAAGGTTTATTCTGACGTTTAGGCTTAGGGTGAGGGCTACGGTGATGTTGAGGGTTAGGGTGAGTGTGAGGGTGAGGGTGAGGGTTTCCTTTAGGTAAGGGTTAGGGTTATGGTTAGGGTGAGGTTTAGGTTTAGGGTGAGGTTTAGGTTGAGGTTTAGGGTTAGGGTGAGGGTTAGGTTGAGGGTGAGGGTTAGGGTAAGGTTTCAGGTTAGGGTTAGGGTTAGGGTGAGGTTGATTGTGAGGTTTAGTTAAGTGTTAGTGTGAGGTTTAGGTTCAGTGTGTGGACTACGGTGCTGGTGTGGGATAGGGTGAATTTGAGGGAAAGGGTGAGGTTTTCAGTTAGGTAAGGATTAGGGTTAGGTTAAGGGTGAGGATTAAGTTGAGGTTGATGGTTACTTTGAGTGTTAGGTTTAGGGTGAGGGTTAGGGTTAGGGTTAGATTGAGGGTTAGGTTTAGGGTGAGGCTGAGGGTTAGGGTGAGCCTGACTCTTCGGGTGAGTGTGAGGGTGAAGGTGAGGTTTAGGGTGTGGTTTAGGCTTAGGGTAAGGGTGAGGGTGAGGTTGAGGTTTAGGGTTAGGGTTAGGGTGAGGGTTAGGGTTACTTTGAGGGTGAGGATGAAGGTGAGGTTGATGGTGAGGTTTAGGGTGAAGGTGACAGTGAGGTTGTGGGTTAGGTTTAGGATTAGGTTTAGGGGGAGTGTGAGAGTTAGGTTTAAGTTTAGGGTGAGGGTGAGATTGAGGGTTAGGCTTAGTGTTAGGGTTAGGGTGAGGCTAAGGGGTAGGGTTAGGGTTAGGTTTAGGTTTAAAGTGAGGTTTAGGTTTAGGGTTAGGCTGAGGGTGAGTGTTAGTGTGAGGGATAGGGTTAGGTTTAGGGTAAGGGTTTGGGTTAGGTTAATGGTTAGGGTTAGGGTTAGGGTGACGGTGAGGTTGAGGGTGAGGGATAGGTTTAGGTTTAGGGTGAGGGTGAGGGTTAGTGTGAGGGTTAGGATTAGGGTAGGGTAAGTGTTAGGTTTAGGGTGAGGGTTAGGGTTAGGGTTAGGGTTAGGGTGATGGTGAGGGTGAGGGTTAGGATTAGGGTTAGGATTAGTGTGAGGATAAGGTTTGGGTGAGGCATAGGGTAAGGGTGAGGTTTAGGGTTAGTGAAAGGTTTAATGTGTGGGTTAGTGTTAGGCTTAGTGTTAAGGTGAGGGTTAGGTCAGGGTGAGGTTTTGGGTTAGGGTTAGGGTTAGGGTGAGATTTAGGGTTAGGGTTAGTGTTAGGGTAAGGATTAGATTTAGGTTGAGGGTTATCGTTAGGGTTAAGATTATGGTTAAGATTATGGTTAGGGTGAGGTTTAGGGTGAGGGTTAGGGTTAGGGTGAAGTTGAGTGTAAGCTTTATTGTGACCTTCAGGATTAGGGTGATGGCAATGGTTATGTTGAGGGTTAGGGTGAGTGTGAGGGTGAGGGTGAGGGTTTCCTTTAGGTAAGTGTTAGGATTATGGTTAGGGTGAGGTTTAGGGTTAGGGTGAGGTTTAGGTTGAGGTTTAGGGTCAGGGTGAAGTTTAGGTTGAGGGTGAGGGTTAGGGTAAGGGTTCGGGTTAGGGTTAGGGTTAGGGTGAGGGTGATTGTGAGGTTTAGGATAAGTGTTAGGGTGAGGTTTAGGTTTAGTGTGAGGACTACGGTGAGGGTGTGGGTTAGGGTGAATGTGAGGGTAAGGGTGAGGTTTTCAGTTAGGTAAGGATTAGGTTTAGGTTTAGGGTGAGAATTAGGTTGAGGTTGATGGTTAGTTTGAGTGTTAGGGTTAGGGTGAGGGTTAGGGTTAGGGTTAGATTGAGGGTTAGGTTTAGGGTGATGTTTAGGGTGAGGCTGAGGTTTAGGTTGATGGTGACAGTTCATGTGAGTGTGAGGGTGAAGGTGAGGTTTAGGGTGTGGTTTAGGGTTAGGTTTATGGTGAGGGTTAGGGTGACGGTGAGGGTTAGGGTTAGGGTGAGGGTTAGGGTAAGGGTTAGGGTTAGGGTGAGGGTTAAGTTGGGGGGTAGGGTTAGGGTTAGGGAGAGGGTTAGGGTTAGTATGACAGTTAGCGTTAGGGTTAGACTTAGGGTTAGTATGAGGATAAAGCTTAGGGGGAGTTTTAGAGTGAGCATGAGGGTAAGGCTTATTGTTAGGTTTAGGGTGAGCGTTAGGGTGAAGTTTAGGGTTAGGGTTAGGTTATGGTGAGGGTGAGGGTGAATGTGAGGGTTAGGTTTAGGGTTAGGGTGAGGGTTAGGGTTAGGGTTAGGGTTAGGGTTAGGGTAAGTGTTACGGTTAGATTGAGGGTTAAGTTTAGGGTTAGAATTAGCGTGAGGGTGATGGTGAGTTTTAGGTTTAGGGTTAGAGTGAGAATAAGGTTTAGGTTGAAGTTTAGGGTGAGGGTGAGTGTTAGAGTTAGGATTCTGGTTAGTGTAAGGTTTAAGATGAGGGTGAGAGTGAGGGTGAGGGTGAGGGTTAGGGTTAGGGTTAGGGTTAGTGTGAGGATAAGGGTTAGGGTGAGGGTGAGGTTTATGGTTAGCTTTAGGTTTTGGGCGAGGGTTAGTGTTATGGTTCGGGTTAAGGTGAGGGTTAGGGTGAGGTTTAGGATTAGGGTTATGATAAGGGTTAGGTTTAGGATTAGGGTTACGGTGAGGTTTAGGGTGAGGGGTAGGGTTAGGGTGAAGGTAACGGTTCGGCTGAGGGTGAGGGTTAGGGTGTGGTTTAGGGTTAGGTTTATTGTGAGGGTTAGGGTGAGGGTTAGGGCTAGGGTGAGGGTTAGGGTTAGGGTTAGGGTGAGGTTGGGGTTGAGGTTAGGGTTAGGGTTAGGGTGAGGTTTAGGTTTTGGGTGAGGTCTATGGTGAGGTTATGGGTTAGGGTGAGTGTGAGTGTGAGGATGAGGTTTTCAGTTAGGTAAGGATTAAGATTAGGGTTAGGGTGAGGGTTAGGTTGAGGGTGAGGGTTTGTTTCAGTGTTAGGGTTAGTGTGAGAGTTAGGGTTAGGGTTAGATTGAGGGTTAGGATTAGGGTGAGGTTTAAGGTGAAGCTGAGGCTTAGGGTGAGGGTGACAGTTCGTTTTGAGGGTGAGGGTGAGGGTGAGGGTTAGGGTGTGGTTTAGGGTTAGGTTTATGGTGAGGGTTAGGGTGACCGTGAGGGTTAGGTTGAGGGTGAGTGTTACAAATAGGGTTAGGGAGAGGGTTAGGGTTAGTGTGAAGGTTAGCGATAGGGTTAGAGTTAGGGTTAGTATGAGGATAAAACCTCAGGGTGAGTTTTAGGGTGAACGTGAGGGTAAGGTTTATGGTTAGGTTTAGGGTGAGAGTTAGGGTTAGGGTTAGTTTTAGGGTTAGGGTTAGTGTGAGGGTTAGTGTTAGGGTGAGTGCTAGAGAGAGGTTGAGATTTAGGTGGAGGGTAACGGTGAGGGTGAAGTTTTTGGTTAGGTAACGGTTAGGATTAGGTTTAGGGTGACTATTAGGGTTAGGGTTTGGGTTAGGTTTATGTTGAGGGTGAGAGTGAGGTTGAGCGTTAGTGTTAGGATGAGGGTTAGGGTGAGGGTGAGGGTCAGGTTCAGGGTTAGGGTTAGGGTTAATGTGCGGGTTAGGATTATGGTGAGGGTTAGGGTGAGGGTGAGGGTTAGAATTAGGGTAAGTGTTAGGGTGAATTTTTAGTTAGGGTGATGTTTACTGTGAGGGTTAGGGTGAGCGTGAGTGTTCAGTTCAGAGTTAGGGTTAGGGTTAGTTTTAGGGATAGGGTTAGGGTGAGGGTTATGGTGAGGGTGAGGATGAGGATTAGTGTTAGGTTTAGGGTGATGGTTAGGGTGAGCGTTAGGTTAGGGTTAGTTTTAGTTTGCGGGTTAGGGTGAGGGTAAGCGTTACGGTGAGCATTCGGGTGAGGGTTAGGGTGAGTGTGAGTGAGGGATAGCATTAGAGTTAGGGTGAGGGTGTGGGTTAGGGTGAGGGTTAGAGATAGGGTGAGGATTAGGGTTAGTGTGAGGGTTAGGGTTAGATTTAGGTTTAGTGTGAGAATAAGGATTATGTGAGGGTTAGGATCAGGGTGAGGTGTAGGGTTAGCGTTAGGCATAGGGTGAGCGTTAGGGTGAGATTTAGGTTTAGGGTTAGGGTTAGGGTTAGGTTTAGGGTGAGGGTTAAGGTTAGGGTGATGTTTATGGTGAATATGAGTGTTAGGGTGACAGTTAGGATGAGGGTGACGATTAGGTTTAGGTTTAGGTTTAGGGTTAGGGTTAGGTTGAGGGTGAGTGTGAGGGTTAGGATTGGGGTTAGGGTTAGGGTTAGTGTGAGTGTTAGGGTGAGGATGAGGGTTCGGGAGATGTTGAGGGTTCAGGTGATGGTGAGGTTTAGGTTGTGGGCGAGGTTTAGGGTTAGAGTGAGGATTAGGGTTAGAGTTAGGGTTAGGGTTATGGTGAGGGTAAGGGTTTGGGTGAGGTTTAGGGTGAGGTTTAGGGTGAGGGTGAGAGGTAGTGTTATCATTAGAGTTAGGGTGAAGCTGAGGGTTAGGATGAGGGTTAGGATGAGGGTTTCGGATAGGGTTATGTTTGAGGTGAGGGTGAGGGTGAGGGTTAGTGTTAGGATTAGGTTTAGGGTTAGGGTGAGCGTTATGGTTAGGCTGAGGGTTAGTGTTAGGGTGATGTATATTTTTAGGGGGAGGGTTAGGGTGAGGATGAGGGTTAGATTTAGGGTTAGGGTTATGGTGAGGTTTAGGGTTAGCATTAGGGTTAGGGTGAGAGTTACGGTGAGGTGTAGGGATAGGGTTAGGTGGAGGGTTAGGGTGAGTGTGAGGGTGAGGGTTTCTGTTAGGTAAGGCTTAAGGTTATTTTTAGGGTGAGGATTAGGTTACAGTTGAGGTTTAGTGTGAGTGTGAGGGTTAGGTTTAGGATTTGGGTGAGGGTTAGGGTTAGGGTGATGTTTAGGATGAGGTTTAGGTTTAGTGTGACGGTTATGGTGCAGGTGAGTGTGAGGGTTAGGGTCTGGGTGAGGGTTAAGGTTAGGTTGAGTGTTAGGGTGACTGTGAGGGTTAGGGTGAGGGTGAGGGTTATGGTTACATTTAGGGTGAGGTTTAGGGTTAGGTTGAGGGTTAGTGTGAGGGGTAGGGTTAGGGTTAGGGTAATTGTTAGTGTGAGGGATAGAGTTAGGGTTAGTTTGAGGGTAAAGGTTAGGGTGAGGGTTAGGGTGAGGTGTAGGTTTAGGGTTAGGGTGAGGGTTAGGGTGAGGGGTAGGTTTAGGGTTAGGGTGAGGGCTAGGGTGAGGGTGAAGGTTAGGTTGAGGTTGAGGGTGAGGTTGAGGGTTTCGTTTAGGTAAGGGTTAGGGTTAGGGTTAAGTTTCAGGGAGCGTTAGGTATAGGGTGAGGTTTAGGCGAGTGTGAGGGTTAGGTTGAGGGTTAGGGTTAGGGTGAGGGTTATCGTTATGTTTAGGGTGAGGGTTAGCGTTAGGGTGATGTTTAGTATGAGGGTGAGGGTTACTGTTAAGGTTAGCCTTAGGGAAAGGGTTAGGGTTAGCGATAGGGTTAGGGTGAAGGTTAGATTGATAGGTAGGTTTTGCGTGAGGGTTAGGGTGAGGGTTAGTGTTAGGTTTAGAGTTAGGGTTAGGGTGAGGTTTAGTGTTAGGGTGAGGTCTAGGGTGAGGGTGAGGTTTAGGAAGACGGTGAGGGTGAGGGTGAGGTTTTTGTTTAGGTAAGGTTTAGGGTCAGGTTCAGGGTTAAAATTAGGGTGAGGGTGTCGGTTAGGGTTCGGTTTAGGGTGAGGGTGAGGGTGAGGGTGAGGGTGAGTGTTAGGATGAGGGTTAGGGTGAGGATGAGGGTGTTGGTGAGGGTGAGGGTTATGGTTAGGATTAGTGTGAGTGTTAGGGTTACAGTTAGGGTTATTGTTAGGGTGAGGGTGAGGGTTAGGCTTAGGGTCAGGGTGAGGGTTGGGGTGTGGGTTAGGCTGAGGGGTAGGTTAGGGTTTGGCTTAGGGTTATGGTGAGGGTAAGGGTTAGCTTGAGGTTTAGGGTTAAGTTGAGGGTTAATGTTAGCGTTAGGATTAGGATTAGGGTTAGGGTTAGTGTGAGGATGAGCGTGAGGGTGAGTGGTAGGGTTAGGGTTAGTGTGAGGTTTAGGGTTTGTGTGAGAGTTAGGTTTAGGGTGACGCATAGGGTTAGGGTAAGGGTTAGGGCCAGGGTTAGGCTTAGGGTGAAGGTCAGGGTGAGGGTTAGGGTTAGGTAGTGGGTTAGGTTTAGGCTGAGGGGTAGGATTAAGGTGATGTTTATTGTGAAGGTGAGGGTTAGGGTGAGGGGGAGTGTTAAGGTGAGGGTGAATGTTCGGGTGAGGGTGAGGGTTAGGGTTTGCCTGAATGATAGGCTTAAGGTGAGGTTTAGGGTGAGGTTTAGTGTTAGGGTGAGGTCTAGAGTGAGGGTGAGGTTTAGGATGAGGGTGAGGGTGAGGGTGAGGTTTTTGGTTAGGTAAGGTTTAGGGTCAGTTTCAGGCTTAAAATTAGGCTGTGGGTTAGGGTTAGGGTTAGGGTTAGGGTGAGGGTGAGGGTGAGGGTGAGTGTTAGGATGAGGGTTAGGGTGAGGATGAGGGTGTTGTTGAGGGTGAGGGTTATGGTAAGGATTAGTGTGAAGGTTAGGGTTACGGTTAGGGTTAGGGTTAGGGTGAGGTTGAGGGTTAGGCTTAGGGACAGGGTTAGGGTTGGGGTGTGGCTTAGGCTGAGGGGTAGGGTTAGGGTTATGGTTAGGGTTATGGTGAGGGTAAGGTTTAGCTTGAGGTGTAGGGTTAAGTTGAGGGTTAAGGTTAGGGTTAGGATTAGGATTAGGGTTAGGGTTAGGGTGAGGGTGAGGTGAGGGTGAGGGTGAGGGTTAGGGTTAGGGTTAGTGTGAGGGTTAGGGTTAGGGTGAGAGTTAAGTTTAGGGTGACACTTAGGGTTAGGGTAAGGGTTAGGGCCAGGGTTAGTTTTAGGCTGAAAATCAGGTTAGGGTTAGGGTTAGGTAGTGGGTTAGGGTTAGGCTGAGGGGTAGGATTAAGGTGATGTTTATTGTGAGGGTGAGGGTTAGGGTGAGGGGGAGTGTTAGGGTGAGGGTGAATGTTCGGGTGACGGTGAGGGTTAGGGTTTGCTTGAGGGTTAGGCTTAGGGTGAGGGTTAGGGTGACGGTGAGTGTTAGGGTGAGGGTGAGGGTTAGGTTTAGGGTTAGGAGTAGGGTGAGGGTTAGGGTTAGAATGAGACTTATGGTTACTGTGAGGATAAGGTTTAGGGTGAGGGTAAAGGTGAGGGTGAGGTTTAGGGTTAGCGTTAGGGTTAGGGTGAGGGTTAGGGTGAGGATTAGCATTATGGTGAGGGTTAGGTTTAGGGTGTGGGATAGGGTTAGGGTGATGTTTAGGGTGATGTTGATGGTAAGTGTGAGGGTGAGGGTGAGGGTTAGGGTGAGGGTCATGGTGAGGGTGAGGGTTAGGGTTAGGGTTAGGGTCTGGTTGAGGGTGAGAGATAGAATTAGGAATAGTGATAGGGTTAGTATTAGGCTGAGGGTGAGGGTCAGGGTGAGGTTGAAGGTTAGGGTTAGGGTTAGCATTAGGGTTAGAGTGAGGGTTATGGTTAGTGGGAGAGTTATGGTTAGGGTTATGAGTAGTGATATGGTGAGGGTAAGGGTTAGGGTGAGGTTTAGGGTGAGGGTTAGGGTTAGGGTTAGGATTAGGGTGAGGGTTAGGGTTTGGGTGATGTTTAGGGTGAGGTTGAGGTTTAGGGAGAGGATGAGGGTTTGGGTGAGGGTGAGGGTGAGGGTGAGGGATAGGGTGTGGGTGAGGATTAGGGTTAGGGTGAGAGTTAGCGTTAGTTTAGGTTTAGTGTGAGGGTAAGGGTTAGGGGAAAGGTTAGGGTTAGGTTGAGGGTTAGTGTTATGGTTAGGGAGAGGGGTAGGGTTAGGTTTAGGGGGAGTTGTAGGGTGATTGTGAGGGTTAGGGTTAAGGTGAGGGTGAGGGTTAGGGTTAGGTTTAGGGTTTGGGTGAGTTTGAGGGTGAGGGTTAGGTTTAGGATTATTGTTAGGTTAGGGTTATGGAGAGTGTTAGGGTGAGGGTAAGAGTTCGGGTCAGGTTGAGAATTAGGGTGTGTGTGAGGGTTAGGGTTAGGGTGAGGATTAGGGTTGGGTTTAGGGTTAGGGTTATGGTGAGAGTAAGCGTTAGGGTGAGGTTTAGTGTGAGGATGAGGGTTAGGGTTAATCTTAGGCTTAGGGTGAGGTTTAGGGTGAAGTTTAGGGTTAGGGTGAGGGTGAGGTATAGGGAGAGGGTTAGGGTTAGGGTGAGGGATAGGGAGAGGTTAGGATTAGGATGAGTCTTTGGGTGAGTATTAGGCTTAGGTTTAGCATTAGAGTGAGGGTGAGGGTGAGGGTGAGGGTTAGTGTTAGGATGAGGGTTAGGGTGAGGGTGACGGCGAGGGTGGGGTTGTGGGTTAGGGTTAGGGTTAATGTGTGGGTTAGGATTATGGTGACGGTTAGGGTTAGGGTGAGGGTTAGAATTAGGGTAAGTGTTAGGGTGAATTTTACTGTTAGGGTGATGTTTAGTGTGAGGGTTAGGGTGAGCGTGAGTTTTCAGGTCAGAGTTAGGTTTAGGGTTAGGTTTAGGGATAGGGTTAGGGTGAGGGTTAGGGTGAGGGTGAGGATGAGGGTTAGTGTTAGGTTTAGGGTGATGGTTAGGGTGAGCATTAGGGTTAGGGTTAGTGTTAGTTTGCGGGTTAGGGTGAGGGTAAGTGTTAGGGTGAGGTTTAGGTTGAGGGTTAGGGTGAGGGTGAGAGGTAGGGTTAGCATTAGTTTTAGGGTGAGGGTCTGGGTTAGGGTGAGGGTTAGGGATAGGGTGAGGATTAGGGTTAGTGTGAGGGTTAGGGTTAGGTTTAGGGTTAGTGTGAGGATAAGGATTAGGTGAGGGTTAGGATCAGGGTGAGGTGTAGCGTTAGGGATAGGGTGAGCGTTAGGGTGAGATTTAGGTTTAGGGTTAGGGTTAGGATTAGGTTTAGGGTGAGGGTTAGGGTTAGGTTGATGTTTATGGTGAGGGTGAGAGTTAGGGTGAGGGTGAGGATTAGGTTTAGGGTTAGGGTTAGGGTTAGGGTTAGCTTGAGGGTGAGGGTTCGGGTGACGGTGAGGGTTAGGTTGTGGGCGAGGTTTAGGGTTAGGTTGAGGATTAGGGTTAGATTTAGGGTTAGGGTTATGGTGAGGCTAAGGGTTCGGGTGAGGTTTAGGGTGAGGGTTAGGGTGAGGGTGACAGGTAGGGTTAGCATTAGAGTTAGGGTGAGGCTGAGGTTTAGGATGAGGGTTATGGTGAGGGTTTCAGATAGGGATATGTTTGAGGTGAGGGTGAGGGTGAGGGTTAGTGTTAGGATTAGGTTTAGGTTATGGTTAGGCTGAGGGTTAATATTAGGGTGATGTATATTGTGACGGGGAGTGTTAGGGTGAGGGTGAGTGTTAGGGTGAGATGAGGGTTAGATTTAGGGTTAGGGTTATGGTGAGGTTTAGGGTTAGCGTTAGGGTTAGGGTGAGAGTTACGGTGAGGTTTAGGGATAGTATTAGGTTGAGGGTTAGTGTGAGTGTTAGGGTTAGGGTGAGTGTTAGGGTCAGGATTTGTGTGAGGGTTAGGGTTAGGGTGATGTTTAGGGTGAGGTTTAGTGTTAGGGTGAGGGTGAGTGTTAGGAATGTGGGTGAGGGTTAAGGTTAGGTTGAGTGTTAGTTTGACTGTGAGGGTTAGGGTGAGGGTGAGGGTTATGGTTACGTTTAGGGTGAAGTTTAGGGTTAGGGTGAGGGTTAGTGTGAGGTGTAGGGTTAGGGTTAGGGTGAGGGTTAGGGTTAGTGTGAGGGAGAGGGTTAGGGATAGGGTGAGGGTAATGGTTAGGGTGAGGGTTAGGGTGAGGCGTAGGTTTAGGGTTAGAGTGAGGGCTAGGGTTAGGGTGAAGGTTTGGTTGAAGGTGAGGTTGAGGGTTTCGTTTAGGTAAGGGTTAGGGTTAGGGTTAGTTTGAAGGGTAGGGTTAGGATTAGGTTGAGGTTTAGGGGAGTGTGAGGGTTAGGTTGAGGGTTAGGGTTAGGGTGAGGTTAGCGTTAGGGTTAGGGTGAGGGTTAGCTTTAGGGTGATGTTTAGTATGAGGATGAGGGTTACTGTTAAGGTCAGCCTTATTGAAAGGGTTAGGCTTAGCGTTAGGTTTAGGGTGAGGATTAGAGTGATGGGTAGGGTTTGTGTTAGGGTTAGGGTGAGGGTTAAGGTTAGGGTGAGGGTTAGATTTAGGGTTAGGGTTAGGGTGAGGTTTAGTGTTAGGGTGAGGTCTAGGGTGAGGGTGAGGTTTAGGATGAGGGTGAGGGTGAAGGTGAGGTTTTTGGTTAGGTAAGGTTTAGGGTCAGGTTCAGGGTTAGAATTAGGGTGAGGGTGTGGGTTAGGGTTAGGGTTAGGGTGAGGGTGAGGGTGAGGGTGAGGGTGAGTGTTAGGATGAGGGTTAGGGTGAGGATGAGGGTGTTGGTTAGGGTGAGGGTTATGGTTAGGATTAGTGTGAGGGTTAGGTTTACGGTTAGTTTTAGGGTTAGGGTGAGGTTGAGGGTTAGGATTAGGGTCAGGGTTAGGTTTGGGGTGTGGGTTAGGCAGAGGGGTATGGTTAGGGTTAGGGTTAGGGTTATGGTGAGGGTAAGGGTTAGTGAGAGGTTTAGGGTTAAGTTGAGTGTTAATGTTAGCGTTAGGATTTGGATTAGGGTTAGGGTTAGGTTGAGGGTTAGGTTGAGGGTTAGCATTACGGTGAGGGTTAGGGTTAGGGTGAGGGTTAGGGTGAGGGTTAGCATTACGGTGAGGGTTAGGGTTAGGATGAGTGTTAGGGTTACGGTGATGTTTAGTGTGATGTTGATGGTGAGGGTGAGAGTTAGGGTGAGGGTCATGGTGAGGTTGATGTTTAGGGTTAGGTTTAGGGTCTGGTTGAAGTGAGAGATAGAATTACGAATAGAGTTAGGGTTAGCTTTAGGCTGAGGGTGAGGGTTAGAGTGAGGGTGAAGTTTAGGGTGAGGGTTAGCATTAGGGTTAGAGTGAGGGTTACGGTTAGTGTGAGGGTTATGCTTAGGGTTAAGATTAGGGATAGGGTGAGGGTAAGGGTTAAGGTGAGGTTAGGGTGAGGGTTAGGGTAGCGTTAGGATTAGGATGAGGGTTAGGGTTTGGGTGATGTTTAGGGTGAGGTTGAGGGTTAGGGAGAGTATGAGGGTTCGGGTGAGGGTGAGGGTGAGGGTGAGGAATAGGGTGTGGGTGAGGATTAGGGTTAGGGTGAGAGTTAGCATTAGGTTTAGGTTTAGGGTGAGGGTGAGGGTTAGGGGTAGGGTTAGGGTTAGGTTGAGGGTTAGGGTTAGGGTTAGGTTGAGGGTTAGGTTTAGGGTTAGGGCGAGGGGTAGGGTTAGGTTTAAGGGGAGTTGTTGGGTGATTGTGAGGGTTAGGGTTAGGGTTAGGGTGAGGGTTAAGTTTAGGTTTAGGGTTTGGGTGAGTTTGAGGGTGAGGGTTAGGTTTAGGATTAGGGTTAGGTTAGGATTAGGGAGAGTGTTAGGGTGAGGGTAAGTGTTCGGGTCAGGTTGAGAGTTAGGGTGTGGGTGAGGGTTAGGGTTAGGTTGAGGATTAGGGTTAGGTTAAGGTTAGGGTTATGGTGAGTGTAAGAGTTAGGGTGAGGTTTAGTGTGAGGATGAGGGTTAGGGTTAGTGTTAGAGTTAGGGTGAGGTTTAGGGTGAGGGTTAGGGTTTGGTTTAGGTTTAGCCTGAGGGTGAGGTATAGGGAGAGGGTTAGGGTTAGGGTGATGGATAGGGATAGGTTAGGGTTAGGGTGAGGGTTTCGGTGAGTGTTAGGGTTAGGTTTAGAATTAGAGTTAGGGTGAGTGTGAGGGTGAGGTTTATGATTAGGGTTAGGATAAAGATTAGGCTGAGGGTGATGGGGAGGGGGATGGTGTCGGTTAGGTTTAGGGTGAAGGTTAGGTTTAGGGCAGGGTGAGGGTGATGGTTAGGGTTAGGATTAGGGTTAGGATGAGGGTTAGGTTGAGGGTTAGGGTTAGGGTTAGTTTACTGGTTAGTGTAAGGATTAGGGTTAGGTTTAGGATGAGGGTAAATGTCAGGGTGAGGGTTAGGGTGAGGGTGAGGTTTAGGGTTAGGGTTAAAGTTAGGGTGAGGATCGGCGTTAGGGTTCAGGTTAGGGTGAGGTTTAGTGTTAGGTTGAGGTCTAGGGAGAGGGTGAGGTTTAGGATGAGGTTGAGGGTGAGGGTGAGGTTTTTGTTTAGGTAAGGTTTAGGGTCAGGTTCAGGGTTAGAATTAGGGTGAGGGTGTGGGTTAGGGTTAAGGTTAGGGTTAGGGTGAGGGTGAGGGTGAGGGTGAGTGTTAGGATGACGGTTAGGGTGAGGATGAGGGTGTTGGTGAGGGTGAGGGTTATGGTTAGGATTAGTGTGAGATTTAGGGTTACGGTTAGGGTTATGGTTAGGGTGAGGGTGAGGGTTAGGGTGAGGGTGAGGTTTAGGGTTAGGGTTAAAGTTAGGGTGAGGTTTAGCATTAGGTTTAGGGTGAGGGTTAGGGTATGGGTAAGTGTTAGGGTGAGGGTTAGTTTGAGGGTGAGTGTTAAGGTTAGAGTGAAGGTAAGTTTAGGGTGAGATTAAGGGTGAGGTTTAGGGTTAGGGTTAGCATTAGGGTTAGGTGAGAGTGAGGGTTATGGTGAGGGTTTGGGTTATGGTTAAGGATAGGGTGAGGATTTAGCTTAGGTTTAGGTTTATGGTGAGGGTTAGGGTTTAGTGTTAGTGTGATGGTTAGTGTGATGGTGAGGGTCAGGTTGAGGGTGACGTTTAGGATGAGGGTGAGGGTGAGGGTTAAGGTTAGGATTAGGATTAGGGTGAGTTTTAGGGTTAGGGTTATGGTTAGGGCTAGGGTTAGGGTTATTGTTAGGTTTAGGTTTAGGGTTAGGTTGAGGGTGCGGGTGAGGTTTAGTGTTAGGATTAAGTTTAGGGTTAGGGTTAGGGTGGTGTTGCATGTTAGGGTTAGGATTAAGGTTAGGTTTAGGGTAAGGCTGAGGGTGAAAGGGAGGTTGAGCTTGAGGGTTAGGATTAGGGTTAGTTTTAGCGTGAGTGCTAGGGTGTGGGTGATGGTTAGAGTGAGGGTGAGGGTTTCTGTTAGGTATGGGTTAGGGTTAGGGATAGGATTAGGGTGATGGTGGGGGTTAAGCTGAGCTTAGGTTTAGGTTGAGGGATAGGGTTAGGGTTAGGGTGAGGGTTAGGTTTAGGGTGATGTTTAGGGTGAGGATGAGGGTTAAGGTGAGGGTTAGGGTTAGGGTGAGGGTGAGGGTGAGGGTGTGCGTGAGGGTTATGGTTATGTCTAGTTTCAGGGTAAGCTTGAGGTTGAGGGTGTAGGTGAGGGTTAGGTTTAGGTTTAGGTTTAGGGTGAGGGTGAGGGTTAGGATTAGGAATAGGGTTAGGGTTAGTTTTAGGCTGAGGTTGATGTTCAGCATGAGAGTGAAGTTTACGGTTAGGTTTAGGATTAGGGTTAGAGTGAGGGTTACTCTTAGTGTGAGGGTTATGGTTAGGTTAATGGTTAGGGTTAAGTTGAGGGTAAGGGTTAAGGTGTGAGTGAGAGTGAGAGTGAGGGTGAGGGTTAGGGATATGGTTAGGGTTATTGTTTGGGTTAGGGTTTGGGTGATGTTTAGGGTGAGCGTGAGGGTCAGGGTGAGGATGAGTGTTCGGGTGAGTGTTTGGGTGAGGTTAAAGATGAGGGTTATGGTGTGGATGAGGATTAGGGTTAGCGAGAGGGTTAGCATTAGGTTTAGGGTTAGTGTGAGGGTGTGGCTTAGGGGTAGAGTTAGGGTTAGTTTGAGGGTTTGAGTTAGGGTGAGGGTTATGGAGAGGGGTAGGGGTAGGTTTAGGGTGAGTTTTGGGTGAGTGTGAGGATTAGTGTGAGTGTTAGGGTGAGGGTTAGTGTTAGTATTAGGGTTATGGTTAGGGTTAGGGTGAGGGTTAGGGTTAGGTTTAGGGTTAGAATAAGGGATAGGCTGATGGTTAGGGTTAGAGTTAATGTGAGTGTTGGGTTTAGGCTTAGGGTTTAGGTTAGTTTGAGGATAAAGTTTAGGTTGAGTGTTAGTGTGAGGGTGAGGGTTAGAGTTATGGTGAGGGTTAGGATGAGGGTAAGGTTTAGGGTTATGGTTAGGGTTAGAATGAGGCTTAGGCTGAGGGTTAGGGTTAGGGTTAGTGTGAGGGTTAGGGTTAGTGTGAGGGTTATGGTTATGGTTAGGGTTAGGGTGAGGGTTAGGGTTAGGCTTACGGTTAGGATAAGTTATAGGCTGAGGGTTAAGGTTAGGGTTAGTGTGAGGGTTTGGTTTAGGGTTAGGATAAAGTTTAGGGTCAGGGTAAAGGTTGGGGTGAGGGTTAGGGCGAGGGTGAGGTTTAGGATTATTGTTAGAGTGAGGGTGAGGTTTAGGGTTAGGGTTAGTTTTAGGGTGTGGTTAAGTGTTAGGGTGAGGCTTAGGTTGAGGACGAGGGTTAGGTTTAGGGTCAGGGTAAGGTGAGGGTTAGGGTGAGTGTGAGTTTTAGGGTTAGAATTAGAGTTAGGGTGAGTGTGAGGGTTAGGGTGAGGGTTTGGATTAAGGTTAAGGATAGGTTGTGGATTAGGGTTGGGCTAGGTTTAGGGTGAGGATTAGGCTAAGGGGTAGGGTTAGAGTTAATTTGAGGGTTAGGTTTAGTGTGAGGGTTAGGGTTAGGGTTAGGGTGACGGTAAGGTTTAGGGTGAAGGTTAGGGTGACTGTGAGTTTTAGGGTTAGCATTAGGGTTAGGGTTAGTGTTAGGATGAGGGTTAGGGTTCGGTTTAGGGTTAGGGTGAGTTTGAGGGTGAGTTTTAGTGTTAGGGTTATGGTGAGGGATAGTGTTAGGATGAGGGATAGGGTGAGGTTTAGGGTGAGGGTGAGGGTGAGGGTGAGGGTTAGTGTTAGGGTTATGGTGAGGGATAGTGTTAGGATGAGGGATAGGGTGAGGTTTAGGGTGAGGGTGAGGGTGAGGGTGAGGGTTAGTGTTAGGGTTAGGGTTAGGGTTGGTTACGGTGAGGGTTAGGGTTACGGTGAGGATTAGGGTTAGGGCAATTTTTAGTGTGAGTGTGATGTTTAGGGTGAGGGGGAGTGCTCGGGTGATAGTTAGGGTTAGGTTTAGGTTTAGCGATAGGGTTAGGTTGAAGGTAAGTT
Source organism: Dipodomys merriami (assembly GCF_024711535.1). Lineage (NCBI taxonomy): Eukaryota > Metazoa > Chordata > Mammalia > Rodentia > Heteromyidae > Dipodomys > Dipodomys merriami. Next base: position 820,298 of record NW_027204760.1, read on the forward strand.
TTAGGGTGAGGGTTAGGTTTAGGATGAGGTTTAGGCTGAGGGTTAGGGTTAGGGTTAGTGTGAGGGTTAGGTTTAGCGTTAGGGTTAGGGTTATGGTGAGTGTTAGGGTTAAGTTTAGGGTTATGGTAAGGGTTAGGGTTAGGGAGGGTTAGGGTGAGGGTGAGGGTTACAGTTAGGGTTAGGGTTAGGATGAGGGTTAGGCTGAGGGTTAGGCTTAGGGTTAGTGTGAGTGTTAGGCTTAGGGTTAGTGTTTTGGTTACGTTGAGGTTAAAGTTTAGGTTGAGGGTTAGGGTGAGGTTTACGGTTTGGATGAGGGTTAGGTTTAGGGTTAGGGTGAGGGTTAGGGTGAGGGTTACGGTTGGGGTTAGTGTGAAAGTCAGCTTTAGGGTTAGGGTTAGGGTCAGGGTTAGGGTTAGGGATAGGGTTAGGGTGAGGTTTAAGGTTAGGGTTGTGGTTAGTGTGAGGGTAAGGATTAGGATGAGGGTTAGGTGTAGGTTGATGTTTAGTGTGAGGTTGAGGGTTAGTGTGAGGGTGAGGGTGAGGGTGAGGGTTAGGTTGAGGGTGCGGGTGCGGGTGAGGTTGAGGGTGAGGCTTAGGGTTTGGGTTAGGGTGAGTGTGACGGTTAGGTTTAGGATTAAGTTTAGGGTTAGTGTTAGGCTGAGGGTGAGGTTGAAAGTAAGTGTGAGGGTTAGGGTTAGGGTTATTGGGAGGTTTAGAGTTAGTGTGAGAGTGTGATGGTGAGGGTGTGCTAGAGAGTTAGGTTTAGGTTTAGGGTTAGGGTGAGGTTTAGGGTTAGGGTTAGGGTTATTGTGAGAGTTATTGTGAGGTGTAGGGATAGGGTTAGGTTGAGGGTTAGGGTGAGGGTGAGGGTTAGCGTTAGTGTTAGAATTAGGGAGAGGGTTAGGTTGAGGTTTAGGTTTAGGATGAGGGTGAGGTTTAGGGTGAAGGTGAAGGTGATGATTTCTGTTATTTAAGGGTTAGCGTTATTTTTAGGGTGAGGATTAGGTTGAGATTGAGGGTTAGTGTGTGTTAGGTTTAGGGTGAGGGTTGGGGTTAAGATTTCGGTGATGGTTAGGATGTGGGTGAAGGTTAGGGTTAGGATGAGTGTTAGGGTGATGGTGAGCATTAGTGTAATTGTGAGGGTTAGAGTTGGGTTTAGGGTGAGGGTTAGGTTTAGCGTGAGGGTTAGGGTGAGGGGTATTGTTAGGGTTAGCGGGAGGTTTAGGGTTAGTGTGAGGGTTAGGGTTAGTGTTAGGGTTAGGATTAGTGTGAGGATAAGGGTTAGGGTGAGGTTTAGGTTGAGGGTGAGGGTTAGGATTATCGTTAGGTTTAGGGTAAGGGTAGGGTGAATGTTAGGGTTAGGGTTCAGGTTAGTATGAGGGTGAGGGTTAGGGTTAGGGTGATGTTTAGGGTTAGAGTGAGGGTTAGGTTGAGGTTGAGGGTGAGGGTTAGGTTGAGGGTGAGGGTTAGGGTGAGTGTTACAATTAGGGTCACTGTTAGGGTGAGGGAGAGGGTTAGGGTTAGGGTGAGGTTTAGGTTTACTGTGAGGGTTTGGGTTATTGTTAAGGTTAGGGTTAGGGTAAGGGTGAAGGTTAGGGTTACGGTTAGGATGAGGATAAGGATTAGGGTGAGGGTTAGGGTGAGGGTGAGGCTTAGGGTAAGGCTTAGGGTGAGGGTGAGGGTGAGGGTTATGGTTAAGGTTAGGGTAAGGGTGAGGGTGAGTGTTAGGGTTAGTGTTAGTTTGAGCTTTAGGGTTAGGTTTATGTTTATTGTTAGGATTATGGTTAGGATGAGAGCTAGGGTGAAGGTGAGGGTTAGGATTAGGTTTAGGTTAGGATGAGGGTTAGGTTTAGGTGAGGGTTAGGGTAAGGTTTAGGTTGAGGGTTAGGGTTAGTGTGATGTTTCGTTTGAGGCTGAGGGTTAGGGTCAAAGTGAGGGTTCGGGTTAGGCTTAGGGTGAGGGTAAGTGTGAGGGTTAGGTTGAGGATTAGGGTTTGGTTTAGCATTAGAGTTGCGGTGAGGGTTAGGTTTATTGTGAGGGTTAGGGTTAGGGTGAAGGTAAGTGTTACGGTGAGGGTTAGGGTGAGAGTGAGGGTTAGGATTATCGTGAGTGTTAGTGTGAGGGTTAGGGCAAGGGTTAGGTTAGAGTTAGCGTTAGGGTGAGGGTGAGGGTTATGGTTAGTGTTAGGGTTAGGGTTAGGGTAAGGGTGATTGTGAGGGTGAGGGGTTAGGGTTATTGTTAGTGTTAGTGTTAGGGTTAGGTTTAGGTTGAGGATGAATGTGAGGGTGTGGGTGAAGGTGAGGGTTAGGTTAGTGTGAGGGTTTCGATTATTTTTAAGGTTAGGGTGAGGGTGAGGTTTATGGTGAGGGTGAGTGTTCGGGTGAAGATGATGGTAAGGGTGAGAGTTAGGGTGTCTGAGAGGGTTAGGGTAAGGTTTAGGGTTCTGGTTAGGGGTAGCATTAGCATGAGGGTTAGGGATAGGTTTCGAATTAGGGTGAGGTTTAGGGAGAAGGATGGGGATAGGGTTAGGTTTATGGTTAGTGTCAGAATTAGGGTTAGGGTTAGGTTTAGTGTGACGTTTAGAGTTAGGGTTAAGGTGAGGGATAGTTTGAGTGGTAGGGTTAGGGTTATGGTGAGGGTTAGGCTTAGTGCGAGGGATAGGGTTAGGATTAGGATTAATGTTAGTGTTAGTATAAGGTTTAGGGTGAGGGTTAGGGTGAGAATGAGGGTTAGGGTTAGCGTGAGGGTTAGGGTGAAGTTTAGGGTGGGGGTTAGGGTGAGGGTTAGGGTTAGGGTTAGGGTTGGGTTTATGTTGAGGATTAGGGTGAGCGTAAGGTTTAGCATGAGGGTTAGGGTGAGGGTGAGGTATAGGGTTATGGTCAAGGTAAGGGTTAGGGCGAGGGTTAGGGTAAGGTTGAGGGTTAGGGTTAGCATTATTGTTAGGGTGAGGGTGAAGGTTAGGGTGAGGTTTAGGGTTAGGGTTAGGGATAGGCTGAGGATTAGGGTTAGAGTTACGTTTAGGGTGAGGGTTATGCTGAGGGGTAGGGTTAGGGTTAGGGTTAGTGTGAAAGTTAGGGTGAGGGTTAGGGTTAGGGTTAGGATGAGGGTGAGGGTGAGGTTGAGATTAAGTTTTAGGATGAGGGTTATTGTGAGGGTGAGGTTTAGTGTTAGCATTAGGGTTAGGGTTAGGTTTAGGTTGAGGGTTAGCGTTATGGTTGTGGTTAGGGTGAGGGTGAGGTTTAGGGTTAGCATTAGATTTAGGGTTAGGGTTAGGGTGAGGGTTAGGGTGAGGGTTACAGTGAGGGTTAGGGTTAGGTTGAGGGTTAGGGATAGGGTTGGGATTAGTGTGAAAGTCAGCTTTAGGGTTAGGGTTAGAGTTAGGGTGAGGGTGAATGTGAGGGTTAGGGTTAGGATTAGGGATAAGGTTAGGGTTATGCTGAGGGTAAGTTTGAGGGTGAGGGTGAAATTTAGGGTTAGGCTGAGGTTTAGGTTTAGGGTTAGTTTTAGGGTTAGGCTGAGTGTGAGTGTGAGAGTGTATGTGAGGTTTAGGCTGAAGGTGAAGGTTAGGGTTAGGGTTAGGGTGAGGGATAGGGTTAGGGTTAGGATGAGGGGTAGGGTGAGGGGTTGGGTTAGGGTTAGGGTGAGGGTTAGCATTAATGTGCAGGCTAGGGTTAGGTTAGAGTTTGTGTGACAATAAGGGTAAGGTGAGGCTTAGGGTCTGAGTGAGTGTTAGGGTTAGCGTTAGGGTTAGGGTGATGGTTAGGGTAAGGGTTAAGGTGAGGGTTAGTGTTAGTATGTGGGTGAGGTTTAGTATTAGAATTAGGGTGAGGGTTAGGATTAGGATGAGTTTTAGGGTAAGGTTAGGGTGAGTGTGAGGTTTCGGGTGAGGATGAGTTTTAGGGTGTGGGTGATGGTTAGGGTTAAGGTGAGGGTTAAGGTGACAGTGATGGTTAGGGCGAGTGTGAGGTTTAGGGTTGCGGTTAGGATTAGTGTTATGGTAGGGTTAGGGTTATGGTGAGTGTAAGGGTTAGGAATACCTTTAGGGTGAGCGTGAGGTTTAGGGATAGCGTTAGAGTTAGGGTGAGCTTTAGGGTGAGGGTTAAGGATCAGGTTGGCTTAGGGTGAGGGTGAGGGTGAGGGTTAGTGTTAGGATTAGGGTTAGGGTTAGGGTGAGGGTAAGGTTTAGGGTGAGGGTTAGGGTGAGGGTTAGGGTTAGGGTTAGGGTTATGGTTAGGGTGAGGGTGAGTGTTAGGTTGAGGGTTAGAGAGAGGGTTGGGGTTAGTGTGAAAGTCAGCTTTTGGATTAGGGTTAGGGTTAGGGTTAGAGTGAGTGTGAGGATTAGTGTTAGGATTAGGTTTAGGGTTAGGGTTTGGCTGAGGGTGAGGGTTAAGGTGAGGGTGAGGTTTAGGTTTAGGGTGAGGTTTAAGTTTAGGTTTAGGTTCAGGGTTAAGGTAAGGCTGAGGGTGAGGGTGAGGGTGTAGGTGAGGTTTAGGGTGAAGGTGAGGGTTAGGGTTAGGTTTAGGGTGAGGTTTAGGTTTAGGATTAGGGTGAGGGTTACGGTGTGGGGTAGGGTTAGGGTTAGGGTAAGGTTTAGGGTTAATGTGAGGGTTAGGGTTAGGGTTAGGGTGTGGGTAAGGTTTAGTTTAAGGGTTAGGGTTAGGATGAGGCTTAGGGTTAGCGTTAGGATTAGGTGAGGGTTAGTGCTCCGGTTAGGCTTAGGGTGAGGCTGAGGGTTATAGTCAGTGTTAGGGTTAGTTTTAGGGTGTGGGTAAGGTTTTCGGTGAGGGTTAGGGTTAGGGTGAGGGTTAGGGTTAAGCTGAGGGTTAGGGTGATCGTTAGGGTGAGGTTTAGGTTTAGTTTTAGGGTTAGGATGTGGTTTAGGGTAACGTTTACTGTTAGTGTTACGGTTAGGGTGAGGGTGAGGGTTAGGGATAGCATTAGGGTTAGGGTTAGCGTTAAGGTGAGGGTTAGGGTTAGAGTAAGGGTGAAGGTTAGTGTTAGCTTGAAGTTTAGGGTAGGGTTGGAGTTAGGGTGAGGGTCAGGGTTAGGGTTAGGGTTAGAGTTAGGCTGAGGGTGAATGTGAGGGTGAGGATGAGGTTTAGGGTTAGGGTGAGGGTTAGGTTGAGGGTTAGGGTTAGGATTATGTTGAGGGTTAGGGTTAGGATTATGTTGAGGGTTAGGGTTAGGGTTAGGAAGAGGGTTTTGCTGAGGGTTATGTTTAGGGTGAGGGTTAGGGTTAGAGTAAGGGTTAGGTTTAGGGTTAGGGTTAGGATTAGGGTAAGGGAAAGGTTTAGGTTCAGTGTTAGGGTGATTGTAGGGTTAGGGTTAGGGTGAGCGTTACGGTGATTGTTAGAGTTAGGTTTAGGATAGGGTGAGGGTTAGGATGAAGTTTAGTTTCAGGGTTAGGGTTAGAGTTAGGGTGAGGGTAAGGCTTAGAGTGAGGTTTAGGGAGAGGGTGAGGTTTAGGGATAGCATTAGGGTTTAGGTTAGAGTTGGGGGAGGGTTAGGTTTATGGTTAGGGTTAGGGTGAGGGTGAGGGTGATGTTGAGGGTTAGGGTTAGGGTTAGGGTGAGGGTTAGGTTTAGTGTGAGGGTTAGGGTTAGGGTGAGGGTAAGGGTTAGGGTGACGGTTAGGGTGTGTGTGAGGGTTAGGGTTAGCGTTAAGTTTAGGGTGAGGGTTAGGGTGAGGGTTAAGATGAGATTTAGTGTTAGTAGGAGGGTGAGCGTTAGACTTAGGTTCAGGGTGAAGTGTACGGTTAAGGTTAGGTTGAGGGTTAGGGTTAGGGTTAGGAAGAGGGTTTGGCTGAGGTTTACGTTTAGGGTTACAGTGAAGATTAGGATTAGAGTAAGGCTTAGGATTAGGGTTAGGGTGAGGATTAGGGTAAGGGAAAGGTTTAGGGTCAATGTTAGGGTGAATGTGATGGTTAGGGTTAGGTTGAGGGTTAGGGTGATTGTTAGGGTTAGGTTTAGGGTTAGGGTGAGGGTAAGGTTTAGGGTGAGGGTGAGGTTTAGGGATAGAATTAGGGTTTAGGTTAGAGTTAGGGTGAGGGTTATGTTGAGGGTTAGGGTTATTGTTAGGGTGAGGGTTAGGTTTAGTGTGAGGTTTAGGGTTAGTGTTAGGGTTAGGGTGAGTGTGAGAGTTAGGGTTAGCGATAAGGTTAGGGTGAGGGTTAAGTTGAGTGTTAGGTTTAGTATGAGGGTGAGCGTTATACTTAGGTTAAGGTGAAGGTTAGGGTTAGGGTGAGGTTTAGGTTTAGGGTGAGGGTTAGGGTTAGGGTGTGTGTAAGGGTGAGAGTGCATGTTAGGGTGAGGGTGAAGGTTAGGGATAGCTTTAGGGTTAGGGTTAGGGTTAGGGTGAGGGTTAGGGTTACCGTTAGGTTTAGGTTGAGGGTGAGGGTTATGTTGAGGTGTAGGGTTAGGTTTAGGTTTAGGGTTAGGGTGAGGGTTAGTTATAGGGTTAGCGTGAGGGTGAGGTTGAGTTTTAGGGTTAGGGTTAGGGTGAGAATTAGGGTTAATGTGAGGGTTAGAGTGACAGTGAGGGGAAGGGTTAGGGTGAGAGCTAGGGTAAGTTTAGGTTGAGTGTGAGGGTTCGGGTGAGGGTGAATTTTAGGGTGTGGGTGACTGTTAGGGTAAGGGTGCGGGTTAAGGTGACGGTGAGGGATGGGGTGAGGTTGAGGGTTAGCTTTTCGGTCATGATTAGGGTTAGGGTTTTGGATAGGGTTATGGTGAGGGTAAGGGTTAGGATGAGGTTTAGGTTGAGGGTGAGGTTTAGGGATAGTTTAGGCTTAGGGTGTGGGTGAGGGTTAGAGTTAGTTTTAGGGTTACGGTTAGGAAGAGGGTTTGGCTGAGGGTTAGGGTTAGGGTTAGGGTGAGTGATAGGGTTAGAATGAGGGTTAGGGTTAGGTTTAGAATTAGGGTGAGGGAAAGTTTTAGGGTGAGGGTTGGGTGACTGTGAGTGTTAGGGTTAGGCTGAGCGTTAGGGAGAGGGTTAGGTTTAGGGTCAGGGTTAGGGTGAGGTTTAGTGTTATGGTTAGGGTTAGGGTTCGGGTGAGGGTAAGGGTTAGTGTGAGATTTAGGGTGAGGGTGAGGGTTAGGGATAGCATTAGGCTTACGGTTAGGGTTATGGTGAGGGTTAGTGTTAGGTTAGGTATAGGGTTAGGGTGAGGGTTAGGGTTAGGGTTAGGGTTAAGGTGATGGTGAGGGTTAGGTTTAGGCTTAGGGTGAGAGTTAGGTTTTCCGTTAAATTAAGTTGAGGGTGAGGGTTATGTTGAGGTGTAGGGCGAGGGATAGGGTGAGGTTTAGGTTTAGGGTGAGTTTGAGGGTGATGGTTAGGTTTAGGATTAGGCTTAGGTGTAGGGTTAGGCTTAGTATGAGGGTGAGGTTGAGGGTCAGAATCAGGTTTAGGGTGAGGGTTAGGGTTATGGTTAGGGTTAGGGTGACGGTGAGGGTTAGGGTGAGGGTGATGGTGAGGATGAGGTTGAGGTTGAGAGTTAGGTTTAGGGTTAGGGTTATGGTTAATTTTAGGCTTAGGGTTAGCGTGAGGGCTAGGGTGATGCTGAGGTCTAGGGTTAAGTTTAGGATTAGGATGAGGATTAAGGTTAGGGTGAGTGTTAGGGTGAGGCATCGGGTTAGGGTTATGGTGAAACTGAGGGTGAGGTTTAGGGTTAGGGTGAGGGTTAGGTTGAGGTTGAGGATTAGGTTTAGAGTGACAGTGAGGGTAAGGTTTAGGTGAGAGCTAGGGTTAGGCTTAGGGTTAGGCTGAGTTTTAGGTTTGGGTGAGAGTGAGGGTGAGGGTTAGGTTCAGGATTAGGCTTAGGTGTAGGGTTAGGCTTAGGGTTAGGGTTAGGGTGGGGGTGAGCGATTGGTTTAAGGTGAGGGTAAGGGTTAGGGCGAAGTTTAGGATGAGTTTGAGGGTTAATGTTCGCATTAGATTTATGGTGAGGGTGAGGGTTAGGGTGTGGGTTAGCGTTAGGTTTACGTATAGGGTAAGGATTAGGGTAAGGGTTAGGGTTCAGGTGAGGGTTAGGCTGAGGGGTAGGGTTAGGGTTAGAGTTAGGGTGAGGGTTAGGGCAGGGTTAGGGTTAGGGTTAGTGTTAGGGTTAGGTTGAGGTTCAGGTTGATGGTAAGGGATAGGGTGAGGTTTAGGGTGTGGTTGAGGTTTAGGGTTAGGGTTAGGGTGAGGACTAGGGTTAGGGTTAGGTTTAGGTTGAGGGTGGGGGTGAGGTTGATGGTGAGGGTTATGGTAAGGGTTAGGGTGAGGGTGAGGGTTAGGGTTAGGGTGAGTTTAGGGTGACGGTGAGGGTTAGGTTGAATATGAGGGTTAGGGTTAGGGTTAGGGTGAGGTTTAGGGTTGTGGTTAAGGTGAGAGCTAGGGTGAGGAGTAAGGTTAGGTTTAGGGTTAGGGTTAGTGTGAGGATAAGGGTTAGGGTGAGGGTTAGGTTGAGATTGAGGGTTAGTGTTAGCGTTATGGTTAGGGTGAGGGTTAAGTTGAGGGTTAAGTTTAGTATGAGGGTGAGTGTTAGAGTTAGGTTTAGGGTGAGGGTTATATTTAGGGTATAGGGTAAGTTTATGGTGAGGGTGAGGGTTCTGGTGAGGGTGAGTTTTAGGGTGTGCGTGACGGTTAGGGTGAGGGTGAGGGTTAAGGTGACGGTGACATTTAGGGTGAGGGTGAGTATTAGGGTTGCAGTAGGATTAGGGTTATGGTTAGGGTAAGGGTTAGAATGAGGTTTAGGGTGAGAGTGAGGTTTAGGGACAGCGTTAGATTTTGCGTGAGGGTTAGGGTAAGGGTTAGGTTTCAGGTTTGGGTTAGGTTCAGGGTGAGGGATAGAGTTAGGGTTAGGGTTAGGATTAGGGTTAGGGTAAGGTTTAGGGTGAGGGTTAGGGTGAGTGTGAGGGTTATGGTTAGGTTGAGGGTTAGGGTGAGCGTTAAGTAGAGTGTTAGGTTTAGGTTTATTGTTAGGTTGAGGGTTAGGGTGAGGTTTAGTGTGAGGGTTAGTGTGAGGGTTAGGGTGAGGGCTACTGTGAGGGTAACGGTTAGAATGAGGGTTAAGGTGAGGGTGAGGGTTAGGGTTAGCCTTAGTGTTAGGGTTAGGGTTAGGGTCAGGTTTAGGGTTAGGGTTAGGTTGAGGGTTACGGTTAGGGATAGGGTTGGTGTTAGGGTGAAAATCAGCGTTAGGGTTAGGGTTAGAGTTATTGTGAGGGGGAGTGTGAGGGTTAGGGTTAGGATTAGTGTTAGGGTTAGGGTTAGGCTGAGGGTGAGGGTGTGGGTGAGGGTGAGGTTTACGGTTAGGGTGAAGGTCAGGTTTAGGGTTAGTGTTAGGGTTAGGCTGAAGTGGAGGGTGAGGGTGTAGGTGAGGGTTAGGGTGACAGTGCAGATTAGGTTTAGGGTTAGGGTGAAGGGTAGGTGAAGGGTAGGGTTAGGGTTAGGGTGAGGGTTAGCGTTAATGTGCGAGTTAGGGTTAGGGTTAGGGTTACTCTGAGGATAAGGGTTAGTGTGAGGATTAGGGTGTGAGTGACGGTTAGGGTTAGCGTTAGAGTTAGGTTGAGGTATAGGGTGAGCATAAGGGTTAGGGTTAGGTTTAGGTTTAGGGTTAGGCTGAAGGTTAGGGTGAGGGTAAGAGTTAGAATGAGGGTAAGGGTGAGGGTGAGGGTTAAGGATAGCATTAGGGTTAGGGTTAGGGTTAGGGTGTGGGTTAGGGTAAGGTTTAGGGTTAGGGTTAGAGTTAGGTTGAGGATTAGATATAAGGTTGGGGTTAGGTTGAGGGTCAGGGTTAGGGTTAGGGTTAGAGTTAGGGTGAGGGAGAGTGTGAGGTTTCGGGTTAGGATTTGGGTTAGGGTTAGGGTTAGGCTGAGGGTGAGGGTGAGGGTGAGGGTGAGGTTTAGGGTTATTGTGAGAATTAGGTTTAGGGTTATTGTTAGGTTGAGGGTTAGGGTTAAGGTTAGGAAGAGCTTTGGCTGACGGTTAGGGTTAGGGTTAGGGTGAGGGATAGGGTTAGTGTGAGGGTTAGGCTTAGGGTTAGGTTTAGGATTAGGGTGAGGGAAAGTTAGGTTGAGGGTTAGGTTAATGGTGAGTGTTAGGGTTAGGGTGAGCGTTAGGTTGAGCGTTAGGGTTAGGTTTATAGTTAAGGTGGTGGTTAGGTTGAGTTTTACTTTTAGGGTTAGGGTTAGTGTTATGGTGATGACAAGGGTTAGACTGAGATTTAGGGTGAGGGTGAGGTTTAAGGACAGCATTAGGGTTATGGTTAGGGTTAGGGTGAGGGTTTCGGTTACCATTAGGGTTAGGGTGATGTTGAGGGTTATGTTGAGGTTTAGGGTTAGGTTTAGGTTTAGGGTTAGCGTGAGGGTTAGGGTTAGGTTGAGGGTGAGGGTGAGGCTTGGGGTTAGGGTTAGGGTGAGGGTTAGGGTTAGGGTGAGGGTTAGAGTGAAGGTGAGGGAAAGGCATAGGTTGAGGGCTAGGTTTAGGGTTAGTGTTAGGGTGAGGTTTAGATTTAGGTTGAGGGTGAAGGTGAGAGTTAATTTTTGGACTAGGCTTACGTTTTGGGTTAGGCTTATGTTGAGGGTGTGAATGAGGGTGAGGGTCACAGTTAGGTTTAGGGTGAGGGTTAGGGTTATGGTTAGGTTTAAAGTGAGGGTGAGTGTGAGGGTTAGGGTGAGGGTGATGGTGAGGGTGAGGTTGAGGGTGAGAGTTAGGTTTAGGTTTAGGGTTATGGTTAGTTTTGGTTTAGGGTTAGGGTGAGGGCTAGGGTGAGGTTGAGGTCTATGGTTAAGTTTAGGATTAGGGTTAGAGTTAGGTTTAGTGTGAGGGTTAGGCTAATGGTTAGGGTTAGGGTGAGGGTTAGGGTGAGAGTGAGGGTTAGGGTTAACCTGAGTGTTAGGGTGACGGTTACGGTGAGGGTTAGGTTTAAGGTTAGGGTTAGTGTAAAGTTTAGGATGAGGGTGAGGATTATGGTTAATGTTAGAGTGAGGGTTATGATTAAGATGATATTTAGGATGAGGGTGACAGTTAGGTTGAGTGTTCGGATTCGGGTTAGTGTCAGGCTTAGGGTGTGGGTGACGGTTAGGGTTAGATTGAGGGTTAGGGTGAGTTCGAGGTTTAGGGGTAGGGTTAGGGTTAGGATGACGGTTAGGGTTAGGCTTAGGATAAAGTTAGGGTCAGGGTGACGTGTACAGTGATGTTTAGGGTGAGGGTTAGGGTTAGTGTGAGGATTAGGTTTAGGGTTAGGGTAAAGGTTAGGGTGAGGGTTATGGTTAGGGTTAGGGTTAGAATGAGGGTCAGGCTGAGGGTTAGGGTTAGGGTTCGGGAGAAGGTAAGGGTAAGGGTGAGGATAATGTGAGGGTTAAGGTTAGGCTTAGGTTTAGGCTGAGGATTAGTGTGAGAGTTAGTGTTAGGGTTAGGGTGTGGGTTAGGTTTAGGGTTAGGTTAAAGTTAGCGTTATGGTGACATGTACGGTTATGTTTAGCGTGAGGGTTAGGGTTAGTGTGAGGATTAGGGTAAGTGTTAGGGTTAAGCTTAGGGTGAAGGTGAAGGATAGGGTTAAGGTGAGGGTAAGGGTTAGGGCAAGGTTTAGTGTGAGGCTGAGGGTTAATGTTAGCATTAGGTTTACGGTGAGGGGGAGGGTTAGGGGGAGGGTTAGGGTTAGGGATAGCTATACGGTGAGGATTAGGGTTAGGGTTAGGTTTAGGGTGAAGTTTAGGCTGAAGTGTAGTGTTAGGGTTAGGGTTAGGGTGAGCGTTAGGGTTAGTGTTAGGGTGAGGTTGAGGGTGAGGGTAAGGGTTAGAGTGAGCGTTAGGTTGAGGTTTAGGTTCACGGTTAGCATTAGGTTTAGGGTGAGGGTTAGGGTTAGGATTAGGGTTAGTGTGGGGTTGAAGGCTAGTTTTAGCATTAGGGTTAGGGTTAGGGTTAGGTTTAGGATGAGGGTGAGGATGAGGGTGAGGTTTAGGGTTAGGTTTAGGATTAGGTTTAGGGTTAGGGTTAGGCTGAAAGTGGGGGTGAGTTTGAGGTTGAGGGTTAGAGTTAGGGTTAGTTTTACGGTGAGGCCAAGGTTGAGGTTGAGTGGTAGGGTGAGGGTGAGGGTTTTATTTAGGAAAGTCTTTGGGTTAGGATTAGGGTGAGGATTAGGGTGAGGGTGAGGTTTAAGGTGAGCGTTAGGGTTAGGGTGAGGGTTAGGGTTACGGTGATGTTTAGGGTGAGGGTGAGTGTTAGGTTGAGGGTGATGGTTTAGGTGAGGGTTAGGGTTGGGGTGAGCGTTATGGTGACGGTGAGGGTTAGGGTGAAGGTGAGGGTTAGGGTTAGGGTTAGGGTGAGGGTTAGGTTTTTGGTGAGGGTGTGGGTTAGGATGAGGTTTAGGGTGAGGTTGAGTTTTCGGGATAGTGTTAGAGTTAGGGTGAGGGTTAGAATTCAGGTTAGGCTTAGGGTGAGGGTGAGGGTTAGAGTTACTGTTGGCTTAGTGTTAGGGTGTGGGTAAGTTTTAGGTTGAGGTTAGATTTAGGGTGATGTTTAGGGTTAAGTTGAGGGTTAGGGTGGCGTTAGGGTGAGGGTTAGGTTTAGGTTTAGGGTTAGGGTGAGGGTTAGGGTGAGGTTTAGTGTTAGTGCTAGGGTTAGGGTGAGGGTGAGGGTTAGGGATAGCATTAGGGTTAGTGTTAGGGTTAGGGTGAGGGTTAGGGTTAGGTTAAGGATGAGGTTTAGTGTTAGGTTGAAGGTTAGCGATAGGGCTGAAGTTAGGGTGAGGGTCAGGTTTAGGGTTAGGGTTAGAGTTAGGGTGAGGGTGAGTGTGAGGGTTAGGTTTAGGATTAGGGTTAGGGTTAGGGTTGGGCTGAGGGTGAGGGTGAGGCTGAGTGTGAGATTTAGGGTTAGGGTGAGGGTTGGGTTTAGGATTAGGGTTAGGGTTAGGTTGAGGGTTAGGGTTAGGATTAGGTTGAGGTTTGTGGTTTGGGTTAGGAAAAGGGTTTGGCTGAGGTTTAATGTTAGGTTTAGGGTGAGGGTTAGGGTTAGAGTGAGGGTTAGGTTTAGGGTTAGGGTTAGGAATAGGGTGAGGGAAAGGTTTAGGGTCAGAGTTAGTGTCACTGTGAGGGTTAGGGTTAGGGTGAGGGTTAGGGTGAACTTTAGGGTCATTGTTAAGTTTAGGTTTAGGGTTAGGGTGAGGGTTAGGATGAGGTTTAGTTTTAGGGTTAGGGTTATTGTGAGGGTAAGGGTTAGAGTGAGGGTTAGGGTGAGGGTGAGGTTTAGGGATAGCATTAGGGTTTTGGTTAGAGTTAAGGGGAAGGTTAAGTTTACGGTTAAGGTTAGCGTAGGGGTGTGGGTGAGGCTTATGTTGAGGGTAAGGGTTAGTGTTAGGATTAGGGTAGGGTGAAGGTTAGGTTTAGTGTGAGGGTTAGGGTTAGGGTTAGAGTTAGGTTGAGGGTAAGAGTAAGGATGAGGGTTAGGGTGAGTGTGAGGGTTAGGGTTAGCGTTAAGTTTAGTGTGAGGTTTAGGGTGAGGGTTAAGTTGTGGGTTAGTGTTAGTATGAGGGTGAGCATTAGACTTAGGATTAGGGTGAGGGTTAGGGTTAGGCTGGGGTTTAGGATAAGTTTAGGGTGAGGGTGAGAGTTTTAGAGTGTGAGTGACAGTTAGGGTAAGGGTGAGGGTTAAGGTGACAGTGAGGTTTAGGGTGAGGGTGAGGCTTAGGGTTGCGGTGAGGATTAGGGTTAGGGTTAGGGTTAGGGTTATGGTGAGGGTAAGGGTAAGGATGAGGTTTAGGGTGAGGGTGAGCTTTAGGGATAACATTAGAGTTAGGGTGAGGCTGAGGGTTAGGGTTAGGTTTACGTGAGGGATAGGGTTAGTGTGAGTGTTAGGCTTAGGGTTATGGTTAGGATTAGGGTGAGGGAAAGGTTTAGGGTGAGTGTTAGTGTGTTAAGGGTGAGTGTTAGGATTAGGGTTAGGGTTATGTTGAGCGTTAGGGTGAGGGTTAGGGTTAGATTTAGGGTTAGGATGAAGGTTAGGGTGAGGTTTAGTTTTAGGGTTAGCGTTAGGGTTAGAGTGAGGGTAAGGTTTGGAGTGAGATTTAGAGTGAGGGTGAGTGTTAATGATAGCATTAGGTTTAGGGTTAGGGTTAGGGTGAGGCTTTGGCTTAGGTTAGGGTGAGGGTGAGGTTGAGGGTGAGGGTTATGATTAAGAGTTACAGTTAGGCTGAGGGTTAGGGTGAGGGTTAGGGTTAGGGTTAGGCTTATGTTGAGGATGAGGGTGAGGTTTAGGGTTAGGGTTAGGTTGAGGGTGATGGTTAGGGTGAGGGTTATAGTGACGGTGAGGGTAAGAGTTAGGGTGAGGGATAGGGTTAGGGTTAGGTTTAGGATGAGTTTTAGGTTTAGGTTTAGGGTTAGGGTTAAGGTGAGAGTAAGAGTTAGGGTGAGGGTTAGGGTGAGGGTGACGTTTAGGGATAGCATTAGGGTTAGGGTTAAGTTTCGTGTCAGGATTAGCGTAACCGTTAGGATTAGGTTGAGCGTGAGGGTTATGTTGAGTTGTAGGGTTAGGTTTCGGATTAGGGTTAGGGTTAGGGTGAGGGTTAGGGTTAAGGTTAGGGTGAGAATGAGTGTGAGGTTTACGTTTAGGGTTTGGGTGAGTGTTAAGTTTAATGTGAGGGTTAGAGTGACAATGAGAGTAAGGTTAGGGTGAGGGCTAGGGTTAGGGTTAGGGTTAGGGTGAGGTTTAGGTTTAGGGTGAGTGTGAGGGTGAGAGTTAGTTTTGGGATTAGGCTTAGGTTTAGGGTTAGGCTGAGGATGAGGGTGAGGGTGAGGGTCAGATTTAGGTTTAGGGTGAGGGTTAGGATTATGGTAAGGGTTAGGGTGAGGTTGAGGGTGAGGATTCGGGTGAGGGTGATGGTGAGGATGAGGGTGCGGGTAAGAGTTAGGTTTAGGGTTAGGGTTATTGTTAGTTTTAGGTTTAGGGTTTGGGTTAGTGCTAGGGTGAGGCTGATGTCGAGGGTTAAGTTTAGGATTAAGATGAGGATTAAGTTTAGGGTGAGTGTTAGGGTGAAGGGTAGGGTTAGCGTTATTTTTAGGGTGAGGGTCAGGTTTAGTGTGAGGATTAGGGTTACGGTTAGGGTTATGGTGAGGGTAAGGCTGAGGGGTAGGGTTAGGGTGAGGGTTAGTGTGAAGTTTAGGTTTAGGGTGAGGGTAAGGGTTAGGGTAAGGGTGAGGGTAAGTGTCAGAGTGAGGGTTAGGGAGAGGGTGAGGGTTAGAAATAGCATTAGGGTTAGGTTTTGGGTTAGGGGAGTGTTAGGCTTGTAGTTAGGGTGAGGGTGACGGTATGGGTCAGGGTTATGTTGAGGGTTAGGTTTAGGGTTAGGAATAGGGTTAGGGTGAGGTTTAGGTTTAGCGTTAGGGTTAAGGTGAGAGTGAGGGTTAGGTTAAGGGTTAGGGTTAGGGTGAGGGATAGGGTTAGGGTGAGGGTTAGCGTGACGGTGAGGGTAAGGGTTAGGGTGAGGGCTAGGGTTAGGTTTAGGGTGAGGGTGAGGGTGAGGGTTAGGTTTAGGATTAGGGTTAGGTTATGTTGAGGATTAGGGTTAAGGTGACGGTGAGGATAAGGGTTAGGCTTAGGGTTAGACTGAGTTTTAGGTTTGGGTGAGGGTGAGGGTGACGGTTAGGTTTAGGATTAGGATTAGGTTTAGGGTTAGACTTAGGGTGAGGGTGAGGGTGAGGGTGAGGTTCACTGTGAGAGTGAGGGTGATGGTTAGGTTTAGGGTGAGGGTTAGGGTTATGGTTAGGGTTAGGGTGAGGTTTATATTGAGGGTGATTGTGAGTGTTAGGATGAGTGTGATGGTGAGGTTGAGGGTGATGGTGAGGTTTAGGGTTTGGTTTAGGGTTAGACTTAGGGTTAGGGTGAGGGTAAAGGTTAGGGTGAGGGTGAGGTTTAGGTTTAGGTTTAGGTTTAGGTTTAGTGTGAGCTTTAGGCATACAGTTAGGTTTAGCGTGAGTGTTTTGATTAGGGTTAGGTTTAGAGTTAGGGTGAGGGTGAGGGTTAGGGTTTGAATTAGGATTAGGGTTAGGGTTAGGCTGAGGTTGAGCTTGAGGTTGAGGTTGAGGTTTGGGTTTGGGTGAGGGTTAGGGGTAGGATTAAGGTTAAGGTTAGACTGATGGTTAAGGTTAGGTTTCGGTTGAGGGTAAGGGTTAGGGTGAGGGTTAGGCTGAGGTGTAGGGTTATGGTTAGGTTTAGGGTGAGTGTTAGGGTTAGGTTGAGGTTGAGGTTGCAGGTAAGGGTTAGGGTGAGGTTTAGAGTGAGTTTGAGGTTTACGGGTGCATTAGGTTTAGGAATAGGGTGACAGTTAGGGTTAGGGTTTGGGTTAGCTTGATGGTGGGGGTGAGGTTGAGGGTGACGGTTAGGTTTAGGGTTCATTTTAGGGTGAGTGCTATGTTGAGGGTGAGGGTTACAGTGAGGGTTAGGGTGAGGGTGAGGGTTTTAGTTAGAAACGGCTTAGGGTTAGGGTTAGGGTGAGGATTAGGGTGACGGTGAGGTTTAAAGTGAGGGTTAGGGTTAGGGTGAGGATTAGGTTTAGGGTTAGGGTGAGGGTTATGGTTAGGGTGATGTTTAGGGTGAGGATGAGTGTTAGGGTGAGGGTTAGCGTGAAGGTGAGTGTTAGGGTTATGGTTAGGGTGAGGGCTAGGGTGAGGGGTAGGGTTAGGGTTAGGGTGAGGGTTAGGCTTAACATGAGGGTTAGGGTTAGGGTTAGGGTTAGTGTGAGGATAAGGGTTGGGGTGAGGGTTAGTGTGAGATTGATTTTTAGGGTTAGTGTTAGGGTTAGGGTGAGGGTTAAGGTGAGGGTTAGGTTTAGTATGAGGGTGATTGTTAGATTAAGGTTTAGGATGAGGGTTAAGTTTAGGGTGAGGTTTAGGGTAAGGTTATGGTGATGGTGAGGGTTCGGGTGAGGGTGAGTTTTAGTGTGTCGGTGACAGTTAGGGTTAGGGTGAGGGTTAAGATGATGGAGAGGGTTAGGGTTGCGATAGGATTATGGTTATGGTTAGGGTTAGGGTTATGGTGAGGGTCAGGGTTAGAATGAGGTCTAGGGTGAGGGTGAGGTTTAGGGACAGTGTTAGTGTTTGGGTGAGGGTTGGGGTTCACGTTAGTCTTAGGTTGAGGGTGAGGGTTAGAATTAGGGTTAGTGTTAGGGTTAGGGTGAGGTTTAGTATTAGGGTTAGGGTGAGGGTTAGGGTTAGGTTGACGGTTAGGGATAGGGTTGGTGTTAGGGTGAAAGTCAGCGTTAGGATTAGGGTTAGAGTTATTGTGAGGGGGAGTGTGAGTGTTAGGGTTAGAATTAGTGTTAGGGTTAGGGTTAGGCTGAGGGTGAGGGTGTGGGTGAGGGTGAGGTTTAGGTTTAGGGTGAGGATCAGATTTAGGGTTTGGGTTAGTTTTAGGCTGAGGGTGAGGGTGAGGGTGTAGGTGAGGGTTAGGTTGAAGTTGAGGGTTAGGGTTAGGGTTAGGGTAAGAGTTAGGTTTAGGGTTAGGGTGAGGGGTAGGGTGAAGGTTAGAGTTACTGTTAGGGTGAGGGTTAGCCTTAATGTGCAGGTTAGGGTTAGGGTTGCTGTGAGGAATAGGGTTAGTGTGAGGATTAGGGTGAGAGTGAGGATTAGGGTTAGAGTTAGGTTTAGGTTGAGGGATAGCGTGACCGTTAGGGAGAGGGTTAGGTTTAGGTTTAGGGTTTGCGTGAGGGTTAGGGTGAGTATAAGAATTAGAGTGAGGTTAGTGTGAGGGTGAGGGTTAGGGATAGCATTAGGGCTAGGGTTAGGGTTAGGGTGAGGGTTATGGTAAGGTTTAGGTTGAGGGTTAGTGTTAGGTTGAGGGTTAGGGATAGGGTTGGGGTTAGGGTGAGGGTCAGGGTTAGGTTTAGGGTTAGAGTTAGGTTGAGGGTGAGTGTGACAGTTAGGATAAGGATTAGGGTTAGGGTTAGTGTTAGCCTGAGGGTGAGGGTGAGGTTTAGGTTTAGGGTGAGAATTAGGTTTAGGTTTAATGTTAGGTTTAGGTTGAGGATTAGGGTTAAGGTTAGGAAAAGAGTTTGGCTGAGGGTTAGGGTTAGGGTTAGTGGGAGGGATAGGGTTATTGTGAAGGTTAGGCTTAGGGTTAGGGTTAGGATTAGGGTGAGAAAAAGTTTTCGGTTGAGGGTTAGGGTGACGGTGAGTGTTAGGGGTAGGGTGAGGGTTAGGGTGAGCGTTAGGTTGAGGGTTAGGGTTAGGTTTTGGGTTAAGGTGAGGGTTCGGTTGAGGTTTAGTTTTAGGGTTAGTGTTAGGGTTAGGGTGAGGATAAGGTTTAGAGTGAGATTTAGGGTGAGGGTGAGGGTAAAGGATAGCATTAGGGTTAAGGTTATGGTTAGCGTGAGGTTTAGGGTTATGGTTAGGGTTAAGGTGAGTGTGAGGTTGAGGGTTATGTTGAGGGTTGGGGTTACGGTTAGGGTTAGTGTTAGGGTGAGGGGTAGGGTTAGGGTTAGTTTTGGGATGAGGGTTATGGTTAGGGTGAGGTTTAGAGTGACAGTGAGGGTAAGGTTTAGGGTGAGGGTTAGGGTTAGGGTTAGGGTTAGGGTGAGGTTTAGATTTGGGTTAGGGTTAGGGTTAGGGTGAGGGTAAGGGTTAGGGTTAGGGTTAGGATTAGGGTGGTTAGGGTGAGGGTTAAGGTGTGGCTGAGGTTTACGGTTAGAGTGAGGGTTAGGGTGACGGTCAGGGTTAGGGTGAATTTGAGGTTTAGGTTTAGGGTAAGGGTTAGGGTGAAGGTTAGGGTTAGGGTTAGGTTAAAGTTAGGGTTAGAGTGATGTGTACGGTTAGGTTTAGGGTGAGGGTTAGGGTTAGTGTGAGGATTAGGGTTAGGGTTCGGGTTACGGTTAGGGTGAGGCTTAGGGTTAGGGTTAGGGTTAGGATGAGGTTTAGGCTGAGGGTTAAGGTTAGGGTTGGGGTTCGGGGGAGGGTAATGGTAAGGATGCTTGTAATGTGAGGGTTAAGGTTAGGCTTAGGTTTAGGGTGAGGATTAGGGTGAGGGTTAGTGTTAGGTTTGGGTTGTGGTTTAGGGTTAGAGTTAGGTTCAAGTTCGCATTAGGAAGACATATACGGTTAGGTATAGGATGAGAGTTAGGGTTAGTGTGAGGATTAGGGTTAGGGTTAGGTTTAAGCTTAGGGGGAAGGTGAGAGATAGGGTTAAGATGAGGGTAAGGGTTAGGGCGAGGTTCAGGTTGAGGTTGAGGTTTATTTCTTAGCATTAGGGATACGGTGTGGGGGACGTTTTGGGTGAGAGTGAGGATTAGGGTTAGCTATACTGTGAGGATTAGGGTTAGGGTTAGATATAGGGTGAGGTTTAAGCTGAGGCGTAGTGTTAGGGTTACGGTTAGGGTGAGGGTTAGGGTGAGGGTTAGAGTTAGGGTTAGGATTAGTGTTAGTTTGAGGTTGAGAGTTAGGGTAATGGTTGCGGTGAGAGTTTGGGTGATGTTTAGGTTTAGGGTTAGTATTAGGTTTAGGGTGAGGGTTAGGGTTAGGATTAGGGTTAGGGTTGGGGTGAAGGCTAGTGTTCGCTTTAGTGTTAGTGTTAGGATTAGGGTTAGGGTGAGGTGAGGGTGAGGGTTAGGGTTAGGTTCAGGGTTAGGTTTAGGGGTAGGGTTAGGCTGAAGTTGGTGGTGAGGTTGAGGGTGAGGGTTATGGTTAGGGTTAGTTTTAGGGTGAGGGCTAGGGTGAGGGTGAGGGATAGGTTGAGGGTCAGGGTGAGGGGAGGGTTTCAGTTAGGAAAGGCTTAGGGTTAGATTTAGGGTGAGGATTAGGGTGAGGGTGAGGTTTAAGGTGAGGGATAGTGTTATGTGAGGATTAAAGTTAAGGTTAGGGTGAGGGTTAGGGTTAGGGTGATGTTTAGGGTGAGGGTGAGTGTTAGGGTGAGGATGAGCATTAGGGTGAGCTTTAGGGTTAAGGTTAGGGTGAGGGATAGGGTTAGACTGACGCTTAGGGTGAGCTTTAGGGTTAGGGTGAGGGTTAAGGTGAGGGCTAGGGTTAGTATGAGGGTGAGGCTTAGAGTTACGTTTAAGTTGAGTGTTAGGGTTAGGGTGAGGTTTAGGGTAGGGTTAAGGTGAGGGTGAAGGTTCGGCTTAGGGTGAGTTTTAGGGTGTGGGTGGCGGTTAGGGTTAGAGAGAGGGTTAAGGTGATGGTGAGGGTTAGGGTGAGGGTGAGGGCTAGGGTTTTGGTTAGGATTAGGTTTAGGGTTAGGTTTACGTTAGGTTTATGGTGACAGTAAGGGTTAAGATGAGGTTTAGGGTGAGGGTGAGGTTTAAGGATATGGTTAGAGTTAGGGTGAGGGTTAGGGTTCAGGTTAGGCTTAGGGTTAGCATGAGGGTAAGGGATAAGGTGAGGGTGAGGGTGAGGGTGAGGATTAGGGTTATGGTTAGGGTTAGGGTGGGGGTGAGGGTGAGGCTTAGGGTGAGGGTGATGGTGAGTTTGAGGGTGAGGGTGAGGGCTAGGGTTTGAGTGAGCCTTAGGGTTAGGGTTAAAGTTAGGGTGAGGGTTAGGGTTAGGGTTAGGGTTAAGATGAGGTTTAGTCTGAGGGTTAGGCTTAGGGTTAGTGTGAGGGTAAGGGTTAGAGTGAGGGTGAGGGTTAGGTTTAGGATTAGGGTTAGGGTTAGGGTGAGGATTAGGCATAGGGTTAGGTTTATGGTTAGGGTGAGAGTTTTGGTTAGGGTTAGGATTAGAATTAGGTTGAGGGTGCGGGTTAGGGTTTGAATAAGTGTTAGGTTTACGGTTAGGCTGAGGTTTAGGTTGAGGGTGAGGGTGAGGGTTAGGCTGAGGGTCAGGGATAGGGTTATGTTTAGGGTTAAGGTTAGGGTGAGGATTAAGGTTAGGGTTAGGTTTAGGATGAGGTTTAGGCTGACGGCTAGGGTTAGGGTTCTGGGGAATGTAAGGGTTAGGGTTAGGGTTAGGGTGAGGGTGAGGATTAGGGTTAGCCTTAGGGTTAGGTTTGGTGTAGGGTGAGGGTTAAGTTTAGGCTTAGGATGAGGGTGAGGGTGAGGGTTAGCATTAGGGTTAGGGTGAGTGTAAGGTTTAGGGTGAGGGTTAGAGTTAGGGTGAGGTGTGGGTAAGGGTAAGGGTGAGGGCTAGGGATAGGGTTAGGGTTAGGGAGAGGTTTAGGTTTAGGGTTGGGGTTGGGGTGAGTGTGATGGATTGGTTTAGGATTAGGCTTAGGTGTAGGGTTAGGCTTAGGGTGAGGGTGAGTGTGAGGTTCAAAGTTAGGTTTAGGGTGAGGGTTAGGCTTATGTTTTTTGGTTATTGTGAGGGTAGGGTTGAAGGTTAGGGTGAGGGTAATGGTGAGGGTGATGGTGAGGTTGAAGGTGAGGGTGAGGGTTAGGGTTAGTGTTAAGGTTAAAGTGAGGTTTAGGGTTAGGGTTAGGATGAGGGTTAGCCTGAGGGTTAGGGTTAGGGTTAGGATGAGGGTTAGGGTTAGGGTGGGGGTGAGGGTTAGGATTAGGATTAGGTTTAGGGTTAGGGGTAGGGTTAGGGTTAGGAAGAGGGTTTGGCTGAGGGTTGGGGTAAGGGTTAGGGTTATGGTGAGGGTAAAGTTTAGGGTGAGGGTTAGGGTGAGTGTGAGGCTGAGGATTTTGGTTAGGTTGCGGGTTAGGGTGAGCATTAGGGTGAGGATTAGGTTTAGGTTGAGGGTTAGGGTGAGGGTTAGAGTCAGGTTTAGTGTTAGTGTTAGTGTTAGGTTTAGGGTGAGGTTTAGGGTGAGGGTAAGGGTTAGAGTGATGGTTAGGTGAGGATGATAGTGAGGGTTAGGGTCAATGTGAGGATTAGGGTTAGGGTTAGTGTGAGGGTTAGGGTTAGGGTTAAGGTGAGGGGTAAGTTTAGGGTTAGCTTGAGTGTTAGGGTTAATGTGAGAGTTTGGGTTAGGGTTCGGTTTAGTGTGAGCATAAGTGTTAAGGTGGGGTTTAGTTTGAGATTGAGGGTTAGGGTTAGCGTTAGATTTAGGGTGAGGGTTAGGGTGAGGGTTAAGGTGAGGGTTAGGGTTAGTATGAGGATGAGGGTAAGAGTTAGGTTTAGGGTGCGGGTTAGTTTTAGGTTGAGGTTTATGGTAAGGTTATGATGAGGGTGAGATTGAGGGTGAGGGTGAGTTTTAGGGTGTGTGTGACGGTTAGGGTTAGGTTGAGGGTTAAGGTGACAGTGAGGGTTTGGGTGAGGTTGAGGGTTAGGGTTGTGGTGAGGATTAGGGTTAGGTTTATGGGTAATGTTTTGGTGAGGGCAAAGTTTACAATAAGGTTGAGGGGGAGGGGGAGGTTGAGGTTTAGGGTAAGGTTAGGGTGAGTGTGAGGGTTTAGGTGAGGGTGAGTTTTAGAGTGTGGGTGACGGTTAGGGTTAGGGTGAGCTTTAAGGTGACAGTAAGGGTTAGAGTGAGGGTGAGGGTTAGGGTTGCGGTGAGGATTAGGATTAGGTTTAGGGTTATGGTTATGGTGACCGTAGTGGTTAGAATGAGGTTTAGGGTGAGGGTGAGGTTTAGAGATAGCGTTAGATTTAGGGTGAGGGTTAGAGTTCATGTAAGGCTTAGGGTGAGGGTGAGGGTTAGAGTTAGTGTTAGGGTTAGTGTTAGGGTTAGTGTTAAGGTGAGGGTAAGTTTTAGGGTAAGGGTTAGGGTTAGGGTGAGAGTTAGGGTTAAGTTGAGGGTTGGGGTGAGCGTTAAGGTGAGGGTTAGGTTTAGGTTTAGCGTTAGGTTGAGGGTTAGGGTGAGGTTTAGTGTTAGTGTTAGGGTTAGGGTGAGGGTGAGGGTTAGGGATAGCATTAGGTTTAGTGTTAGGGTTAGGGTGAGGGTTAGGGTTAGGGAAATTGTTAGGGTTAATGTTAGTTTGAGGGTTAGGTATAGTGTTGGAGTTAGTGTGAGGGTCTGGGTTAGGGTTAGGGTTAGAGTTAGGGTGAGGGTGAGTGTGAGGGTTAGGTTTAGTATTAGGGTTAGGTTTAGGGGTAGGCTGAGGATGAGTGTGAGGGTGAGTGTGAGGTTTAGGGTTAGGGTGAGGGTTAGTGTTAGGGTAATTGTGAGGGTTAATGTTAGTTTGAGGGTTAGGTATAGTGTTGGAGTTAGGGTATGGGTCAGGGTTAAGGTTAGGGGTAGGGTTAGAGTTAGGTTGAGGGTTAGGGCTAGGGTTAGGTTGAGGGTTAGGGTTAGGGTTAGTAAGAGGGTTTGGCTGAGGGTTTAGGGTGAGGGTTAGGTTTTGTGTGAGGGTTATGCTTACGGTTAGGGTTAGGGTGCGGGTAAGTGTTAGGGTGAGGTTTATTGTGAGTGTGAGGGTTAGGGTTAGCATTAAGGTTAGGGTGAGGGTTAGGGTGAGGGTTAAGTTGAGGGTTAGTGTTACTATGAGGGTTTGTGTGAGGGTGAGTTTTAGGGTGTGGGTGACTGTAAGGGTAAGGGTGAGGGTTAAGGTGACGGTGATGGTTAGGGTGAAGGTGAGGTTTAGGGTTGTGTTGAGGATTAGGGTTAGGTTAGGGTTACGGTGAGGGTAAGTGTTAGGATGAGGTTTAGGGTGAGGGTGAGGTTTAGGGATAGTGTTAGAGTTAGGGTGAGGTTGAGGGTGAGGGTTAGGGTTCAGGTTAGGCTTAGGGTTATGGTTAGGAAGATGGTTTGGCTGAAGGTTAGGGTTAGGGTTAGAGGGAGGGATAGGGTTAGTGTGAGGGTTAAGCTTAGGGTTAGGGTTAGGATTAGGGTGACCGAAAGGTTTAGGGTGAGGGTTAGGGTGACAGTGAGTGTTAGGGTTAGGGTGAGGGTTAGAGTGAGCCTTAGGTTGAGGGTTAGGGTTAGGTTTAGGTTTAGGCTGAGGGTTAGGGTGAGGTTTAGTTTAAGGGTTAGGGTTAGAGTTAGGGTGAGGGTAAGGGTTAGACTGAGATTTAGGGTGAGGGTGAGGGTGAAGGATAGCATTAAGGTTAGGGTTAGGGTTAGAGTGAGGGTTAGGGTTACGGTTAGGGTGAGGGTGAGGGTTATGTTGAGAATTATGGTTAGGGTTAGGGTTAGGGTGAGGATTAGGGTTAGGTTTAGGGTTTGGGTGAGGGTGAGGGTGAGGGTTAGTGTTAGGGTTAGGGTGAGTTTGATGGTTAGGGAGAGGGTTAGAGTGACGGTGAGGGTAAGAGTTAGGGTGAGGCATAGGGTTAGGGTTAGGTTTAGGGTGAGGTTTAGGTTTAGGGTTAGGGTTAGGTTTAGGGTGAGGGTAAGGCTTAGAGTGAGGGTTAGGTTGATGGTGAATGTTTGGGATAGCTTTAGGGTTAGGGTTAATATTAGGGTGAGGGGTAGGGTAACCGTTAGGGTTAGGTTGAGTGTGAGGGTTATGTTGAGGTGTAGGATTAGGGTTAGAGTTAGGGTTAGGGTGAGGTTTAGGGTTAGGTTTAGGGTGAGGGTGAGGGTGATGGATAGGGTTAGGGTTAGGGTGAGTGTTAGGGTTAATGTGAAGGTTAGAGTGACAGTGAGGTTAACGGTTAGGGTGAGGGCTAGGGTTAGGGTTAGGGTGAGGTTTAGGTTTAGTGTGAGGGTGAGGTTTAGGGTTAGGTTTAGGTTTAGGCTTAGGTTTAGGGTTAGCCGTAGGGTTAGCATGAGGGTGAGGTTCAGAGTTAGTTTTAGGGTGAGGGTTCGGGTTATGGTTAGGTTTAGGGAGAGGGTGAGGGTGAGGGTTATGTTGAGGTTGATGGTGAGCATGAGGGTGAGGGTGAGAGTTATGGTTAGGGTTAATTTTATGGTTAGTGTTAGGTTTAGAATTAAGGTGAGGTCTAGGGTGAGGCTGAGGGCTAGGTTTAAGATTAGTATTAGGGTGAGGTTTATTGTTATGGTCAGTGTTAGCGTGAGTGGTATGGTTAGCGTTATTTTTAGGGTAAGAGTTAGGTTTAGTGTGAGGGTTAGGGTTAGGGTTAGGGTTAGGGTGAGGGTAAGGGTTAGGTTGAGTGTTAGGGTTTGGTTGAGGGTTAATGTTAGCATTTGGGTTATGGTGAGGCTGAGGGTTAGGATAAGGGTTAGGGTTAGGGTTAGGGATAGGAAGAGGATTAGGTTAAGGGTTAGGTTTAGGGTGAGGGTTAGGCTGAGGTTTAGGCTTAGGGTTAGGGTTAGGGTGAGGGTAAGGGTGAGGTTCAGGGTTAGGGTTAGATTTAGGGTTAGGCTGAGGTTGAGGGTGTGGGTAAGGGTTAGGGTGACGGTTAGGTTGAGGTAGAGGTTTAGGGTTAGTATTAGGGTTAGGGTGAAGGTTAGGGTTAGGATTAGGGTTAGGGTGAGAGTCAGGGCTAGTTTTAGCATTAGAGTTAGGATTAGGGTTATGGTTATGTGAGGGTGAGGGTGAGGGTTAGGGTTAGGGTTAGGATTAGGGTTAGCCTGAAGTTGGGGGTGAGGTTGAGGGTGAGGGTTAGGGTTAGGGTTAGTTTTAGGGTGAGGGCTAATATGAGGGTTAGGGTTAGGGTGAGGTTTAGGGTGACGGTGAGTGTGTAGGTTAGGAAAGACTTAGAGATACGGTTAGTGTGTGGATTACGGTGAGGGTGAGGTTTAAGGTGAGGGTTAGGGTTATGATAGGATTCAGGTTAGGGTTAGGGTGAGGGTTAGGGTGAGGGTGAGGGTGTAGGTGAGGTTTAGGGTTGGGGTAATATTTAGGGTGACGGTGAGAGTTAGGGTGAAGGAGAAGTTTAGGGTTAGGGTTGGAGTGAGGGTGAGTGGTAATGTGAGGGGTAGGTTTAGAGTTAGGGTGAGGGTTAGGGTTTATGTGAGGGTTAGGGTTAGCCTTAGCGTTAGGGTGAGGGTTAAGGTGAGGGTTAGGGTTAGTATGAGGGTGATGGATAGAGTTAGGTTTAGGGTGAGGTTTAGGTATAGGGTGAGGTTTAGGGTAGGGCTAGGGTGAGGGTTCGGGTTCGGGTTTGGGTGAGTTTTAGGGTGTGGGTGGCGGTTAGGTTTAGAGTGAGGATTAAGGTGACAGTAAGGGTTAGGGTGAGGGTGAGGGCTAAGGTTATGGTTAGGGTTAGGGTTATGATGAGGGTATTGTTAGGATGAGGGTAAGGGTTAGGATGAGGTTTAGGGTGAGGGTGAGTTTTAGGGAAAGCGTTAGAGTTAGGGTGAGGGTGAGGGTGAGGGTTAGGGTTTACGTTAGGCTTTGGATGAGTGTGAGTGTTAGAGTTAGGTTTACTGTTATTGTTAGGGTGAGGGTAAGGTTTAGGGTGAGGGTTAGCGTGAGGGTGAAGGTTAGGTTTAGTTTGAGGGTTAGAGTGAGAGTTACGGTGAGGGTTAGGTTTAGGTTTAGGTTTAGGGCCAGGATTAGGGTGAGGTTTAGTGTTAGAGTTAGGGTTAGGGTGAGGGTGAGGGTTAGGGTAAACGTAACGGTTAGAATGAGGTTTAGGGTGAGGGGAGGGTTAGGGATAGCATTTGGTCTCGGTTTAGGGTTTGGGTGAGTGTTAGGGTTAGGGTTAGGGTTAGATTGAGGGTGAGGGTGAGGGTTAGGTTTAGGTTTAGGTTTAGGTTGAGGGTTAGGTTTGAGGTGATGGTGAGGGTAAGGGTTAGGGTGAGGGCTAGGGTTATGGTTAGGGTTAGTGTGAGATTTAGGTTTAGGGTGAGGGTGAGGGTGAGATTTAGGTTTAGGATTAGGTTTAGTTATAGGGTTAGGCTTGGGGTGATGGTGAGGGTGAGGGTCAGATTTAGGTTTATTGTGAGATTTAGGGTTATGGTTAGGGTGAGATTGACGGTGAGGTTGAGGGTCAGGGTGAGCGTTAGGGTTTGGGTGAGAGTTAGGTTTAGGGTTAAGGTTAGGGTGAGGTTTATGGTTAGGATGAGGGTTAGGCTGAGGGTTAGGCTTAGGAATAGGTTGAGGGTAAGGTTAGGTTGAGGGTGAGGGTTAGGTTTAGGATTAGGGTTAGGGTTAGGGTGAGGTTTAGGGACAGGGTTAGTGTTAGTGTGAGAGTATTGCTTAGGGTTAGCTTTAGAGTTAGGGTGAGGGTGAGGGTGAAGTTTTGAATTAGGGTTAGGGTTAGGGTTAGATTGAGGTTGAGCTTAAGTTTGAGGGTGAGGGTTCTGGTTAGGGTGAGCGTTAGGATTAGGGTTAGGGTTAAGATTAGGGTGAGGGTTAGGGTTAGGGTTAGGTTTAGGATGAGGGTTAGGCTGATTTTTAGGGTTAGGGTTCAGGGGAGGATGAGGGTTAGTGTGAAGGTTTTAGGATGAGGGCTATGGTGAGGGTGACGGTTACGGTGAAGGTTAGGGTGAGGGTCAGGTTTAAGGTGAGGGTTAGGGTTAAGGTGAGGTTAGGGTTAGGGTTAGGGTGAGGGTTAGTGTTAGGGTGATGTTTAGGTTGAGGTGAGGGTTAGGGTGAGGGTGAGGGTGAAAGTGAGTGTGAGGGTGTAGATGAGGATTAGGGTTAGGGTTAGGGTTAGGGTTAGGGTGAGAGTGAGGTTTAGGGTGAAGTTGAGTGTTAGGGTTAAGGTTAGAGTGAGGGTGAGGGTTAATGTGAGTGTTAGGGTTAGGGTTAGGGTTAGAGTTATGATGAGCAAAAGGGTTAGGATGAGGTTTAGCGTGAGGGTGAGGTTTAGGGATAGCTTTAGAGTTAGGGTTCAGGTTAGGCTTAGGGTGAAGGTGAGGGTTAGAGTTAGGTTTTGGGTTATTGTTAGGGTGAGGGTAAGGTTTAGGGTTAGGGTAGGGTGAGGGTGAGGGTTAGGGTGAGGGTAATGGTGAGGGTGAGGGTGAGGGTTAGAGTTAGTTTTAGGGTTAGTTGTATGGTTAGTGTTAGGTTTAGGGTTAAGGTGAGGGCTAGCGTGATGTTGAGGGCTAGAGTTAAGTTTAGGATTAGGGTTAGGGTTAGGATTAGGGTGAGGGGTAGGGTTAGCATTATTGTTATGGTCAGGGTTAGGTTTAGTGTGAGCGTTTGGGTTCGGCTTAAGTTTAGGGTGAGAGTAAGTTTTAGGGTGATTGTTAGGGTGAGAGTGAGGGTTATGGTTAGCCTGAGTGTTAGGGTGAGGGTTACGATGAGGGTTAGGTTTAGGGTTAGGGTTACGGTTAAGGTTAGTGTGAGGGTGAGGTTTATGTTTAGTTTTAGGGTGAGGGTTACGGTTAGGGTGATATTTAGGTTGAGGGTGATGGTTAGGGTGAGGTTACATGCTCGGGTTAGGGTGAGCGTTAGGGTTTGGGTGAGGGTTAGGTTTAGAGTGAGGGTTAGGGTGACAGTGAGGGTTAGGGTGAGTTTGAGGTTGAGGGTTAGGGTTAGGGTTAGTGGGAGGATTAGGGTTAGGTTTAAGGTTAGTGTGAGTGTAAGGGTTAGGGTTAGGGTGAGGTTTAGGGTTAGGGTGAGTGTTAGGTTTAGGGTTTGAGTTAGGGTGAGAGTGACGGTTAGTGTTAGGTTTACGGTGAGGGTTAAGTTTAGGGTGAGGGCTTGGGTGAGGGTGAGGTTTATGGTGAGGGTGAGGGTGAGGGTGAGGGTTTCTGTTAGGTAAGGGTTAGGGTTAGTGTTATGGTGTGGATTAGGATGAGGTTTTGGTTTAGTTTGAGGGTTAGGGTGAGGGTTAGGCTTAGGGTTAGGTTTAAGGTGAGGCTTACTATTAGGGTTAGGGTTAGGGTGAGCATTAGTGTGAGGGTTAGGGTTAGAGTTAGGGTGAGGGTGAGGGTGAGGGTTAGTGTGAGGGTTAAGGTTAGGGTTAGGGTTAGTGTGAGGATAAGGGTTAGGGTGAGGGTTAGGTTTAAGGTGAAGGTTAGGGTTAGCATTAGGGTTAGGGTTAGCTTTAGGGTGAGGATTAGGTTTAGGGAGAGGGTTAGGGTTAGGGTTAGAGTGGGGGTTAGGATTAGGTTGAGTGTTAGGGTTAGGATTAGTGTTAGGGCGAGTTTTAGGGTTAGGGTTAGGGTGAGGGTGAGGGTGGTTTAGGGTCAGGGTTGGGGTGAGGGTTAGGTTTACGATTAGTGTTAGGGTAAGGGTTAGGCTGCGGGGTAGGGGGAGGTTGAGGGTGAGGGTTAGGGTTAGGGTTAGGTTTAGGTTTTGGGTGTGGGTGAGTGTGAGGCTGAGGTTTAGGGTGAGGGTGAGGGTTTCATTTAGGTAAGGGTTCGGGTTATTGTTAGGGTGAGGATTAGGTTGAGGGTGAGGTTTAGTGTGAATGTTAGGGTAAGGGTGATTGTTAGGGTGAGGGTTTTGGTGAGGGTTAGGGTTAGATTGAGGTTTAGGGTGAGTGTTAGGGTGAGGGTGAGATTGAGCGTTAGGCTGTGGGTGAGGGTTAGGGTTATGGTGAGGTTCATAGTGACGGCGAGGGTTAGGGTGACTGAGGTTTAGGGTTAGGTTTATGGTGAGGGTTAGGGTTAGGGTTATGGTGAGGGTTAGGGTGACATGTAGGGTTAGGGTTATGGTGAGGGTTAGGGTTAGTGTGCGTGTTAGGTTTAGGGTTAGGTTGAGGGTAAGGTTTAGGGTGAGGTTTAGTGTGAGGGTAATGGTTAGGGTTAGTGTTAGGGTTAGGGTGATGTTAGGGTGAGGGATAGGGTTAAGCTTAGGCTGAGAGTGTGTCTGAGGTTTAGGGTTAGGTTTAGGGTGAGGGTTAGGGTGAGAGTGAGGGTGAGACTGAGGCTTTCGGTTAGGTATTGGTTAGCGTTAGGGTGAGGGTGAGGATTAGGGTGAGGGTGAGGGTTTGGTTGAGGGTAAGGGTTAGGGTGAGGGTTAGGGTTATTGTTAGAGTGATGGTTAGGGTTAGGGTGATGTTTAGGGTCAGGCTGAGGGATAGGGTTCGGGTTTGTGTTCGGGTTCGGGTTCGGGTGAGGGTTAGAGTGTGGGTTCGGGTTAGGGTGAGGGTGAGGGTTAGGGTATCGGTGAGGGTTAGGGTGAGGGTGAGGGTTTGGGTTAGGGTGAGGGCTAGGGTTAGGGTTAGGGTTAGTGTTAGGGTGAGGATTAGGGTGAGGGTTAGGTTTAGGGTTAGGGTGAGGGTTAGGTTTAGTGTGAGGTTTAGGGTTAGGGATAGAGTTAATGTTAGTGTATGGTTAAAGGTTAGGGTGAGGGTTTGGGTAGGGTCCTCCTTAGGGTTAAGGTGGGGTTAGGTTTGGGGTGAGGTTTGGGGTTATGGTTAGGGTGGGGGTTAGGGTTAGGGAACTGTTTAAGGTGAGGGTGAGGGTAAGGGTGAGGGTGAGGTTGAGGTTTAGGGCTAGGGTTTGGGTGAGGGTTAGGGTTATTGTTAGAGTGAGGGTTGGGGTTAGGGTGATGTTTAGGGTCAGGCTGAGGGATAGGGTTCGGGTTCGGGTTCGGGTGAGGCTGAGGGTTAGAGTGTGGGTTCAGGTTAGGGTTAGGGTGAGGGTTAGGGTGTCGTTGAGGGTTAGGGTGAGGGTGAGGGTTAGGATTAGGGTGAGGGCTAGGGTTAGTGTTAGGGTTAGGTTAGGGTGAGGATTATGGAGAGGGTTAGGTATAGGGTTAGGGTGAGGGTTAGGTTTAGTGTGAGGGTTAGGGTTAGGGATAGAGTCAATGTTAGTGTATGGTTAAAGGTTAGGGTGAGGGTTTGGGTAGGGTTATCCTTAGGGTTAGGCTTAGGGTTAGGTTTGGGTTGAGGGTTAGGGTTATGGTTAGGGTGAGGGTTAGGGTTAGGGAACTTTTTAAGGTGAGGGTGAGGGTAAGGGTGAGGGTGATGTTGAGGGTTAGGGTTAGGGTTTGGGAGAGGGCTAGGGTAAGGGTGAGGGCTAGGGTGAGGTTGAGGCTTACGGTGACGGTGAGGGTGAGGTTTTTGGTTAGGTAATGGTTAGGGTTAGGATTAGAGTGAAGATTAGGTTGACGATGAGTGTTAGGTTGAGGATAGGGTTAGGGTGAGGATTAGGGTAGGGGTTATTGTGAGGGTTAGGGTGTTGTTTAGGGTGAGAATGAGGGTTACGGTTAGGGTGAGGGTTAGGGTTCGGTTGAGAGTGAGGGTTAGGGTGTGGGTGAGTTTTAGTGTGACGGTGAGCGTTAGGGTGCGTGTACGGGTTAGTGTTAGGTTTCGGTTGAGGGTTAGGTTTGGGGTTAGGGTGAGGGTGAGGTTTAGGGTGAGGGGTAGGTTTAGGGTTAGGGTGAGGGATAGGGTTAATGTGAGGGTTCGGGTTAGGGTTAGGGTTAGGTATAGAGTGAGGGTAAATTTTAGGATGAGGTTTAGGGTGAGGGTGAGGGTTAGGGTTTGCGTTAGGGATAGGGTGACGGTTAGGTTGAGGGTTAGGGTTAGGGTTAGGGTTAGGGTTATGGTGAGGATTAGGGTGAGTGTTAGGGTTAGGTGTATGGTGAGGGTTAGAGTTAGGGTGATGTTTAGGGTGACCGGGAGGTTTAGGGTGAGGGTGAGGGTTTGGGTGAGGGTGACGGTTAGGTTTAGGGTTAGGGTTATGGTGAAGTTTTGGTTTAGGGATAAGTTGAGGTTTAGGGTTAGGGTTAGGTTTCGGGTGAGGGTTAGGGTTAGTGTTAGGGTAAGGGTGAGGTTTAGGGTGAGGGGTAGGTTTAGCGTTAGGTTAAGGGTTAGGGTTAGGGTGAGGGTTAGGGTTAGGTTTTGGGTTAGGTTGAGGGTGAGGGTGAGGGTTAGGGTTATGCTTAGGTTAAGGGTGAGGTTTAGAGTGTGGGTGAGGGTGAGTGTTAGGGTTAGGGTTGCGGTGAGGTTTAGCTTTAGGGTGATATTTAGGGTGAAGTTGAATGTTAGGGTGATGGTGATGGTTAGGGTTAGGGTTAAGGTTAGGGTGAGTAATAGATATAGGATTAGGGTTAGGGTTAGGGTTAGGTTGTGTGTAAGTGTTCGGTTGAGGATTCGGTTGACCTTGAGTGTTAGCGTTTGGGTGAGGTTTAGCCTTAGGGTGCATATTAGGGTTAGGGTTATGGTCAAGGTTTTGGTGAGTTTAATGGTTAGGCTGAGGTTTAGGGTGAGGGTGAGTGTTAGGGTTAACGTTAGGGTTAGGCTGAGGTTTAGGGTGAGAATTTGGGTTAGGGTTAGTGTGAGGGTGAGGGTGAGGTTTAGTATTAATGTTATGGTTAGAGTTAGGGTGAATCTGAGGTTGTGGGTTAGGGTTAGGATTAGGGTTAGGGGTAGGGTTAGGCTGAGGCTGAGGCTTAGGGTGAGGTTTAGTGTTAGGGTGCAGTTTAGGTTTAGGGTTAGGTTAGGGTTAGGGTTAGGGTTTGGATGAGGGTTAGGCTGAGGGTTAGGTTTTGGTTTAGTGTGAGTGTTAAGCTTAGTGTTAGGGTTAGAGTTAGGGTGAGGGTAAGGGTTAGGGTGAGGGTTAGGGTGAGTTTGAAGGTTAGGGATAGGGTGAGTTTTAGGGTTAGGTTTAGGGTTAGGGTTAGGGTTTGGGTGGTGGTTAGGGTGAGGGTAAGCGTTAGGGTGAGGGTTAGCTTGAGGATGAAGGTTGGTATTAGGGTTAGTGTGAGTGTGAGTGTGATTGTTTCTGTTAGGTAAGGGTTAGGGTTAGTGATATGGTGAGGATTAGGATGTGGTTTTGGTTTAGTTTGAGGGTTATGGTGAGGGTGAGGTTTACGGTTAGGTTTAGAGTGAGAGTTAGGGTTTGGGTGATGTTTAGTGTGAGGGTGAGAGTTAGGGTGAGATTGAGGGTGAGGGTGAGGGTTAAGCTTAGGGTTAGGTTTAGGGTGAGGGTTAGTATTAAGGTTAGGTTTATTGTGAGGGTTAGTGTGAAGTTTAGGGTTAGTTTTAGTGTGAGGGTGAGGGTTAGTGTGAGGGTTAAGGTTAAAGTTAGGGTTAGTTTTAGTGTGAGGATAAAGGTTTGGGTGAGGGGTAGGTGTACGGTGAGGTTTAGGGTTAGAGTTGGGAATAGGGTGAGGATTAGGGTTAGTGTGAGCGTTAGAGTTAGGGTTAGGGTTAGCGTTAGGTTTAGGTTTAGGGTGAGGGTGAGAGTGATGGTTAGGGTTAGGGTTAGAGTTAAGGTGAGTGTGCGGTTGAGGGTTAGTGTTACGATTAGGGTTAAGTTTAGGGTTAGGTTGAGAGTGAGGGTGAATGTTAGGTTTAGGGTCAGAATTGGGTTACAGTTAGTGTGAGGATCAGGGTTAGGTTGAGGGTTAGGGTGAGGCTGAGAGTGAGGGTGCGGGTTAGGGTGAGGTTGTGGGTTAGGGTTAGTTTGAGGTTTACGGTGAGCTTTAGGCTTAGGGTTATTTTTAGGTTGATGGATAGGATGAGGTTTAGAGTTAAGCATAGGTTTAGGTTGAGGGTGAGAGTTAGTGTTAGTTTTAGGGAAAGAGTTAAGGTTAGGGTGAGGGCTATTGTGAGGGTGAGGGTTAGGGTGAGGGTGAGTTTGAGGATGACGGTTTCGGTTATGTAAGAGTTAGGGTTAGGGGTATGTTGAGGATTAGGCTGAGGGTGAGCATTAGGTTAAACGTTAGGGTTAGGGTTAGGGCTAGGGTTAGGGTGAGGGTTAGGTTTAGGGTGATGTTTATGGTGAGGGTGAGGGTTAGGGTGAGGGTTCAGGAGAGGGTGGGTGTGAGGGTTAGGGTTAGGGTTGGGTTATGGTGAGGGTTAGCATTAGGGTCAGAGTTAGGGTGAGGGTTAGTGTGAGGGGTAGATTTAGGGTTCGGGTGAGGGTTAGGGTTAGTGTGAGGGTTAGGGTTAGGGTTAGTGTTAGTGTGAGGATAAGGGTTAGTGTGAGGGTTAAGTTGAGGGTGAGGGTTAGGGTTAGCGTTAGGGTTAGGGTGAGGTTTAGTTTTAGGGTGAGTGTTAGGGTTAGGGTTAGGGTGAGGGTTGGTTTAGGGTGAGGTTTAAGTTTAGAATTGGTGTTAGGGTGAGTTATAGCGTTAAGTTTAGGTATAGAGTGAGGGTTCGGGATAGGATTAGGTTTAGGTTTAGGGTTAGGGTTATTGTTAAGGTTAGGTTTAGGGTTAGGGTTGGGGTGATGGTGAGGGTTAGCGTTAGGTTTAGTGGCAGGGTTAGGTTTAGGCTTAGGGGGAGGGGGAGCGTGTTGGTGAGGGTTAGGGTTAGTGTGAGTGCTAGGATGATGGTGAGGTTTTTGGTGAGGGTGAGGGTGAGAGTAAGTGTTTCGGTTAGGTAAGGGTTAGGAATATTTTTAGAGTGAGGATTAGGTTGAGTTTGAGAGTTTGTGTGAGGGTTAGTGTTAGGGTGAGGGTTAGCGTTAGCGTGAGACTGAGGTTTAGGGTTAGGGTTTGGTTTATGCTGAGGGTTAGGGTGAGGGGTAGGGTTAAGGTTATGTTGAGGGTTAGTATTTGTGGGAGGGTTAGGGTTAAGGTTAGAGTTAGGGTTAGTTTGAGCTTGAAGGTTAGGTTGGGGATTAGGGTTAGGGTTAGGGTAAGTGTTATGGTTAGGGTTAGGGTGAGGTTAGGGTGAGGGTTAGGTTTAGGGTGAGTGTTATGGTTAGGGTTAGGGTGAGGTTTAGGGTGAGAGTACTGCTTAGGGTGAGGGGAAGTGTGAGAGTACTCCTTAAGGTGAGGGTGAGGTTGAGGGTGACACTTAAGGTGACGGTGAGGGTGATGGTGACGGTGAGGGTTAAGTTTAGGGTTAGGGTTAGGGTGAGGTTGAGGGTAGGGTTAGGGTTAGGTTTAAACTGAGGGTGAGGGTGAGGGTGAGGGTTAGGTTGAGGGTGTGGGTGATGGTGAGTGTTAGGGTTAGGATTAGGGTTAGTGTGAATTTTAGCGTTAGGTTTATAGTTAGGTTGAGGGTTAGGTTTAGGATTAGGGTTAGGGTTAGGGTTAGGGTTATTGTTAGGTTTAGGTTGAGAGTAAAGTTTAGGGTTAGGGTTAGGGTTAGGTTTAAGGTTAGGGTGAGGGTGAGGGTGAGTGTTAGCGTTAGGATTAGGGTTAGGTTGACTTTTAGGGTTAGGTTTAGGATAAGGTTTAGGGTTACGTTTAGGATTAGGGTTAGGGTTAGGTTTAGTGTTATTGTTAGGGTTAGTTAGGGTGAGAGTAAAGTTTAGGGTTAGCGTTAGGGTTAGGATTAGGGTTAGGGTTAGGGTTACCTGAGGGTGACGGTGAGGGTGAGGTTGAAGTTTAGGGTTAGGATTCGGTTTAGATTTTGGGTGAGGTTTAGGGTGAGTGTGAGGTTTGGGTTAGGGTGCCAATTAGGGTGGGGGTGAGGGATAGTTTGAGGGTTAGGGTTAGGGTGATGTTTAGGGTGAGGCTGAGGGTTCAGGTGAGGATGAGGGTTCGGGTGGGGGGGTTTAGTGTGTGGGTTAGTGTTAGGTTTATTGTGAGGGTTAAGGTGACGGTGAGGGTTACGGTGAGGGTGAGTGCTAGGGTTAGGTTTAGGTTTAGGGTTAGTGTGAGGATAAGGGTTAGGGTGAGGGTTAGTTTGAGGATGATGGTTAGGGTTAGCGTTAGGTTAATGGTTAGCATTAGGGTTAGGGTGAGGTTTAGGTTTAGGGTGAGGGTTTGGTTGAGGGTTAGGGTTAGGGTTATGGTTAGGGTGAGGGTTAGGGTGAGGGTTAGGGTTAGGGTTAGTGTTTGGGTGAGGTTTAGTTTGAGGGTTAGGATTAGGGTTAGTTTTAGGGTGAGGGTGAGGGTTAGTCTTAGGGTTAGGGTGAGGGTTAAGTTTAAGGTGAGGGCTAGGGTGAGGGTGAGGATTAGGGTCAGGGTGAGGGTGAGTGTTTCAGTAAGGTAAGGTTCAGGGTTAGGGTTATGGTGAGGATCAGTGTGAGGGTGAGTGTTAGTTTGAGGGTTAGGTTAAGGGTGAGGGTGAGTGTTAGGATTACGGTGAGGGTTAGTATTAGGGTGATGTTTAGGGTGAGGTTGAGGGTTAAGGTTCGGGTTCAGGTTCGGGTTCGGGTGAGGATTAGGTTTAGGGTTAGGGTGAGGGTTAGGGTGAGGGTTTGGATTAGGTTGAGGTTTAGGGTCAGGGCTAGTGTGAGGGGTAGGATTAGGGTTAGGGTGAGGGTTATGGTTAGTGTGAGGGTTAGGGTTAGGTTTAGGATTAGGTTTAATGTGATGAAAATGGTTAGGGTGAGGGTTAGGTTGATGGTGAAATTTAGGGTTAGCGCGAGGGTTGGGGTTAAAATTAGGGTTAGGGTGAGTGTTAGGGTTAGGGTGAGTTTTAGGTTGAGGGTGAGCGTTAGGGTAGGGTTTAGGTTCATGGTTAGGGTTAGGGTTAGGTTTTCTTTGAGGGTTAGGGTGAGGGGAGGGTTAGTTTTAGGATTAGGGTTATGGTGAGTTTTATGGTTAGGGTTATTGATAGGGTTAGGGTTAGGGTGAGTGTGAGGGTGAGGGTTGGCGTTATTGTTAGGGTAACATTTAGGGTGATGTTGGGGGTGAGGAGTAGTTTTAGGATTAGGGTTATGGTTAGGGGGAGGGGGAGGCAGAGGGGGAGGGGGAGGTTTAGGGTTAGGGTTAGGTTTAGAGTTACATTGAGGGCTAGGGTGAAGGTGAGGGTTAGGTTGATGGTTAGGGTTACGGTGAGGGTTAGGGTTAGGGTTAGAGTGCGGGTAAGGGTTAGGTTGATGTTTAGGGTGAGGCTGAGTGTTAGGATTCAGGTGAGGGTTCGGGTAAGGGTGAGTGTGAGGGTGAGGGTGAGTGTGAGGGTGAGGGTGAGGTTTTGGGTGTGGCTTAGGGTTAGGGTTAGGGTGAGGATAACGGTGAGGTTTAGGGTTAGGGTTAGTGTTAGGTTGAAGGTGAGGGTGAGGTTTAGGGTTAGAGTTAAGTTGAGGGTTAGTGTTAGGATGAGGGCTAAGGTGAGGGGGAGAATTAGGGTGAGGGTTAGGGTGAGGTTTGGGTTTAGAGTTAGGGTTAGGGTGAGGGGTAGAATTAGGGTTAGGGTGAGGGTTAGTGTTAGTGTGAGGTTTTGGGTTAGAGTTAGGGTTAGTGTGAGGTTAAAGTTTAGGGAGAGGGTTAGGGTGAGTGTGAGGGTTAGGGTTATGTTTAGGGTTAGGGTGAGGGTTATGGTGAGGGTTAGGTTTAGGGTGAGGGTTAGGTTTAGGGTTACGGTGAGTGTTAGGTTTAGGGTACTGTTTAGCGTGAGGGTCAAGGTTAGGGTGAGGGTTAGAGTGATATTTAGGGTGAAGTGAGGGTTAGGGTGAGGATGAGGGTGAGGTTTAGGTTTAGGGTTAGCGTTAGTGTGAGGCTGAGGGTCATGTTGAAGTTTAGGTTTAGGATTTTGTTTAGAGTAATGTAAGTGTTAAGGTGAGGGTAAGGATTCAGATGAGGCTGAATGTTAGGGTGTCAGTGAGGGTTAGGTTTAAGGTGAGGATTAGGGTTAGGGTTAGGGTTATGGTGAGGGTAAGTATTAGGGTGAGGTTTAGGGTGAGGTTGAAGTTTTGGGTTAGCGTAAGGGTTAGGGTGAGGGTTAGTGAGAGGGTTAGGGTTAGGTTTAGGGTTAGGGTGAGGGTGATGTTTAGAGTTAGGGATAGGGGGAGGGTTAGGTTTAGGGTTAGGGTGATGGTAAGTGTTAGTTTGAGGGTTAGGGTAAGTTTGAGTGTTAGGGTTAGCATTACGGTTGGGGTCAGAGTGAGGGTTAGGGTGAGAGTTAGGATTAGGTTTTGGGATAGGGTGAGGATTAGGGTTAGTGTGAGGGTTAGGGTTAGGTTTAGTGTGAGGATAAGTGTTAGGGTGAGGGTTAGGGTGAGGGTGAGGGTTAAGGTTAGCATTAGGGTTAGGGTGAGAGTTAGGTTGAGGGTTAGGGTTAGGGTTAGGGTGATAGCTAGGGTTAGGGTTAGGGTTAGGGAGAGGGTGAGGGTTAGTGATAGGGTTCGGGTGAGAGTTAATGTTAGGTTGAGGATTAAGGTTAGGGTGAGGGCTAGGGTGAGGGTGAGGGTTAGGGTGAGGCTGAGTGTGAGGGTTTCATTTAAGTAAGGGTTAGGTTTAAGATTATGTTGAGGATTAGGTTGAGGGTGAGGGTTAGGATGAGGATTAGGGTTAGGGTGAGGGTGAGAGTGAGGGTTAGGGTTAGGGTTAGGTTTAGGGTTAGGGTGAGGGTTAGGGTGAGGGTTAGGGTTAGGTTTAGGTTTAGGTTGAAGGTGAGGGTTAGGATGAGGGTTAGTGTGAGGGGTAGTGTGAGGGTTAGGTTGAGGGTAAGGGTTAGGGTTAGGGTTCCCTTTTTTGTTAGGGTTAGGGTTAGGGTGAGGTTTAGGGTGAGGGTGAGTGTTAGGGTGAGCGTTAGGGTTCAGGTGAGGCTGAGCGTTATGGTGTGGGTGAGGGTTAGGGTTAGGGTGAGGGTTAGGGTGTCGTTTAGGGTTAGGGTTAGATTTAGGGTGAGAATTAGGTTTAGGGTTAAGGTTAGGGTGAGGTTTAGGGTGAGGGGTAGGGTTAGGGTTAGGGTGAGGGTTAGGATAAGTTTGAGGGTTAGGGTTAGGGTTAGGGTTAGGTTGAGGTAAGGGTTAGCGTGAGGGTTAGGGTGAGGGTAAGGTTTAGAGTGAAAGTGAGGTTGAGGGTAAGGGTTAGGATTAGCGTTAGGTTTAGGGTGAGGGTTACATTGAGGGTTAGGGTTTGGGTTAGATTTAGGGTTATTTTGAGGGTTAGGGTGTGGGTTAGGGTTAGGGTTAGGTTGAGGGTGAGGATTAGGGTGAGGGTGAGGGTGAGGGTGAGTGTGAGGGTTAGGGATAACGTTATGGTTAGGGTGAGGGTTAGCGTGAGGGTAAGGTTTACTTTTAGAGTTAGGGTGAGTGTGAGGTTTTGGGTTCGGGTTAGGGATAGGGTTTTCTTTTGGGTTAGGGTCAGGTTTAGGGTTAGGGTAGGGTTAGATTGAAGATGATGCTGAGGGTTAGGGTTAGGGTTAGGTTGAAGGTGAGGCTGAGGGTTAGGTTTAGGGTTAGGTTGAGGGCTAGGGTGATGATGAGGGTTAGGGTGAAGGTGAGGATTAAGGTGAGGGTAAGGTTTAGGTTGAGGGTTAGTTTGAGGTTGAGGGTTAGGGTGAGGTTTACGATGAGGGTTGGGTTTAGGGTGGTGGTTAAGGTGAGGATGTGGTT
This sequence comes from Dipodomys merriami, assembly GCF_024711535.1. NCBI lineage: Eukaryota > Metazoa > Chordata > Mammalia > Rodentia > Heteromyidae > Dipodomys > Dipodomys merriami. The sequence goes on from NW_027204760.1 coordinate 859,070, forward strand.
TAGTGTGAGTTTTAGGGTTAGGGTTAGGGTTATTGTATGGGTTAGGGTTCGGGTTATAGTGAGGGTGAGGGTAGGGTTAGCGTTAGGGTTAGTGTGAGGGTGGGGGTGAGTGGTAGTTTTAGGATTAGGGTTAGGGTTAGGCTGAGAGCTAGGGTGAGGTTGAGGGTGATGTTGAGGGTGAGGGTTTCTGTTAGGTAAGGGTTAATTTTACTTTCAGAGTGAGGATTAGGTTGAGGGTGAGTATAAGTGTGAGGGTTAGGTTTAGGGTGAGTGTTAGGGTGACCGTTTTGGTGAGGGTTGGGCTTAGGGTGAGGTTTACGGTGAGGGTGAGTGTTAGGGTGAGCATTAGGGTTCGGGTGCGTTTGAGCGTTAGGGTGTGGGTGAGGGTTACGGTTAGGGTGAGGGTTAGGGTGTCGGTGAGGGTTAGGGTGACTGTGAGGGTTAGGGTAGATTTAGGGTGAGAATTAAGTTTAGGGTTAAGATTAGGGTGAGGTTTAAGGTGAGGGGTAGGATTAGGGGTAGGGTGAGGGTTAGGATTAGTATGAGGGTTAGGGTTAGGGTTAGGGTTCGTTGAGGGTAAGGTTCAGCATGAGGGTTAGGGTGAGGGTAAAGTTTAGGGTGAGAGCTAGGGTGAGGATAAGGGTTAGGGTTAGTGTTAGGTTTAGGGTGAGGGTTATATTGAGGGTTAGGTTTTGGGTTAGATTTAGGTTTATTGTGAGGGTTAGGGTGAGGGTTAGGGTTAGGGTTAGACTGAAGGTGAGGGTGAGGGTGTGTGTTAGGGTTAGGTTTAGGGTAAGGATTAGGGTGAGATTGAGGGTGAGGGTGAGGGAAACTTAGGTAAGGGTTAGGGTTAGGCTGAGGATTAAGGTGAGGGTGAGGTTTAGTTTGAGGGTTATTTTAGGGTTACAGTTAGGGTGAGGGAGAGGGTGAGGTATAGGGTTGGGGTTAGGGTTAGATTTAGGGAGAGGGTGAGGATTAGAAATAGGATTAAGTTTAGGGTTAGAGTTAGGGTGAGGTAGAGGGTGAGGGTTAGGGTTAGGGTTAGAGTTAGGGTGAGGGTTAGGGTGAGGGTGAATGTTAGGTTTAGTGTTAATGTGAGGATAAGGGTTAAGTTGAGGGTTAGGGTGAGGGTGAGTGTGAGGGTGAGTGGTAGGCTGAGGTTGAGGGTTAGCATTAGGGTTAGGGTTAGGGTGAGGGTTAGGGTTCGGGTTTAGGTGAGGTTTAGGGTTAGGGTGAAGTTTAGGATTAGGGTGAGTGTTAGGGTGAGGTTTAAGGTTAGGGTTTGGGTTAGGGTGAGAGTGAGGGTTAGTGTTAGGTTTACGGTGTGGGTTAAGTTTAGGGTGAGGGCTTGGGAGGGTGAGGTTTATGGTAAGGGTGAGGGTGAGGGTGAGGGTTTCTGTTGGGTAAGTTTTAGGGTTAGTGTTATGGTGAGGATTAGGACAAGGTTTTGGTTTAGTTTGAGGGTTATGGTGAGGGTGAAGATTAGGGTTAGGTTTAGGTTGAGAGTTAAGGTTTGGGTGACGGTTAGGGTGAGGGTGAGTGTTAGGGTGAGTTTGAGGGTGAGGCTGAGGGTTAGGCTTAGTGTTAGGTTTAGGGTAAGGGTTAGTATTAGTGTTAGGGTTAGGGTGAGGGTTAGTGTGAGGGGTAGGGTTATGGTTAGGGTGAGGGTTAGGATGAGGTTTAGTGTGAGGGTAAAGGTTAAGTTTAAGGTTAGGGTTAGGGTTAGTGTGAGGACATGGGTTAGCGTGAGGGTTAGGTTTAGGGTGAGGGTTAGGGTTAGCGTTAGGGAAAGGTTGAGGTTTAGTGTGAGGATAGGGTTTAGGGTGTGGGTTAGGGCTAGGGTTAGAGTGAGGGTTAGGGTTAGGGTGAATGTTAGGGTTAGGATTAGTGTTAGGGTGAGTTGTAGGGTTAGGATTAGTGTTAGGGTTAGGGTTAGGCTGCGGGGAAGGGGGAGGTTGAGGGTGAGGTTTAGAGTTAGGGTTAGGTTTAGGTTTAGGGTGAGGGTGAGTGTGAAGCTGAGGATTAGGTTTAGGGTGAGGGTTTCGTTTAGGTAAGGGTTAGGGTTATTGTTAGGGTGAGGATTACGTTGAGGGTGAGGGTTAATGTGAGGGTTAGGGTAAGGGTGAGTGTTAGGGTTAGGGTTTTGGTGAGGGTTAGGGTTAGTTTGAGTGTTAGGGTTAGGTTGAGGGTAAGGGTTAGGGTGAGGTTTAGGGTGAGGTTAATTGTTAGGGATAGCGTTAGGGTTAGGGTGAAGTTTAGGGTGAGGGATAGGTTTATGGTTAGGTTAGGGTGAGGGTTAGGTTTAGGCTTAGGCTAAGAGTCAGTCTGAGGTTTAGGGTTAGGGTTAAGGTGAGGGTTAGGGTGAGTGTGAGGGTGAGGGTGAGGCTTTTGGTTAGGTAAGGGTTAGTGTTAGAGTGAGGGTGAGGATTAGGGTGAGGGTGATTGTTAGGTAGAGGGTAAGGGTTAGGGTGAGGGTTAGGGTTATTGTTAGAGTGAAGGTTAGTGTTAGGGAGATGTTTAGGGTGAGGCTGAGGGATAGGATTCGGGTGAGGGTGAAGTTGAGGGTGAGGGTGAGGGTTAGAGTGTGGGTTCGGGTTAGGGATAGGGTGAGGGTTAGGGTGTAGGTGAGGGTTAGGGTGAGGGTGAGAGTTAGGGTTAGGATTAGGGTTAGGGTTAGGGTGAGGAATAGCGTGAGGGTTAGGTTTAGTGTGAGGGTTAGGGTTAGGGATAGAGTTAAGGTTAGTGTATTGTTAAAGTTTAGGGTGAGGGTTAGAGTTATGGTTAGGGTGAGGGTTAGGTTTAGGGAACTGTTTATGGTGAGGGTGAGGGCTAGGATGAGGGTGAGTTTGAGGTTTAGGGTTAGGGTTTGGGTGAGGGCTAGGGTAAGGGTGAGGGCTAGAGTGAGGGTGAGGGTTACGGTGAGGGTGAAGGTGAGGTTTTCAGATAGGTAATGGTTAGGGTTAGGATTAGGGTGAAGATTAGGTTGAGGGTGAGTGTTAGGGTGAGGGGTAGGTTTTGGGTTAGGGTGAGGTGTAGGGTTAATGTGAGGGTTAGAGTTAGGTTTATGGTTAGGTTTAGTGTGAGGATATGTGTTAGGATGAGGGTTAGGGTGAGGGTGAGGGTTAGGATTAGCTTTAGGGTTAGGGTGACTGTTAGGTTGAGGGTTAGGGTTAGGGTTAGGATTAGGTTTACAGTGAGGACTAGGGTGAGTGTTAGGGTTAAGTTTAGGGTGAGAGTTAGGGTTAGGGATAGGGGAGGGGGAGGGTTAGGGGGAGGGTGAGTCTGAGGGTTAGGGGGAGGGGTAGGTTTAGGGTTAGGGTAAGGGTTAGGGTTAGGGTAAGGGAGAGGGGGAGGTTTAGGATTAATGTTATAGTTAGAGTTAGGGTGAATCTGAGTTTGTCGGTTAGGGTTAGGATTAGGGTTAGGGATAGGTTTAGTCTGAGGCTGAGGCTTAGGGTGAAGTTTAGGGTTAGGGTGCGGTTTAGGTTTAGTGTTAGGTTTTAGCGTTTGGATGAGGGTTAGGTTTTGGTTTAGTGTGAGGGTTAAGCTTAGGGTTAGGGTTATGGTGAAGGTAAGGGTTAGGGTGAGGGTTAGGGTGAGTTTGAGGGTTAGGGATAGAATGAGGTTTAGGGTTAGGGTTAGGGTTAAAGTTAGGATGAGGGTTAGGGTGAGGGTTAGAGTTAGGTTTAGGGTTAGGGTGAGGATGAGGGTTGGGATGAGGTTGAGGGTAAGGATAAGGGTGAGGGTGCAGGTTAGGGTTATCATTAGGGTTAGGTTGAGGGTGAGTGTTAGGGTGAGGGTTAGGGTTAGAGTTGGGTATAGGGTGAGGATTAGGGTTAGTGTGAGCATTAGGGTTAGGGTTAGGGTTAGGGTTAGGTTTAGGTTTAGGGTGAGTGTGCGGTTGAGGGTTAGTGTTAGGATTAGGGTTAAGGTTAGGCTTAGGGTGAGAGTGAGGGTGAATGTTAGGGTTAGGGTTAGGATTAGGGTTGCGGTTAGTGTGAGGATAAGGGTTAGAGTGAGGGTTAGGGTGAGGGTGAGGGTGAGGGTGAGGGTTAGGTTGAGGTTGAGGTTTCGGGTTAGTTTGAGGTTTAAGGTGAGCGTTAGGGTTAGGGTTAGATTTAGGTTGATGGATAGGATGAGGTTTAGGGTTAAGCTTAGGTATAGGGTGAGGGTGAGATTTAGTGTTAGGTTTAGGGTGAGAGATAAGGTTAGGGTGAGGGCTATTGTGAGGGTGAGGTTTAGGTTGAGGGTGAGTATTAGGGTGAGGGTTTTGGTTATGTAAGAGTTAGGGTTAGGGGTATGGTGAGGATTAGGTTAAGGGTGAGCATTAGGTTGAGGGTTAGGGTTTGGGTGAGGGTGAGGGTTAGGTTTAGGGTGATGTTTAGGGTCAGGGTGAGGGTTAGGGTGAGTGTTTGGGGGAGGGTGGGTGTGAGGGATAGGGTTAGGGTTGGGTTATGGTGAGGGTCAGGGTTAGGGTGAGGGTTAGTGTGAGGGTAGGCTTAGGGTTCGTGTGAGGGTTAGGGTGAGGGTTAAGTTGAAGGTGAGTGTTAGGGTTAGCCTTAGGGTTAGGGTGAGGTTTGGGGTTAGGGTGAGTGTTATGGTTAGGGTTAGCGTGAGGGTTAGGTTTACAGTGAGGGTTAGGTTTAGAATTGGTATTAGGGTGAGTTTTAGCGTTAGGTTTAGGTATAGAGTGAGGGTTAGGAATAGGATTAGGTGTAGGTTTAGGGTTAGAGTTATTGTTAGGGTTAGGTTTATGATTAGGTTTGGGGTGAGGTTGATGGTTAGCGTTAGGTTTATGGTCAGGGTTAGGGTTAGGCTGAGGGTGAGGGGGAGAGTGTGGGTGAGGTTTAGGGTTAGGGTTAGGGTTAGGGTTAGTGTGAGTGCTAGGATGAGGGTGAGGTTTTGAGTGAGGGTGAGAGTTAGTGTTTCGGTTAGGTAAGGGTTAGGGATATTTTTAGGTTGAGGATTAGGTTGAGGGTGAGGGTTTGTGTCAGGGTTAGTGTTAGGGTGAGGGTTAGCGTTACGGTTTTGGTGACGGTTAGGGTTAGACTGAGGTTTAGATTATGGGTGAGGTTTAGGGTGAGTGTTAGGGTTCGGGTGATGTTGAGCGATCGGGTGTGGCTGAGGTTTAGGGTAAGTATGAGGTTTAGGGTGACTGTGAGGGTTTGGGTGACTCTGAGGTTTAGGGTTCGGGTTAAGTTTAGGTTGAGGGTAAGGGATAGGGTGAGGGTTAGGGGGAGGGTAAGGGTTAGGTTTAGCATAAGGGTTAGGGAGAGGGTTAGGGTGAGTGTTAGGGTGAGGGTTAGGGTGAGGGTTAGGTTTAGGATTAGGGTTACTGTGAGGGTGAGTTTGAGGGTGAGGGTTAGGGTTAGGGTTAGGGTGAGGGTTAGGGTGATAGTGAGGGTGAGGGTGAGGGTTTCATTTAGGTTAGGGTTAGAGTTAGGGTTAGGGTGAGGATTATGGTGAGGTTGAGTTTTAGGTTGAGGGTTAGGGTTAGGGTGAGGGTTAGGGTTAGGGTTAGAGTGAGGGTTAGAGTTAGGGTGATGTTTAGGGTGAGGCTGAGGGTTGGGGTGATATTGAGCATTCGGGTGATGGTGAGAGTTCGGGTGAGGGTGACGGTTAGTTTTTTGGTTAGGGTTAGGGTTAGGGTGAGGGTTAGGGTGAAAGTGAGGGTTAGGGTGAGCATGAGGGTTAGGGTTAGGTTGAGGGAAAGGGTTAGGGTTAGGGTGAGGGTGAGGTTTAGGGTTAGTGTTAGGTTTAGGCTGAGGGTTAGGGTGAGGGGTAGATTTATGGTTAGGATGAGGGTTAGTGTTAGTGTGAGGGTTAGGGTTAGGCTTAGAGTTAGGGTTAGTTTGAGGTTGAAGGTTAGGGTTGGAGTTAGGTTTAGGATGAGGGTAAGTGTTATGGTTAGGGTTAGGGTGAGGGTAAGGGTGAGGGTTAGAGTTAGGATGAGGGTTATGAAAAGGGTTAGGGTGAGGGTTAGGGTGAGAGTACTGCTTAGGATGAGGGTGAGGTTGAGGGTGAGTGTTAAGGTGACGGTGTGGGTGATGGTTACGGTGAGGTTTAGGTTTAGGGTTAGGGCTAATGTGAGGTTGAGGGTTAGGGTTAGGATTAGGGTTAGGGTTAGGGTTAGGCTGAGGGTGAGGGTGAGGGTGAGGGTTAGAGTGAGGGTGTGGGTGATGGTGAGTGTTAGGGTTAGGATTAGGGTTAGGGGGAATTATAGCGTTAGGTTTGGCGTTAGGTTGAGGGTTAGGGTTAAGATTAGGGTTAGGGTTAGGGTTATTGTTAGGTATAGGTTGAGAGTAAAGTTTAGGTTTAGGGTTAGGGTTAGGGTTAGGTTTAGGTTGATGGTGAGGGTGAGGGTTAGGGTTAGGATTAGGGTTAGGGTTAGGGTTAGGCAGAGTGTGACAGTGAGGGTGAAGGTGAATTTTAGTGTTAGGATTAGGTTTAGGTTTAGGGTGAGGGTTAGGGTGAGTGAGAGGGTTAGAGTTAGGGTAAGGGTAAGGGTTAGGGTTAGGCTGAGGGTTAGGGTTAGGGTTAGGGTTAGGGTGAGGTTTAGTTTAGCATTAGGGTTAGGGTGAGGGTTAGGGTGAGGTTTAGGGATAGGGTTAGGTTTACTGTGAGGGTGAGGGTGAGGGTGAGGATGAGGGTTAGAGTTAGGGTTAGGGTGAGGGTTAGGGTTAGGAATAGGGTGAGGGTTAGGGTGAGAGTGAGGGTGAGGGTTAGGGTGAGGGTTTTGGTTAGGTAAGGGTTAGGGTTAGGGTTAAGGTGAAGATTAGTGTGAGGGTGAGGTTTAGGTTGAGGGTTAGGATGAAAGTTAGGGTTAGGGTTAGAATGTGGGTTTATGGTTATGGTGAATTTTAGGGTGAGGCTGAGTGTTGGAGTGAGATTGAGGGTTCGGATGAGCGTGAGGGTTCGGGTGAGGGTGACATTTCGTTTGTGGGTTAGGGTTAGAGTTAGGGTGAGGGTTGGGGGAGAGTGAGGGTTAGAGTGAGGGTGAGGGTCAAGGTTAGGTTGAGGTTGAGGGTTAGGGTGAGGGTGAGGTTTATGGTTAGGATTAGGTTTAGGCTGAGGGTTAGGGTGAGGGGTAGGGTTAGGGTTAGAGTTAGGGTTAGTGTGAGGTTGCAGGTTCAGGTGGGGCTTAGGGTGAGGGTGAGGTTAAGGGTTATGGTTATGGTTAGGGTATGGGTTAGTGTTAGGATGAATGTTATGGTTAGGTTTAGGGTGAGGGTTAGGGTGAGAGTACTGCTTAGGGTGAGGGTGAGGTTTAGGGTGAGGGTGAGGTTGAAGGTGAGTGTTAAGGTGACGGTGAGGGTGACGGTCACAGTGAGGGTTAGGTTTAGGGTTAGGGTTAGGGTGAGGTTGAGGGTTAGGGTTAGGATTAGGTTTAGGGTTAGGTTTAGGCTGAGGGTGAGGGTGAGGGTGAGGATGAGGGTCAGGGTGAGGGTGAGCGTGATGGTGAGTGATAGGGTTAGGATTAGGTTTAGGGTGACTTTTAGGGTTAGGTTTAGGATAAGGTTTAGGGTTAGGGTTAGGATTAGGGTTAAGGTTATGTTTAGGGTTATTTTTTGGGTTAGGGTGAGAGTAAACTTTCGGGTTAGTGTTAGGGTTAGGTTTAGGATTAGGGTGAGTGTGACGGTGAGGGTGAGGGTGAAGTTTAGGGTTAGGATTAGGTTTAGATTTATGGTGAGTGTTTGGGTGAGTGTGAGGGTTAGGGTTAGGGTAAGGGTAAGGGTTAGGTTTATTCTGAGGTTTAGGGTTATGGTTAGGTTTAGTGTGAGGGTGAGGGTCAGGTTTAGGGTTAGGGTTAAGGTGAGGTTTAGATTTAGGGTGAGGGCTATGGTAAGGGTGAGGTTTTGGCTGAGTGTGAGGGTGAGGTTTTCGGTTAGGTAAGGATTAGGGTTAGGGTTAGGGTGACGATTAGGGTGGGGGTGAGGGTTAGTTTGAGGGTTATGATTAGGGTGATGTTTAGGGTGAGGCTGAGGGTTAGGTTGAGGGTTGGGTTCGAGTGAGGATGAGTGTTCCGGTGAGGGGGAGGGTTACTCTTTGGGTTATTGTTAGGTTTATTGTGAGGGTTAAGGTGACGGTGAGGGTTAGGGTGAGGATGAGGGTTAGGGTTAGGTTTTAGGTGTGGGTTAGGGTTAGGGTTAGGGTGAGGGTGAGGGTGAGGGTTAGGGTTAGGTTTAAGGTGTGGGTTAGGGTTAGGGGTAGGGGTAGGGTGAGGGTTAGGGTTAGGGTTAGAGTTAGGGTTAGTATGAGGATAAAGGTTAGGGTGAGGTTTATGGTGAGGGTGAGGGTTTGGGTGAGGATGAGGGTTCGGTTGAGGGTGAGGGTTAGGGTTAGGGTTAGGGTTAGGGTGAAGGTGAGGGTTAGGGTGAGGTTGAGGTTTTGGCTTAGTGTTAGGTGAGGTTGAGGCTTAGTGTGAGGAGTAGGGTTAGGGTTAGGTTGAGGGTTAGGTTTACTGTGACGTTTAGGGTTAGGGTTAGAGTTGTGGTTAGTGTGAAGTTAAAGGTAGGTTTAGTGTTAGGGTGAGGTTGAGTGTTAGGGTTAGGATTAGGGTTTGGTTTTGGGTGAGCGTGAGGGTGAGGGTGAGTGTTAGGGTTAGGGTTAGGGTAAGGGTTAGGCTGAGGGCTAGGGTGAGGTTGAGAGTAAGGTTTAGGTTTAGGGTTAGGGTTAGGTTGAGGGCTAGGTTGAGAGTAATTTTTAGGGTGAGATTGAGGGTGAGGGTGAGGTTTTTGGTTAGGTAAGGGTTAGGCTTATTGTTAGGGTGAGGTTTAAGTTGAGGGTGAGGGTTAGTGTGAGGGTTAGGGTTCGGGTGAGGGTTAGGGTTAGATTAAGGATGAGGGGTAGGGTTGGGTGATGTTTAAGGTGAGGATAAGGGTTAGGGTGAGGGTTAGGGTTCGGTTGAGAGTGAGGGTTAGGGTATGGGTGAGGGTTAGGTTTAGGGTAAGATTTAGGGTGATGGTGACCTTTAGGGTGAATGTGCGGGTTAGTGTTAGTTTTCAGGTGAGGGTTAGGTTTAGGGTTAGATTGAGGGTGAGGTTTAGGGTGAGAGGTAGGTTTAGGGTTAGGGTGAGGGTTACTGTTAAGGTGAGGGTTGGGGTTAGGGTTATGGTTAGGTTTATTGTGAGGTTAAGTGCTAGGATGAGGTTAGGGTGAGGGTGAGGGTTAGGGTTAGCGTTAGGGATAGGGTGACGGTTAGGTTGAGGGTTAGGGCTAGCGTTAATGTTAGAGTGAGGGTTAGTGTTAGAGTTAGGGTAAGGTTTAGGGTTAGGGTGAGGGTTAGGGTTAGGGTTAGGGTTAGCGTGAGGGTTAGGGTTAGGGTTAAGTGTAGTATGAAGTAAGGGTTAGGGTTATCGTTATGATTAAGGCGATGGTTAGGGTGAGGGTTAGGGTCAGGGTTAGTGTTAGAGTTAGGTTTAGGGTTAGGGTAAGGTTTAGGGTTTGGGTGAGGGTTAGGGTTAGGCTGAGGTTTAGGGTGAGGATGAGGGTTAGGGTGAGGGTGAGGGTGAGGGTTATTCTGAGGGTTCTGTTTTGGGTGAGGGTGAGGGTGTTGGTTAGGGTTAGGGTTAGGTTGGGTTTAGGGTAACTGTGAGAGTTAGGGTAAGGGTGAGGGTTGGGCCTAGGGTCAGGGTGAGTGTTAGGGTGAGGATTAGGGTTAGGGTGAGGGTTAGGTTGAGGGGTAAGTTTAGGGTTAAGCTGAAAGTTAGGGTTAGTGTGAGTGTTAGGGTTAGGTTTAGGGTTAGGGTTAGTGTGAGGTTAAATGTTAGGGGGAGGGTTAGGGTGAGGGTGAGGGTTAGGGTTAGGATTAGGGTTAGGGTTAGGGTTAGGCTGACCGTGAGGGTGAGGGTGAGGGTGAGCGTGAGGGTTAGGTTAGTGTTAGGGTGATGGTTAGGGTTACTTTGATGGTTAGGATGAGGTTTAGGCTGAGTGTTAGGTTTAGGGGTAGGGTGAGGGTCAGGGTAAGCGTTAGAGTTAGGGTGAGGGTTAGGTTTAAGTTTAGGGTTAGGTTGAGGGTGCCGGTGATGGTTAGTTTTAGGGTTAGGGTGAGGTTTGGTTTAGGATTAGGGTTAGAGTTAGAGTTAGGCTTAGGGTGAGGGTGAGGATGAGGTTGAAGGATAGGGTTAGGGTGAGGGGTAAGTTGAGAGTGAGGTTTAGGTTGAGGGTTAAGGTTAAGGTGAGGGTTAGGGTGGGGATTAGGGTGAGGGTTAGGGTTAGGGCGATGTTTAGGTTGAGGTTGTGGGTTAGGGTGAGGGTTCGGGTGAGGGTTCAGGTGAGGGTTCGGTGAGGATGAGGGTTAGGATGTGGGTGAGGGTTAGGGTTCGGTGAGGTTGAGGATTAGGGTGTGTGTGAGGGTTAGGGTTCGGGTGAGTTTTAGGGTGACAGTGAGGCTTATGGTGAGTTTGATAGTTAGGGTTAATATTATGGTTAGGGTGAGGGTAAGCATTAGGGTTAGGGTTAGGGGGAGTGTTAGGAGGAGGGGTAGGGTTAGGTTTAAGGTGAGGGTTAGGGTTAGTATGAGGGTTAGGGTTATGTATAGGGTTAGTGTTAGTGTGAGGATAAGGGTTAGGGTGAGGGTTAGGGTTAGCATTAGTGTTAGAGTGAGGTTGATGTTGAGGGTTAAGTTTAGGGTAGTTGTTAGGGTTAGGGTTAGGGTGAGTGTTATTGTTAGGATTACGGTTAGGGTTAGGGTTAGTGTTATTGTTAGGGTTAGGGTTAGGGTTAGAGTGAGTGTGAGGGTGAGGTTTAGCTTTAGGGTTAGGGTTAGGGTGAGAGTGAGAGTTAGGGTGAGGGTGAGGTTGAGGATGAGGGTGACGGTGAGGGTGAGGGTTAGGATTAGGGTTAGGGTTAGGGTTAGGGTTAGGTTGAGGGTGAGGGTGAGGGTTAGTTTTAGGGTTAGCGTTAGGGTGAGTGTTGGGGTTTGGGTTAGGGTAAGGATTAGGTTTAGGGTAAGGGTTAGGGTTAGGTTTAGGTTGAGGTTTAGGATTAGGGTTAGGTTTAAGGTGAGGGTTAGGTTGAGGGCTAGGTTTAATGTTAGGGTAAGGGTTAGGGTTAGGGTGAGCCTTAGGCTTAGGTTTAGTGTTAGGTTGAGGGTGAGGGTGAGGGTGAGGGTTAGTGTTAGGTTTAGGGTGAGGTTTAGAGTGTGGGTAAGGGTTAGGGTGACCATGAGGGTTAGAGTGAGGGTGAGGGTTAGGGTTAGGGTTAGGGTGAGGGTTAGTGATAGGGTTAGGTTTAGGCTTAGGGTGAGGGTTAGGGTGAGGGGTAGGATTAGAGTTAGGGTGAGGGTTATTGTTAGTGTGACAGTTATGGTTAGGGTTAGACTTAGGGTTAGTGTATGGTTTAAGGTTAGTGTGAGGGTTAGGGTGAGTGTGAGGGTTAGGGTTATTGTTAGGGTTAGGGTGATGGTTAGGGTGAGGGTTAGGTTTAGGGTGAGTGTTAGTGTGAGTGTACTGTTTAGCGTGAGGGTGAGGGTTAGGGATAGGGTTAAGGTGAGGGTCAGGTTGAGGGTTATGTTTAGGGTTAATTAAAGGTTAGGGTTAGGGTTAGGGTGAGGATCAGGTTGAGGGTGAGGGTTAGGCAGAGGGTTAGGGTTAGGGTGAGGGTTAAGGTCGGGGTTAGGGTGAAAGTTAGGGTTAGGTTGATGTTTAGTGTGAGAATGAGGGTTCTGGTGAAGATGAGGGTTCGGGTGAAGGTGAGGGTGATTGTGAGCATTAGGGTTATGGTTAGTGTTAGGGTTATGGTTAGTGTTAGGGTGAGGGTTAGGGTTAGGGTGAGGGTTAGGGTTAGTGTTAGGATAAGGGTGAGGGTGAGGGTTATGGTGAGAGTGAGGGTTAAGGTTAGTGTTAGGGTTAGGGTGAGGTTTACCGTGAGTATTAGATTTAGGGTGAGTGTTAGGGTTAGGGTGATGCTTAGGTTTAAGTTGTTATTTAGGGTGAGGGTGAAAGTTAGGGTAAGGGTGATGGTTAGGGTTAGGGTTAGTGTTAAGTTTAGGGTGAGGGATAGGTATAGAATTAGGGTTAGGGTTAGGGTTAATGTGATTGTAAGGGTTCGGTTGATGATTTGGGTGAAATTGAGTGTTAGGTTTTGGGTGAGGGTTAGCGTTAGAGTGCATATTAGGGTTAGGGTTAGGGTCAGGGTTTTGTTGAGTTTAAGGGTTAGGGTGAGGTTTATGGTGAGGGTTAGGGTTAGGGTTAGCGTTAGGGTTAGGGTGAGGGTTAGAGTGAGGCTTTGGGTTAGCTTAGGGTGAGGGTTAGGGTTAGGATGAGGGTTTTTGTTAGGGTTAGGGTGAGGGTTAGGGTGAGAGTACTGCTTAGGGTGAGGGTGAGGGTTAGGGTGAGGTTGACGTTGAGGGTTAGTGTTAAGTTGACCGTGAGGGTTAGGATTGGGTTTAGGGTTAGGTTTAGGCTGAAGGTGAGGGTGAGGGTGAGGGTTAGGGTGAGGGTGAGGGTGATGGTGAGTGCTTGGGTTAGGATTATGTTTAGGGTGAGTTTTAGGGTTGGGTTAGGGTTAGGGTGTGGGTGAGGGTTAGGTTTCGGCTGACCGTTAGGGTTACGGGGAGGGATAGGGTGAGTGTGAGTGTTAGGGTTATGGTTAGGGTTAGGATCAGATTTAGGTTTAGGGTGAGGGTGAAGGTGAGGTTTAGTTTTAGGATTAGGCTTAGGTGTTTGGTAAGAATGCTAAACCAAAGGAGGAGGCTGCAATGCTTGGTAAGAAATGTACGCATTATCCTGCCCATGAAATTGTAACCCCTCTGTACAGTATGTTCACAAATAAAATTAAATTAAATTAAAAAAAAAAGATTAGGTTGAGGGTTATGGTTAGGGTTAGGTTTATGTTGAGGGTGAGTGTGAGGGTTAGGTTGAGGGTGATGGTGAGGGTGATGAAGAGGTTGAGGGTTAGGTTTAGGGTAAGGTTTAGGGTTATGGTTAGGGTTAGAGTGAGTGTGAGGGTGAGGGGTAGGTTGAGGGTGATGGTGAGGTTGAGGGTGAGGGTGAGGGTTAGGGTTTGGGTGAGGGTTAAGGTTAGGGTTACGGTTAAGGTTAGGGTGAGTGTTAGGGTTAGGGTGAGGGTGAGGGTGAGGGTGAGGTTTAGATTTAGGATTAGGGTTAGGGTTAGGGTGAAGTTTAGGGATAGGTTTAGGGTTAGGGTGAGGGCTTGTTTAGGGATAGGTTTAGGGTTAGGGTGAGGGCTTTTTAGGGTTAGGTTTAGAGTTAGGGTGAGGGTGAGGGTTACGGTTTGGATTAGCAATAGTGTTAGGGTTAGGCTAAGGGTGAGGTTGAAGGTGAGTGTGAGGGGTAGGGTTAAGGTGAGGTTTAGGATTAGGTTTAGGGTTAAGGGTAAGGTGAGGGTTAGGATTAAGATTAAGTTTAATATGAGGGTTAGGCTGAGGATTAGGGTTAGGGTTCGTGGGACGGTAAGGGTTAGGGTGAGGGTTAGGGTGAGGGTGAGGGTTAGGGTTAGGCCTTAGGGTTAGGGTGAGGGTTAGTGTTAGGGTTAGCGTTAGGGTTAGGGTTAGGGTGAGAGTTAGGGTAAGTGTTAGGATGATTGTTAGGATGAGGGTTAGTGTTACTGTTAGGGTTAGGGTTAGGGTAAGGGTTAGGCTGAGGTAATGGTTAGGGCGAGATTTAGGGTGACGGTGAGGGTTAGGGTGAAGGAGAGGGTTATTGTTAGGGTTAGGGTCAGCTTGAGGGTTAAGCTGAGGTTTGGTTTAGTTTGATGTTTAGGGTGAGGGTGAGGATTAGGGTGAGGGTGAGAGTGAGGGTCAGGTTTAGGTTTAGGGTTAGAGTTAGGGTCAGTTTGAAGGTGAGGGTTAGGTTAAGGATTAGGGATAAGGTTAGGGTTAGGGTGAGTGTTAGGGTTCGGGTGAGGGTTCGGGTTCAGGTTCAGGTTCAGGTTAGGGTTAAGGTTAGGGTGAGGGTGAGGTATAGGGTGAGGGTTAGGGTTAGGGTGAGGGTGAGGGTGAGTGTTAGGTTTCGGTTTAGGTTTAGAGTTAGTGTGAGGTTGAGGGTGAGGGTTACGATTAGGGTTAGGATTAGGGTTAGGATTAGGGTTAGGCTGAGGGTGATGTGGAGGGTGAGGTTGAGGGTTAGGGTTAAAAAGAGGGTTAGGGTTAGGGTTAGGGTTATGAGTGTTAAGGTTATGGTTAGTGTGAGGGTAGGGTTAGGGTTAGGGTTAGGTTTAGGGTGAGGGTTAGGTTTAGGTTTAGGGTTAGGATAAAGGTTAGGTTGAGGGTTAGGTTTGAGGTTAGGGTTAGTCTGAGGGTTAGGTTTAGGGTTAGGGTAAGTGTTAGGGTGAGGGTAAAGTTTAGGTTGAATATTATGGTGAGGGTTAAGGTTAGGGTTAGGTTGAGGGTTAGAGTGAAGTTTTGGTTTATGTTTCAGGTTAGGGTGAGTGTTAGGGTGTGGGAAAGTGTTACGGTGAGGGTTAGGTTGAGGGTGAGGGTTAGGGTTTGGGTGAGGGTAAGGATAAGGGTGAGGGTTAGGATGAGGATGAGGGATAGGTAAGGGTTTGGGTTAAGGTTAAGGATAGGATGAGGATTTGGGTTAGGGTTAGGTTTAGGGTGAGGGTTAGGCTGAGTGGTAGGGTTAGGGTTATGGTGAGGGTTAGGTTTAGTGTGAGGCTTAGGGTTAGGGTTAGGGTGACAGTAAGGGTTATGGTGAGGATTAGGGTGAGTGTGAGTTTTAGGGTTAGCATTAGGTTTAGGGTTAGGGTTAGGATGAGTGTTAGGGTTCGGTTTAGGTTTAGGGTTAGGGTTAGGGTGAGGGTAAGGGTTTGGGTTAGGTTGAGGGTTAGTGTTAGGGTATGGGCTAGGGTGAGGGTGAGGGTTAGGGTGAGGGTGAGGGTGAGGTTTTTGTTTAGGTAAAGGTTAGGGTTAGGGTTATGGTGAGGATTAGGGTGATGTGTAGCTTAGGGTTAGGGTTAGGGTTAGGGTGAGGGAGAGGGTGAGTGTTAGGATGAGGGTTAGGGTTAGTTTAGGGTGAGGGTGAGGGTGAGGGTGAGGGTGAGGGTGAGGGTTAGGGTTAGTGTGAGTGTTAGGGTTACGGTGAGGGTTAGGGTTAGGGCGAGGGTTAGGTTTAGGGTGAGTGTTAGGTTTAGGGTGATGTTTAGTGTGAGTGTGAGGGTTAGGGTGAGGGTGAGTGTTCTGGTGATAGGGTTAGGGTTAGGGTTAGGGAAAGGGTTAGTGTGAGGGTAAGGGTAAGGGTGAGGGTTAGTGTGAGTGTGAGGATTAGGGTTAAGTTGAGGGTTAGGCTTAGGTTTAGGGTTAGGGTGAGGGTGAGGGTTAGGGTGATCATTAGGGTTAGGGTTAGGGTTAGTTTGCGGGTTAGAGTTAGTGTAAGGTTTAGGGTGATCTTTAGGGTGACGGTGAGCGTTAGCCTTAGGGTGAGGTTAAGGGTTAGGTTGAGGGTTAGGGTGAGGCTGAGAGTTAGGGTTAGCATTAGAGTTATGGTGAGGGTGAGGGATAGGGTGAAGGTTAGGTTTAGGGTTAGGGATAGGTTGAGGATTAGGATTAGTGTGAGGTTAGGGTTAGGGTTATGGTTAGGGTTAGTGTGAGGATAAGGGTTATGGTGAGGGTTTGGGTGAGGGTGAGGTGTAGGGTTAGCTTTAGGGATAGGATGAGCGTTAGGGTGAGGGTTAGGTTTAGGGTGAGGGTGAGGGTTAGGTTTAGGGTTAGGGTTAGTGTTAGGCTTAGGGTGAATGTGAGGGTTAGGTTTATGATAAGGGTTAGGGTTAGAGTTAGTGTGAATGTTAGGGTGAGGATGAGGTTTCGGGTGATGATGAGGGTTAGGGTGTGGGCGAGGGTTAGGTTTACGTTGAGGATTAGTGTTGGGTTAGGTTTAGGGTTATATTGAGGGTAAGGGTTAGGGTTAGGTTTAGGGTGAAAGTTAGGATTATGGTAATGATTAGGATGAGGGTTAGTGTGAGGATGAGGTTTGGGGTTAGGGTAAGGGTTAGGGTGAGGGTTAGGGTTAGAGTGAGATTTAGGGTGAGGGTTAGCGGGAGGATGAGATTTCAGTTGATGGTGAGGGTTCGGATGAGGGTTCGGGTTAGTGTGTATGTGAGGATTAGGGTTACGGTGAGGATTAGTTTTAGGTTTAGGGTTAGTGTGAGTGTGAGGGTTAGGGGAAGGGTTAGGGTTAGGTTGAGGACTATGCTTAGGGTTAGGGTTAGTTTGAGGGTTAGGGAGAGTGGTAGGGTTAGGTTTAGGGTGAGGTTTAGGGTGAGTGTGAGGGTTAGCGTTAGTGTAAGGGTTAGGGTGAGGGTTAGGGTCACCCTCACCATTACCCGAACCCTAACACTCACCCTAAATCTCACCCTAACCCTAACAATACCCATCTCCCTAACCCTAACCCTAAGCCTAACTCTCAACCTAACCCTAATCCAGCACTAACCCTTACACTCACACTAAACCTAAACCTAATGCGAACCCTCACCCTAACCCTAATCCTCAACCACAACCTAACCCTCACCCTCACCCTCACGCTCACCCTCCCCCTCATCCACACCCTAACCCTCACCCTAACCCTAACGCTAACCCTAATCCTCACCCTCACCCTAACCCTCACCCTAAACTTTATACTCACACTAACAAACACCCTCACCCTAACCCTATCCCGGCACATCACCCTAACCCTAAACATAACCATAACCTTAACCCTCACCCTAACCCTTAATCTAAACCTAACCCTCATCCTAAACCTAACCCTCACCCTAACACTAACCCTCACACTAAACTTAACCCTAACACTCACCCTCACCCTCAACCTCACCTTCACCCTAACCCTAACCCTCATCCTAACCCTAACCCTAAACCTAATGCTAACACTAAACCTCACCCTCAACCTAACTCTTACCCTCAGCCTAACCCTAACCCTAACCCTCACACTAAACCTAACAATCACCCTAATGCTAACCCTAAACCTCACACTAAACCTAAGCCTCACCCTAACCCCAACCCTAACCCTCAGCCTAACCCTCACCCTAAACCTAACCCTAACCCTAATGCTCAACCTATCCCTAACCTTAACCTTAACCCTCACCATAACCCTCACTCTCACCCTAACCCTAATACTAAACCTAACCCTCACCCTCACTCTAACCCTCACCATAACACTTACCCACACCCTAACCCTCATCCTAAACTAACCCTAAACCTAACCCTCACCCTAAACTTCACCCTAATCCTAACCATTACCTTAAGCCTAACCCTCACCCTAATCCGCATCCTAACCCTAACCCTCACCCTCACCCTAGGCCTCACCCTAAACTTTACCCTCAACATAACCCAAACCCTAACCCTAAACCTAACACTCACACTAACCCTAAGCTTAAACCTCAGCCTAACCCTTATCCTAACCCTAAACCTAACCCTAAGCCTAACCCCCACCCTAACCCTAACGCTAACCCTTTCCCGCACTCTCACAAAAACTCACACCCTAAACCTTTTCCTCACACTAACCCTAACCCTAACCCTAACCCTCACATTAACAATAATCCTCACCTTAACCCTAACCCTACCATTCACCCTACCCCTCACCCTTAACCTAATCATAAACCTCACCCTAAACCTAACCCTAACCCTAACCTTCACCCTAACCCTCACAGTCACCCTAACCCTCACCCTAAACCTAAACCTCACCTACACCGTTACCCTCACCCTCAGCCTCACTTTCACCCTAACCCTAACCCTCACCCTAAACATCAATCTAACAATAACCCTAACCCTAACCCTAACCCTAATGCTCACACTAACCCTAATCCTCACCTTAAAGCTCACCCTCACTCTAATCCTCACCCTAACCCTAACTGTAAGCCTTTCCTAACCGAAACCCTCACCCTCACCCATGCCTTCATCCTAACCCACACCCTCACTCTAGCCCTCACTCTAAACCTAACCCTAACCCTAAACCTCACCCTCACCTTCACCCCCACCCTCAGCCTAACCATAACCATAACCCTAATCCTAACTCTAACCCTAACCCTTACACTATACCTTATCCTAACCCTAATGCTAACACTAACCCTCATCCTCACTCTATGCCTAAACCCTAAACCCGTAACACTAATCCGAATGCTAACCTTAAACCTCAACCTCAACCTAAACCTCACCCTAACCCTTACCCTCACCCTCAGCCTCACCCTAATCCTAACCCTAACCCTAACCCTCACACTAACCCTCACCCTAACCCTAACCCTAAACCTACCCCTCTGCCTAACCCTCACCCTAATATAACCCTAACAGTAATCCTCACCCTATACGTAACTCTAACCCTAACCCTCACCCAAACCCTAAAGCTAATCCTGACCCTCACCCTGACCTTAAACCTCAACCTAACCGTTACCCTCACCAGAATCTTTACCCTCAACCTAACCCAAACACGGACCCTAAACCTAACACTCACACTAACCCTAAACCTAACCCTCAGCCTAACCCTTATCCTAACCCTAAACCTAACACTATCTCTAACCCTCACACTCACCCTCACCCTAATCCTAACCCTAACCCTCACCCGAACCTAACCCTAACCCCCAGCCTAACCCTCGTCCAAACCCTAACCCTAACCCTAACCCTACCCTCACCCTAACCCTAACCCAAACCCTAACCCTTACCTTAACCCTAACCTTCACACTCACCTTAACCCTCATCCTAACACTTACCCTCAACCTAACCTTATCCATAACCCTAAACCTAACCCTAACTCTTACCCGAACACTCAACCTCACCCTAACCCTCACCCTCACACTAAACATCACCCTAACCATAACCCTCAAACTAACCCTAACCCTAACCCTCACCCTAAAGCTAACCTCACCATAACCCTAACCCTAACACTAACCATAACCCTCACACTAGCCGTAAACCTTACCCTAACACTAAACCTAACGATAACCTTCACCCCCACCCTCACCCTAATTCTCACCCTTACCCTAACTGTAACCCATACCTAACCAAAAACCTCACCTTCACACTCAACCTCACCCTAACCCTTACCCTTACCCTAGCCCTCACCCTAACACTAACCCTTACCCTAACCCTAATCCTAAGCCTCACCCTCACCCTCACCCTAAACTTCAACCTAACCCTAACCCTCATCCTAACACTAAAGCTAACCGTCATTTTAACCCTAAAACTTATACTCACCCTAACCCTCACACTAAACCTAACCCAAACACTAACTCTAACCCTACCCCTCAGCCTAACCCTCACCCTAAACCAAACCTTAACCTTAATCCTCACCCTGTCCTTAACCTGAACACAAACACTCACCCTAACCCTCACCCTCACCCTAACCCTAATGCTAAACCGAACCCTCACCCTCACCCTAATCCTCACCATAACCCTTACACTCAACCTAACCCTAACCCTCACCCTCAACCAATCCCTCACCCTAACACTTACCCACACAATACCCCTCACCCTAACATTACCCTAAACCAACTTTCACCCTAATCCTCAGCCCAACCCTAACACTCACCCTCACCCTAACCCTCACCCTAACCTTAACCCTCACCCTCACCCTTAACCTAACCCTAAACCTAAACCTCACACTAATCCTAAACATAACCCTCAGCCTAACCATTATCTTAACCCTAAACCTGACCTTAACCGTGACCCTAACCCTAACTCTCACACTAATCCTAACCCTAACCGTCAGCCTAACCCTTATCCTAACCCTAACCCTAACACTAACTCTCACTCTAACTCTAACCCTAACCCTTATCCTAACCCTAAACCTCACCCTCACCATCCCCATCACCCTCAGCCTAACCCTAACTCTAACACTAAACCTAACCCTAACACTCACCCTCACCCTCACCCTAACCCTAACCCTACCCCTAACCCTCACTCTAACCCTAACCCTCAACCTATACCTCACCCTCACCCTAAACCTAACCCTAACCCTAAACCTCACCCTTACACTCACCCTAACCCTAACCCTAACCCTAACCCTCACTCTAACCCTAACCCTCAACCTATACCTCACCCTCACCCTAAACCTAATCCTAAACCTAAACCTCACCCTAACCCACACCCTAAACCTAACACTAACGCTAACCCACATCCTCACACCAAACCTCACCCTAACCCTTACCCGCACCATAACCTTAACGCTAACTCTAACCCTAATCCTCAACCTAACCATAATGCTCACCCACAACCTAACCCTCACCCTCAGCCGAACACTCACCCTCACCCTAACACTTTCCCTAACCCTAATCCTAACCCTAAACCTAACCTTCACCCTCACCCTGACCGTCACCTTCAGCCTAACCTTAACCCTAACTTTATTCCTAATCTTAATCCTCACCCTCACCCTAACCCTAAGCATAACCCTCACCCTCACCATCACCCTCACCCTAAGCCTCACCCTCACCCTCAACCTAAACATCACACTAACCCTAAACCTCACCCTAACCCTAACCCTATGACTCAACCTAAACCTAAACTCAGCTTAACCCTCACCATCACCGGAATCCTCACCCTAACCCTAACACATAACTGAAACCCTCACCCTAAACCTCACCCTCATCCTAGACCTCACCCTAAACCTAACCCTAACCCTAACCCTCACCCTCAACCTAAATTTCCCACTCAGCCTTACCCTAAACCTAACCATAATCCTAAACCGAACCCTCAACCCCAAACAAACTCTAACGCTAACCCTAACCCTAACGCTAAGCTTCACTCTCAGCCTAACCCTAACCCTAAACCTAACCCTAACCCTAACACTAAAACTCACCCTATCCCTAATCCTAACCCTAACCCTCAGCCTCACCCTGACCCCCACCATCACACTAACCCTCACACTAACACTAACCCTCACCCTAACCCTAACCCTAACCCTCACCCATCACTTTCACACTCACCCTCATCCATACCTAACCCTAACCCTAATCCTAACTTAAGGCTCACCCTCACCTTCACCCTAACCCTAACCCTAACCCTAAGCCTCACCCTCACACTCACCCTCACCCTCACCTCAAAACTCAGCCTCAACCTCACCCTCACACTAACAATCAACCTCACCCTAAACCTAACCCTCACCCTAACACTAACCCTAACACTCACCCTAACGCTAACCCTCACCCTAACTCTTACCCTAACCCTAACGCTAACCCTAAACCTCACCCTCATCCTAACCCTCTCCTTAAACCTTATCCTCACACTAACCCTAACCCTAACCCTAACCCTCACACTAACCCTAACCCTCACCCTAACCCTATCCCTACACCTCACTCTAACTGTAACCCTAATGAGCAGCCTAAACCTAACTCTAAAACTAAACCCAACACTCACCCTAACCTTCACCACCACCCTAACCCTCACCCTCATCCGAACCCTCACCCTCAGCTGAACCCTCATCCTCACCCTAAACCTCACCCTCACCCTAAACATCACCCAAACGCTAACCCTCACCCTAAACCTAACCGTAACCCTAAACCTCACCCTCACCCTAACCCTCACCCTAACCCTTATGCTCACCCTATCCCTAACCCTAACCCTAACCATAACCCTCACACTAACCGTAACCCTCACCCTAAACCTAACCCTAACCCTATCCCTAAACTACAACCTCACCCTGACCCTCAACCTCAGCCTAAACCTAACCCTAAACCTATTCCTAATCCTTAAACTCACCCTCACACTCACTCTAAACCTAACCCTAACCCGAACCCTCAACCTCACCCTCAACCTCACCCTAACCCTTACCCTCACAATAAACAGCACCCTAACCCTAACTCTCGCCCTAACACTAACCCTAACCCTCACCCTAACCATCACCCTCACCCTAAACATCACCCTAAACCTAACCCTAACCCTCACCCTAAACCTAACCTCAGCTTAACCATCACCCTCACCCTAATCCTCACCCTAACCCTAACCCTTACCTAACTGAAACCCTCAAACTCACCCTCAACCTCAACCTAGACCTCACCCTCAACCTAGCCCTCACCCTCAACCTCCCATTCCCCCTCAGCCTTACCCTAACGCTAAATGCAATCCTAACCCTAACCCTCAACCCCACCCTCAGGCTAACCCTAACCCTAACTCTAATGCTAACCCTATTCCTACCCGTAAACCTAACACTAACTCTCACCCTCACCCTAAACCTCATCCTCACACTAAACATGCCCATAAACCTAACCCTCACCCTAAACCTATCCCTAACCCTCACCCTAACCCTAACCCTCACCGTAACCCTAACACTCACACTAAGCCTAACCCTAACCCTCAACCTCACCCTCACCCTCACCCTACCCTAACGCTAACTCTTATCCTAACACTCACCCTCACCCTCACCCTCACCCTACCCCTAACCCACACCCTCACCCTAATGCTCAACCTAACCCTAAACCTAACCCTTACCTAAACACAAATCTGAGCTTCACCCTAACCCTCATCCTCATCCTAGCCCTAACCCTAACACTAACCCTCAACCTAACCCTAACCCTAACCCTCACCCTCACTCTTACCCTAACCCTACACCTAACCCAGCACTCACCCTAAACCTAAACCTAATGCTAACCCTAAAACTCACACTCACCATAAACCTCATGCTAAATCTTACTGTCACCCTAACCCTAACCCTAACATTCACACTAAACCTAACCCTCAACCTAACCCTAACCATACCCCTCAGCCTAAACCTCACCCTTAACCTAACCCTAACCCAAATCCTCACCTATCCTTAACCTTAACCCAAACCCTCACCCCATCCCTCAACCTCACCCTAAAACTCATCCTTATTCTTACCCTCACCCGAACCCTTAACTTCACCGTCAACATAACCCACACCCTAACACTTACCCACACCCTAACACTCACCCTAACCCTAACCATAAACCTAACCTTCACCCGAACACTCACCCTCACCCTAACCCTAACCCTAACCCTAACGATAACCCTAACCCTCACCCTCACCCTAACCCTCACCCTATCCCTTATCCTCACACTAACCCTAACCCTAACCCTAACCCTCACCCTAACCCTATCCTGACACCTCACCCTAACTCTCACCCTAAACCTAACCCTAACCCTAAACCTCACCCTAACCCTAACCCTCACCCTATACCTCACCCTCACCCTAACCCTAACCCTCACCCTATACCTCACCCTCACCCTAACCCTAAACCTAATCCTAAACCTCACCCTAACCCTAATACTAACCCTAACCCACATCCTCACACTAAAACTCACCCTAACCCTTACCCTCAGCATAACCTTATCCCTAACCCTAACCCTAATCCTCACACTAACCATTACACTCAACCACAACCTAACCCTCACCCTCACCCAAACACTCACACTCACCCTAACACTCTCCCTAACCCTAATCCTAACCCTAAACCTAACCTTCACCCTCAACTTTACCCTCAACTTCAGCCTAACCCTAACCCTAAACTTAGGTCTAATCCTAACCCTCACCCTCACCCTCACCCTAAACTTAAACCTAACCCTCACTCTCACCCTCACCCTCACCCTAAGCCTCACCCTCTCCCTCACCCTAAACATCACACTAACCCTAACCCTAACCCTCAACCTAAACCTAAATTCAGCTTAACCCTCACCATCAAAGTAATCCTCACCCTAAACCTAACCCTTACATAACTGAAACACTCACCCTAACTCTCACACTAACCCTCACTCTCATCCTAGCCCTCAACCTAAACCTAACCCTATCCCTAACCTTCAACCTCAACCTCCCCTTCCCCCTCACGCTTACCCTAAATCTAAACCAAATCCTAAACCTAAACCTCAACCCCACCCTCACTCTAACCCTAACCCTAACCCTAACGCTAAGCTTCACCCTCACCCTAAACCAAAACCTAACCCAAAAATAACCCTAACCCTAACCCTAAACCTAACCCTAATCCTAACCCTAAAACTCACCCTAACCCTAATCCTAACCCTAAACCTCATCCTCACCCTGACCCTCACCATCACACTAAACCTCACACTAACACTAACCCTCACCCTAACCCTAACCCTAACCCTCACCCTTCACTTTCACACATTACCCTCAGCTTAACCCTAACCCTAACCCTAATCCTAACCTAACCCTCACCCTCACCTTCACCGTAACCCTAACCCTAACCCAAACCCTCACCCTCAACTTCACCCTGACCCTCACCCTCACCTTCACCCTCACCCTCACCTTCACCCTCACACTAATACTCAACCTCATCCTAAACCTCACCCTAACCCTAATCCTCACCCTGACCCTAAGCCTAACCGTAGCTCAAACTCTTACCCTACCCCTAATCTAACCCTAACCCTCAACCTAAACCTAACCCACACCCTAAGAGTAACCGTCACACTAACCCTAACACTAACCCTCACACTCACCCTCACCCTGAACCTCACCCTCAGCCTGACCCTCACCCTAACCCTAACACCCATCCTAACCCTAACGGTAAATCTAATGTTAAACCTAAACCTCACCCTCACCCTAACACTTACCCTAACCCTTACCCTCACCCTAACCCTAACCCTAAACCTCACCCTTACCCTAACCCTCACCCTAACCCTCACCCTCACCCTAACCCTCATGCTAACACTAACCCTCACCCTCACACTCAAACTCACCCTAACCCTTACCCTCAGCCTAACCCTAAACCTCACCCTCATCCTAACCCTTACTCTAACCGTTACCTACACCCTAACCCTCACCCTAAACCTTACCCACACCCTAACACTCACCCTAACAGTAACCCTAAATCTAACCCTCATGTTAATCTGACCCTCACCCTAACGATAACCCTAACCCTAAACCTAACCCTAACCCTCACCGCAACCCTAACCCTATCACTTACACTAACCCTAACCCTAACCCTCAGCCTAACCCTCATACTAAACCTAACCCTAACCCTAACCTTCACCCTCACCCTCACCCTAAACTTAAACCTAACCCTAACCCTCACGGTAACCCTAACCCTCACACTAACTCTAACACTAACCCTCACCCTCATCCTCACCCTCAATCTTACCCTAACCCTAATCCTCATCCAAACACTAACCCTAAACCTCAACCTCACCCTAACCCTCAACATAACACTAACCCTCACTCTCATCCTAATCCCTAAACCTAACCATAACCCTTACCTAACCAGAAACCTCACCCTCACAGTCACCCTCAACCAAACATTCACACTTACCCTAGCCCTCACCCCAACACTAACCCTCAGCCTAACCCTAAAAATAACTCTCACGTTCACCCACACCCTAACCGTAAACCTAACCCTAACCCTCATCCTAAACTTAACCCTAAACCTAATGCTAACCCTAACCCTAACACTCACACTAACCCTAAACATAACCCTCAGCCTAAAGCTCGTCCTAAACCTAACCCTAACGCTAACACTCACCCTAACCATAACACTAAACCTAACACTCATCCTAACCCTAACAGTAACCCTATTCCTAATCCTAACCCTCAACCTCAACCTCACACTAACCCTCAGCCTCACCTCAGCTCTCACCCTCACCATAACCCTAACCCTAAACCTAACTCTCACCATTAGCATCACCCTAACCCTAACCCTTACCCTCACCCTAACCCTAAACCGGAACCTAGCCCTCACACTAACCCTAACGGTCAGCCACACCCAAACCCGAATCCTCACCCGAAACCTCAACCTAACCCTAACCCTGACCCTAAACCTTACCCTCACCCTAAACCTAACCCTAACCATAAACCTCACACTAAACCTAAACCTCATCCTAAAAGTAACCCTACCCCTCAGACTAACCCTCACCCTAATAGTAACACTAACCCTAACCCTCACCCTATCCCTAACCTTAACTCTAACCCTCACACTAAGCCTCACCCTCACCCTTACACTAATGCTAACCCTAGCCCTCACACTCACCCTAACCCTCACCCTAACCCTTACCCTCACCCTCACCCTCAACCTAACCCTAATGCTAACCCTAATCCTAACCATCACCCTCACTCTAATTCTAACCGTAAACCTAACCATAACACTCACCCTAAGTCTCACCCTAACCCTCACCCTAACCCTAATCCTCATCCTCACACTAAACCTCGCCATAACCCTTCACCTCAACATAACCCTTACAGTAACCCTAACCCTAATCCTCACCCTAACCCTATCCCTCAACCAAACCCTAAGCCTCACCCTCACCGAACCCTCACCCTCACGCTAACACTCACTCTAACCCTAACCCTAACCCTAATCCTAACCCTAATCCTCATCCTCAAACTCACCTAAGTCTAACCCTAACTCTAACCCTCACCCTCAACCTCACATTAACCCTCACCCTCAGCCTAACCCTCATCCCAACCCTAACCCTGAACCTCACCCTATCCCTCACACTAAACCTAACCCTAACCCTAATCCTAACCCTCAACCTAACGGTAACCCTACCCCTAACCTTCACCCTCACACTCACCCTAAACCTAAGGCTAGCATTCAACCTAACCATAATCTTCACCCACAACCTAACCTCCACCTTTACTCGAACCCTCACACTAACCCGAACCCTAAACCTAATCCTCACACTAACCCTAACCCTTACCCTAACCCTAATACTAACCCTCAGCCTAACCCTCATCCTAACCCTAACCCTCATCCTAACCCTAACCCTAACTCTACTCCGAACCCTCACCCTAAACCTAACCCTAACCCGAACCCGAACCTGAAGCCACACACTAAGCCTAACCCTAACCCTAACCCTAATCCTAAACCTAACCCTCACCCACACCCTCAGCCTAACTCTCACCCTAACCCTAAACCTAATCCTCACACTCCCACTCCCACTCACCCAAACACTCACACTCACACTAATGCTCACCCTCAATCTAACCCTAACCCTAACACTAACCCTCACCCTCACCCTAACCCTCACCTTAACCCTTACCCTCAAACTAATCCTAAACCTAACATTAACCATAACCCTCACAGTAAACGTAAACCTCACCCTAAGCCTAACACTATCACTAAGCCTCACGCTCACCCTCACCCTCAGACTAACCCTAACCCTTACCCTATTCCTAACCCTAACCCTCACCCTTAACCTCACATTAACCCTCACCCTCACCTCAGCCCTCACCCTCACTATAACCCTAACCCTAACCCTCAACCTCACCCTAACCATAACCCTAAACCTAACGCTCACCATCAGCATCACCCTAACCCTTACCCACACCCTAACCCGCACATTAACCCTAAAACCCAACCTAGCCCTCACACTAACCGTAACCGTCACCCACACACTACCCCAAACTCTCACCCTCACCCTCACCCTAACCCTAACCCTCACCCTAAACCTTACCCTCACCCTCACCCTAAACCTAACAGTAAACCTCACACCAAACCTAAACATCATCCTAAAAGTAACCCTACCCCTCAGCCTAACCCTCACCCTAAACCTAACACTAACCCTAATCCTACCCCTATCCCTAACCTTTATTCTAACCCTCACACTAAGCCTCACACTCACCCTTACACTAATGCTAACCCTAACGCTCACCCTCACCCTAACCCTCACCCTAACCCTGACCCTCACCATAACCCTAACCCTCACCCTCACCCTAACCCTCACCCTAACCCTTACTCACACCCTAACCCTCACCCTAACCCTAACCCTAAACCTAACCCTCACCCTAACCTGAACCCTAACACTCAGCCTATCCCTTATCCTAACCCTAAACCTAACCCTAAACCTCATCTTAACCATAAAACTAACCCTAACGCTCACACTAACCCTAAAACTATCCCTCAGACTAATGCTCATCCTAACCCTAACAGTAACGCTAACCCTCACCCTAACTGTAACACTAACCCTAACACTCCCCCTAACCCTAACCCTCACCCTCACCCTAATCCTATCCCTAATCCTAACCCTAATCCTAACCATCATCCTCACCCTAATTCTAACCCTAAACCTAACCCTAACACTCACCCTGACCCCCACCCTCACCCTAAAACTATCCCTAACCCTCACCCTAAACCTAACCCTCACCCCATACCTCACCCTCAACCTAACCCTAAACCCAACCCTAAACCTCACCCTAAATCTCACCCTAGGCCTCACCCTAACCCTAACCCTCATCCTCACACTAAACCTCACAATAACCCTTCACTTCAACATAACCCTTACAGTAACCCTAACCCTAACCTCACCCTAACGCTAACCCTCACCCAAACCCTAAGCCTCACCCTCACCGAACCCTCACCCTCACCCTAACACTCACCCTAACCCTAAACCTAACCCCAATCCTAACCCTAAGCCTCATCCTCAAACTCACCTAACCCTAACCCTAACCCTAACGCTAACCCTCAACCTAAATGTAACACTAAACCTAACACTCATCCTAACCCTAACCTTAACCCTATTCCTAATCCTAACCCTCAACCTCAACCTCACAATAACCCTCAGCCTCACCTCAGCTCTCACCCTCACCATAACCCTAACCCTAACCCTCAAACTCACCATAACCCTAACCCTAACCCTAACGCTCAACATTAGAATCACCCTAACCCTAACCCTTACCCTCACCCTAACCCTTAACCGGAATCTAGCCCTCACACTAACCCTAACCGTCTCCCACACCCTAACCCGAATCCTCACCCGAACCCTCACCCTAACCCTATCCCTGACCCTAAACCTTACCCTAACCCTAACCCTAACCTTAACCATAAAGCTCATAGTAATCCTAAACCTCATTCTAACCATAACCCTACAACTCAGCCTAACCCTCACCCTAAATTTAACCCTAACCCTAGTCCTCACCCTATCCCTAACCTTAACTCTAAACCTCACACTAAGCCTCACCCTCACCCGTACCCTAATGATAACCCTAACCCTCACCCTCACCCTAACCCTGACCTTAACCCTTACCCTCACCCTAAACTTAACCCTCACCCTCATCCTAACCCTCACACTAACCCTTAACCACAACCTAACCCTCACCCTAACCCTAACCCTAACCCTCACTCTAACCTTCACCCTAATCCTAACCATAAACCTAACCCTAACCCTCACCCTAACCCTCACCATAAGCCTAACCCTAACCCTCACCCTAAACTTTACCCTCACCCTAACCCTAACCCTAACCCTAAACCTAACCCTCACACTAACCTTAACCCTAACCCTCAGCCTATCCCTTATCCTAACCCTAAACCTAACCCTAAACCACATCTTAACCCTAAAACTAACCCTAACGCTTACACTAAACCTAAAACTAATCCTCAGCCTAATGCTCATGCTAACCCTCACCCTAAGCCTAACACAATCACTAAGCATCAACCTCACCCTCACCCTCACCCTAAGACTAACCCTAACCCTAACCCTAACCCTAATCCTAAACTTAACGTTTACCCTCAGCCTCACCATAACCCTAAACCTAACCCGAACCCTCAACCTCACCCTCACCCTAACACTAACCCTAACCCTAACCGTAACCCTCATCCTAATCCTAAACCTTACCCTATCGCTAACCCTAACTCTAATGCTAATCCTAACCCTAACCCGAACCCGAACCCGAACCCGAACCCTAAAACTTATCCTAACTCTAAACCTAAACTTATCCCTAACCCTCTCACTAACCCTAACCATCACACTAACCTTAACATTAACACTCACACTACCCCTCACCCTAATCCTAACCCTAATCCTAACCCTTAACCTAAACCAAACCCTAACCCTCACCCTCACCCTAACCCTCACCCACACACTAACCCTCACCCTCACCCGAAAACTAACACTCACCCTAAACCTCACCCTCACCCTAAACATCATCCTAACCCTAACCCTCACCCTAACTCTAACACTAACCTCCACCTTAACCCTAAACCTCACATTAACCCTCACCCTCAAGCTAATCAACACCCTAACAATAAACCTAAAGCTTCCCTAACCAAAACCCTCATCCTCAACCTGACCCTAATCTTAAGCCTCACACTAGCACTCACCCTAACCCTAAACCTAAACCTAAACCGAGCCCTCACCCTCACCCTCACCCAGAGCCTAACCCTAACCATAACCCTAATCCTAACCCTAACCCTCACCCTCACCCTAACCCTAACAATAAACTTAACTCTAACCCTCAGCCTCACTTTCACCCTAACCCTAACCCTAACCCTAACAATTACCCTAAATCTAACCCTAACCCTAATCATAACCCTAACTCTCACCCTAACCCTAAAACTCACCATAATCCTAATTTTAATCCTAACACTCACCCTCACCTTCACCCTCACCCTAACCATCACCCTCACCCTAACCCTCACACTAACCCTAACCCTCACCCTAACAATAACCCTAACCCTCACCCTCACTGTCACCCTCACTCTCAGCCTAACCCTAAAACTAACCCTAATCCTAAACCTAACCCTCACCCTGACAATAACCCTAACACTCACCATCACACTAACCCTCACCCTAAACCTAAACCTCACCCTAATCCTAACCTAACCCTAACCCTAACCCTCACCCTCACCCTAAACATCACCCTAACCTTTATCCTCAAAATTACCCTAACCCTAATCCTAACCCTAACCCTCACACTAACCCTCAACCTCACCCTAAACTTAACCTACCCCTCAAACTAACCCTCACCCTAAACCTAAACCTAACCCTCACCGTAACCCTAACCCTAACCCTCACATTCACCCTAACCCTCACCTTCACCCTAAGCCTCACTCTAACCCGAACCCTAACCGTAACCCTAACCCACAACCTAACCCTCACCCTCACAGGAACCCTCACTCGAACACTCACCCTCGCCCTAACCCTCACCCTCACTCTCACCCTAAGCCTAAAACTCACTCTAGCCCTAACCCTCAACAACAGCCTATCCCTCAACCTCACCCGAACCCTCACCTTAAACATCACCCTAACCCTAAACCTCACCCTAACCCTAAACTTAACCCTCAGCCAAAACCTAACCCTCACCCACACCATCAACATCACCCTAACCCTAACCCTCCCCCTAACCCTGACCTCACCCTAACCCTAAACCTAATCCTAACCCTAACAGTAAACCTAACCCTCACACTAACCCTAACAGTACGCTTCAGCCTAAATCTCACCCTAAACCTAACCATAACCTAATCCTCACCCTATCCCTAACCCTTACCGGAAACCTCACCCTAACCTTACCCTCATCCTAACCCTAATGCTAAAACTAACCTTAACCTTAACCCTAAACCTCAACCTCAACCTAACCCTCATCATAAACCTTACCCTTACCCTAAGCCTAACTCTAATCCTCACCCTAATCCTAACCCTAAACCTAAGCCTAAACTTCACCCTCACCTTAACCTTCACCCTAACCCTTACCCTCACCCTAGCGCTATCCTTAACACTAACCCTCACCGTAACCCTCACCATCACCCTAACACTCACCCTAAACCTAAACCTCACCCACACCCTAACCCTAACCCTCATGCGTACCCTCTCCGTCACCATAATCCTCACCCTCACCCTAAATATAACCCTAACCCTAACACTAACCCTAACCCTAACCCTCACCCTAACCCTCAACCTCACCCTAATCTTCACCCTAACACTAACACTAAACCTTACCTAACCAAAACCCTCTTCCTCACACTCACCCTAACCCTCACCCTCACCCTAGCCCTGATCATAACCCTAAACTTAACCCTAACGCTCACCCTCACCCTCACCCTCACCCTCATCCTCAGCCAAACCTTAACCCTTAACCTAAACCTACCCTCACCCTAACCCTCACTCTCACCCTCACCGTAACTCTAACCCTAACCATAAGTCCCACCCTCACCCTCATCCTAACCCTAAACCTATACCTAACCCTCACCCTAACCCTAATCCTCAACCGAACCCTAACCCTAACCATCACCCTCACTCTAACACTAACCCTAAACTAACCCTCACCCTAACCCTTATCCTAAACCTAACACTAAACTTAACCCTCACCCTAAACCTAAAGCTCACCCTAACCCTTACCTTCACCATATCCCTAACCCTAACCCTAACCCTAATCCTCACACTAAACAGAACCGTAACCCTAAACCTAACCCTCACCCTAACGCTCACCCTAACCCTAACACCCACACACTAACACTCACCTCACCCTAAACCTAACACTCAGCCACACCCTAAACTTCACCGTCACCTGAACCCTCACCTGAACCCTAACCCTCACCCTTACCCTAAACGTAACCCTAACCCTAATCCTAAACCTCAACCTCACCCTCACTCTCACCCTCACCGTAACAATAACCCTAACCCTAACTGTCACCCTCACCCTAACCCTAACCCTAACTGTAACCCTCACCCTAACCCTAACCCTCATCCAAACCCTAACCCTGACCCTCACCCTCACCCTAATCCTAACGCTAAACCTCAACCTAACCCTCACCCTAAACCCTATCCTAACCCTAACCCTCACCCTCACCCTAAAGCTCACCCTAACCCTTAACTTCACCATATCCCAACCCCTAACCTTAACCCTAATCCTCACACTAACCCAAACCGTAACCCTAAGCCTAACCCTCACCCTAACGCTCGCCAAAACCCTAAGCTTCACCCTCACCCTAACCCTCACCATCACCCTAATCCTCACCCTAACCCTCACCCTAACCCCAACCCTCAACCACACCCTAACCCTCACCCTCACCTGAACCCTCACCCTCACCCTAATCCTCCCCCTTACCTTAACCCTAACCCTTTTCCTAAACCTAACCCTCACCCTCTTCCTCACCCTAACACTAACCCTAACACTAACTTTCAACCTCACCCTAACCCTCACCATATACCTAACACTAACCTCAACCTCAACCTCAAATTCACCCTATCCCTAACCCTAACCCTCACCCTAACTCTTATATTCACCCTAATGCTAAGTCTAACCCTAAACCTCCCCTCACCCTAACCCTCACCATCGCCCTAAGCTTAACCCTCACCCACAACCTAACGCTAATCCTCACCCTCACCCTGAACATCACCCTAATCCTAACCCTCACCCTAAACCTAAGCCTAATCCACACCCTAAACATAATACTCACCCTCACCCTCACCCTAAGCCTAAGCCTA
The DNA here is from genome assembly GCF_024711535.1 of Dipodomys merriami. NCBI lineage: Eukaryota > Metazoa > Chordata > Mammalia > Rodentia > Heteromyidae > Dipodomys > Dipodomys merriami. The sequence goes on from NW_027204760.1 coordinate 892,113, forward strand.
AACCTTACCCTAATCCTAAACCTAACCCTCACCCTCTCACCCTAAGCCTAACCCTAACCCTAATCCTAAACCTAACCCTCACCCTCACGCTGAACTTAACCCTAAACCTAACCTTCACCCTCACCCTCAGCCTAACACTAACCCTAAAAATAACCCTCACCCTAAACCTCACCCTAACCCTAACCCTAAACCTCATCCTAACCCTAACGCTAACCCTAAACCTCACCCTCACCCTAACCCTCACCCTAACCCTTATTCTCATACTAACCCTAACCTTAACCGTCACCCTCAACCTCACCCTAATCCTAAGCCAAACCCTACCCCTTACCATGAACCTCACCCTAACTCTAACCCTCTCCCACACCCAAAACATCACCCTAACCTCAACCCTAAACCTCATCCTAGACTTCACCCTCAACCTTAACATCACCCTAACCCTAACCCTCACCGTAACTCTAACCCTAAAACTCCCTAACACTAACCCTCACATTAACCCTCATCCTCAACATAATCCTCACACTAACAAAAACCCTAACCCTTACTTAAGCGAAAACCTCACCCTAACCCCCACCCCCACTCTAAACCTCACCCTCACACTAGCACTCACCCTAACCGTAAACCTAAACCTAACCCTCACCCTCACCCTCACCCTCATCCTCAGTCTTACCATAACCCTAAATCTAATCCTAACACTAACCTTCACCCTCACCCTCACCCTTACCCTAACCCTAACCCTAATGCTAACACTCACCCTCACTCTAAACCTCATCCTAACCCAACACTAAACCTAACCCTCACCCTCACCCTCACCTTAACCCTAAACCTAACCCTAACCCTCACCCTAACCCTAATCCTCCCCCTAACACTCACCATCAGCCTAAACCTCACCCTATACCTAACCCTAACTCACAACCTATAACCCTCACCATCACACTCACCCTCACCCTCACCTGAACCTTCACCCTAAACCTAACCCTCACTCTAAACCTAACCCTAACCCTAACCCATACCCAACTGAAACCCTCACCCTCACCCTCACACTCCCTGTAACCCTCACCCTCACCTTAGACCTCACTCTAAAACTAAACCTCACCCTAAACCTAAACCTAACCCTCACCCTAACCCTAAGCCAAACCCTAACCCTCACCCTAAACCTCACCCTAACCCTAATCCTAACCGTAACCCTAACCCTCACCCTAACCTTCACCCTCACCCTAACCCTAACGCTAACCCTAACAGTCACCCTCACCCTAACACTCAACCTAATGCTTAACCTCAACGTGACCCTAACCCTAACCCTAACCTTAACCCTCACTATAACCCTTACCCTAACCCTAACCCTCAACCTAAATCTAACCCCAATTTTCAACCTAACCCTAACCCTCACACTAAACCTCACCCTCAACCTCAATATCACCCTAAAACTTACCCTCACCCTAGTCATCACCCTAAACCTAACCCTAAACCTAATCCTAATTGTCAACCTCACCCTTACCTGACCCTAACACTAACCCTAATCCTAACGCTAAACCTCACCCTCACCTTCACCCTCACCCTCACCCTAACCGTAACCTTAACCCTAACCCTCATGCTAAACATAACCCTCATTCTTAAGCTGACGCTAACCCTAACCCTAACCCTAATATTTACCCTAACCCTAAACCTAACAATAACTATAAATATAACCCTAAACCTAATCCTAACACTAACCCTCACCCTAACCCTAAATCTCACCCTAACCCTAATCCTAACACTAACCCTCATTCTCACCGTCACTCTCACCCTAACCCTGACCCTCAAACTCACCCTAACCCTAAACCTAACACTCACCCTAATCCTAACCCTAACCCTAAACCTAAACTTCACCCTCACCCTAACCCTCACCCTAACCCTTACCCTCACCCTAACGCTAACCCTAACACTAACCCTAAACCTAACCCTCACCATTACCCTCACCCTAATCCTCACCATCACCCTAACCCTCACCCTAACCCTCACTCTAACCCTAACCCTCAACCACAACCTAACCCTCACCCTCACCCTCACCCTCACCCTCACCATAACACTCACACTTACACTAACCCTAACCCTAATCCTAAACCTAACCCTCAACCTCATCCTTACTCTAACACTAACCCTAACACTAACACTCACCCTAAACCTAAACCTTACCCTAAACCTAACCCTCACCCTAACCCTCACCTTTAAACTAACGGTAACCCAAAACCTCTCCCTCACGTGAAACCACACCCTAACCCTCACCCTAAACCTTATCCTCACACTAACCCAAACCCTAACACTAATCCTAACCGTCACAATAACCCTAAACCTCAGCCTAACCCTAAACTTAAGGTCAACCTAACTCTCACCCTAACCCTTACCCTCACCCTAACGCTAACTCTAACCCTAAACCTCCCCTCACTCTAACACTCACCATCGCCCTAAACCTCACCCTAAGCCTAACCCTCACCCACAAGCTAACCCTAATCGTCATCCTCACCCTGAACATCACCCTAACCCTAACTCTCACCCTAAACCTAACCCTCACCCTCACCCTAACCTTAAGCCTATCCCTAACAATAACCCTAACTCTATACCTATCCCTCAACCTCACTCTCAACCTAAGCCTATCCCTAACCCTATCCCTAATCCTAAACCTAAGCCTCACCTTCACCCTCACCCTAAATTTAACCCTAACCCTAACCTTCACCTTCACCCTCACCCTAACCTTAAGCCTAACAATAACCCTCACCCTAACGCTCACCATAACCGTAACCCTAACCCTCACCGAACCCTAACGCTAACCCTAAACCTCAACCTAACCCTAACCCTCACCTTAAACCTTATCCTCACACTACCCTAAACATAACCCTCACCCTCCCCTTCACCCTAACCATAACCCTAACGCTTCCCCTCACCCTAAACCACACCCTAAAACTAACCCTTTCCCACACCATAAAAATCACCCTAACCTGAACCCTATCTCTCACCCTAGGCCTCACCCTAACCCTAAATATCACCCTCAAACTAACCCTAACCCTAACCCTAACCCTAAACCTCAACCTAACCCTAACTCTACACCTCACACTTACCCTCACCTTCACCCTAACTAAAACCCTAACCCTCACCCTAAACCTAACCTTAACCCTAATCCTCACCCTAACCCTAATCCTAACCCTCAACCTATACCAAACCCTAACCCTCACCCTAACTGTAATCCTTAACCTAACCCTAAACCTAAATCTCACCCTAACCCTAACCCTTACATTAAACCTAACCCTAATCCTAACCCTCGCCCTAACCCTAACGCTCACCCTAACCCTTACCTTAACCTAACTTTAACCCTAACCGTCACCCTAACCCTAACCATGACCCTCATCCTCACCCTCACCCTAATCCTAACCCTCACCCTATGCTAACCCTAATCCTAACCCTAACCCTCACTCTCACAGTCACCCTCAACCTAACCCTCACCCTTAAACTCAACTTCCCCCTAACCCTCAAACTAACCCTATCCTAATCCCAACCCTCACCCTCACTCTCAACCTAACCCTGAACCTAACCCTAATCCTAACCCTAACCCTCACCCTAATCATAACCCTCACCGTCACCCTCACCCTCAGCATCACCGTAACCCTCATCCTCAACCTCACCCGCTCCCTACCATTCACCTTCACCCTAAACATCACCCTAAACCTAACCCTCACCCTAAGCCTAACCTTACCCTAAACCTAACCCTTACCCTCAACCTAACCTTTATCTTCAGACTAACCCTTACTCTAAACCTAACCCTAACCCCCACATTAACCCAAACCCTCTCCCTAAGCCTAACACTACCCCTCACCCTAAACCTCCCCTTAACCCTAAACCTAACCCTAAATCTCACCATAACCCTAAACCTAATACTCACACTAACCCTAACCGTCATCATCACTCTAAGCCTCACCCTAAACCTAACACTAACCCACACCCTAACCCTCACCCTCAATCGAACCCTCACCCTCACTTGAACCCTCACCCTCACCGTAACCCTCAGCCTCAGCCTAAACCTCACCCTCACCCTAACCCTCAACCTAACCCTCACCCTAACCCTAATCCTCATCCTAATCCTCACCATAACCCTAACACTTACACTAACCCTCACCCTACTCCTCACCCTAACCCTAACCCTAACCCTAAACCTCACTGTAAACCTAACCCTAACCCTAACCCTAACTCTAACCCTCACCCTAAACCTAAATCTTAACCTAACCCTAATCCTAACCCTAAACTTCACCCTTAACCTAACCCTTACCCTAACCCTAAACCGAACCCTTACCATAACCCTCACATTTAACCTAATCCTCACCCTAACAATAACCCTAACTCTTACCTAACCGAAATCCTCAACTGCACCCTCATTCTCACCCTATTGCTCACCCTCACCCTAGACCTCACCTTATCCCTAACCCTAACCCTAACCCTAACCTTCACCCTCACCCTCACTGTCAACCTCAGCCTTACCATAAGCCTAACCCAAATCGTAACCCTTATCCTCACCCTCACCCTCAGACTCACCCTAAACCTCACCCTCAACCTAGCCCTCACCCGAAACCTAAACCTCACCCTAACCCTAACACTAAGCCTCACTCATACACTAACCATAACCCTAACTCTAACAATAACCCTAATCCTAACCCTAATCCTAACCCTAACCCTCACCCTAACCCTAACCCTAACCCTAACCCTAACCCTAACCCTAACCCTTACCCTAACCCTAACCCTAACCCTAACCCTAACCCTAACTCTAACAATAACCCTAATCCTACCACTAATCCTAACCCTAACCCTCACCCTAACCCTAACCCTAACACTAAAACTCACCCTAAACATAATCCTTACCCTAACGCTCACCCTCATTGTCACAGTCAGCCTAAACCTGACCCTCAAACTCACCCTCACCCTAACGCTCACACTAACCCTAACCCTCACCCGAACCTTAGCCCTACACCTAACCCTCAGCCTAACCCTCATCCTAACCCTAACACTAACCCTAACCCTCACTCAAACCCTCACCCTAATCCTCACCCTAACCCTAACCCTAAACCGAACACTCACCCTAACCCTAACGCTAACCCTAACCCTCACCCTCACCCTAACCCTAACCCTAACCCTAACTATCACTCTAACCCTAACCCTCACCCTAACCCTAACCCTAAACCTCACCCTATCCCTCACCCTCACCCTAACCCTCACCGTCACCCTAACCTGGCTCTAACCCTAACTCTAACCCACACCCTAAACCTCACCCTCACCTGAAACGTCACCCTCACCCTCACCCTCACCCTAATCCTCACCCTAAACCTAACCCTAACCCTAAACCTTGAGCTAACCCTAACCCTAACTCTAACCCTCACCCTAACCCTAACCCTAACCCTCATCCTAACCCTCATCCTAACCCTAACGCTAACCCTAACCTTCACCCTCACCCTAACCCTAAACCCTAAATCTAACCCCCACCCTAACCGTAACTCTAAACCTCACCGTAACCCTCACCATCACCCTAAAACTAACCCTAACCCTCACCCAAAACCTAACCCTAACCCTCACCCTCAACCTAAACCTCACCGTCACACTAACTCTCACCGTAAATCTAACCCTCACCCACACCCTAACCCTCACACTTACCCTAAACCTAACCCTCACCCTAACCCTCACCCTCACCCTAAACATCACCCTAACCCTACCCCTCAACCTAAATATAAACTTTACCTCACCCTAACCCTAACCCTCACACTAACCCTCACCCTCAATTTCAACCTCACCCTAACAATAATCCTAACTCTTACCTAACTGAAACCATCACCCTCACCCTCACTCTCACACTAACACTCAGGCTCAACCTAGCCCTCACCCTAACCCTAACCCTTACCCTTAACCTCACCCTCACCCTCGCCCTCAGCCTAACCCTAAACCTAACCCTAAATATCACCCTCATCGTCACCTTAACTCTAACCCTAAGGGTAACCCTCACCCTCACACTCACCCTTACCCTAACCCTAGCAATAACCATTACCCTAACCCTAACCCTAACCCTAAACCTAATCCTAACACTAACCCTCAACCTAACCCTAAACCTCCCCCTAAACTTTAACCTCACATTAACCCTAATTCTATCCCTAAACCTAATCCTCAAACTAAAACTAACCCTCACTCTAACCCATACACTAACCCTCACCCTCGCCCTCAGACTAACCCTAACCCTTAAACTAACCCTCACCCTAACCCTCACCCTAAACCTCACCCTAACTCTAATGCCAACCCTAAACCTCACCCTAATCCTAACCCTCACCATAACACTTATCCTCACACTAACCTTAACCCTAAACCTAACCGTCACACTAACCATAACCCTCACCCTAACCCAAACCCTATCCCTCACCTTACCCCTCACCCTAACCCTAACATTAATGCTAACTCTCACCCTAAACATAATCCTATACCTCACCCTCACCCTAACCCTCACTGTTACCCTAACCTTCACCCTAACACTAACCTTCACACACACCCTAACACTCATGTGGAACCGAAACCTAACCCTCACCCTAACCCTCACCCTCACCTGAAACAGCACATTAACCCTAATCCTCACCCTAACCCTCACACTAAACATCAACCTCAACCTAATCCTCACCCTAACCCTAACCCTAAACCTAAACATTACCCTCAACCCCACCCTCGCAATCAGCCTAACCCTAACCCTAAACCTAACACTCACCCTCAACCTCACCCTTAACCTAACCCTCACCCTCACCCTAGCCCTCACCCTAACCCTAACCCTGATCCTAACACTAACCCTCAGCCTCTCCCTCAGCCTAACCATAACCCTAACCGTAATCCTAACAATAAACCTCACCCTCACTCTAACCTTAACCTTAACCCTAACCCTCACCGTCAGCCACAACCTCACACTCACCCTAACGCTCACCCTCACCCTCAACCCTCACCCTAACCCTCAACCTCACCCAAAACATCACCCTAACCGGAACTCTCATCCTAACCCTAACCCTCTTCCTAAATCTCACAATAACCCTAACGCTAAACCTAACACTCACTCTCTCCCTAACCCTCACCATAACCCTTATCCTCACACTAAACCTAACCCTAACCCTCACACTAACCCTAACCCTCACACTAACCCTAACCCTCACACTAACTCTAATCCTAACCCTCACGCTAACCCTCACCCTCACCCTAACCTTAAACCTAACCATCACCTTAAACATAACGCTAACCCACACCCTCACCCTAACCCTCACCGTCCCCCTAACCTTCAATCTAAGGGTTACCCATAACCTAACCCTCCCCTGAACCTGAACTCTAACCCAAACCCTAACCCTCACCCTCACCCTAAAAATCAACCTAAACCTAACCTTCACCCTAACTCTAATCCTAACCCTCTCCCTAACACTAAACCTCACACTCAACCTAAACCTCACCCTAAAATTACTCTAAGCCTTACCTAAACTAAACCCTCACCCTCACCCTAGCCCTCACCTTAACCATCACCCTAACTTTAACCCTACCGCTCAACCTAACCCTCACCCTAACAATGACCCTAACACTAACCCTAACCCTCACGTCACCCTAACCCTCAATGTCACCCTAACCCGACCCTAACCCTAAACCTAAACCACACCCTAACCCTCACCCTCACACTAACCCTCACCCTTAACTTTAACCTCACACTAACCCTAACCCTAAACCTAACCCTGACCCTCACACTAACCCTAAGGCTCACCCTAACCCTAACCCTACCCCTCAACCTAACCCTCACCCTAACATTCACCATAACCCTAATCCTAAACCTCACACTCACCCTAACCCTCACCATCACACTAACCTGACCCTAACCCTAACCCTAACCCTAACCTTAACACTAACCCTAACCTTAACCCAAAACCTAACCCTCACCCTAACCCTAAACCTTACCCTAAAGCTAATCCTAACCTTAACCCTCACACTAACCCTAACCCTCACCCTAACCCTAACCCTACACCTCACCCTAACCCTCACCATCACCCTAAAAATAACCCTAAACCTCACCCAAAACCTAACCCTAACCCTCACACTCAACCTAACTCTCACCATCACACTAACCCTCACCGTAATCCTAACCATCACCCACACACTAACCCTCATACTCACCCTCATACTCACCCTCACCCTAACCCTCACCCTCACCCTAAACATCACCCCAACCCTACCCCTCAACCTAACTATAAACCTTACCCTCACCTTAGCCCTAACCATCACACTAACCCTCACCCTCAATTTAAACCTCACCCTAAATTTACCCTAACACTTACGTAACCGAAACCCTCACCCTCACACTTACTCTCACACTAACACTCACGCTCAACCTAGCCCTCCCTGTAACCCTAAACCTAACACTTACCCGCACCCAAAGCCTCTCCCCCAGCCTAACTTTAACCCTAAACCTAACACTCACACTCATCCTCATCTTAACCCTAACCCTAACGCTAAACCTCACCCTCACACTCACCCTGACCCTAACCCTAGCCCTAACAATAACCCTAACCCTAAACCTAACCCTAATCCTAACACTAACACTCACCCTAACCCTAACCCTTACCCTAACCCTCACGTGCACCCTAATCCTCATCCCAAAATTTAACCTCACACTAAACCTAACTCTATCCCTCACCCTAACCCTCAGCCTTACACTCACCCTAAAACTCACACTCACCCTAACACTAACGCTAACCCTCACCCTCACTCTAAACCTAACACCCACCCTAACCCTTATCCTCACACTAAACCAAAACCTAAACCTAACCCTAACATTAACCCTAACCCTCACCCCAACCCTTACCCTACACCTCACCTAACAGCTCACCCTAACCCTAACCCTCACTCTCACCCTCACCCTAACCCTAAACCTCACCTTCACCTTAATCCTCACCGTCACCCTAACCCTCAACTTAACCATAACCCTCACCTACACCCTAACCCTAATCCTCACCCTAACCCTAACCATCACCTTAAACCGCACCCTAACCCTGATCCTCATCCTAACCCAAACCCTAAGCATTTTCTAACCGAAATCCTCACCCTCACCCTAACCGTCATCCTCACCCTCATCTTCACCCTAGCCCTCACCCAAAAACTAACCCTAACCCTCACCCTCAACTTCACCCTCACCCCCACCCTAAGCCTAACCGTAACCCTAACCCTAACCTCAACCTCAACCTCCCCCTCCCCCTCACACTAACCCTAACCCTAATCCTAACCCTAATGCAAAAACTAGCCCTCACCCTCACATTAACCCTAACCCTCAGCCTAAACCTAACCCTAACCCTAACCCTACCCCTACCCTTCACCCTCACCCTAACCCTCTCCTTCACCCTAACCCTCACCTTCACCCTAAACTAGCCCTAACCCTTACCCTTACCCTAACCCTAACACTAAGCGTAACACTAACCCTCACCCTAACCCTCACCCTAACCCTAACTCTAACCCTAACACTAACACTAATCCTCACCCTAACCCTAAGCCTAACCATAACCCTCACCCTCACCCTAACCCTCACCCTAACCCTTACCCATACATGAACCCTAAACCTAACACTCAGCCTAACCCTCATATTAAACTTAACCCTAACCCTAACCCTCACCTCATCTTTAACCCTAAGACTAAACCTAACACTCACCCTTCCCCTAACACTCACACTCAACCTCAACCTTATCCTAAGTCTAACCCTAACACTAACCATAATCCAAACCCTAACCCTCACCCTCACCCTCACCCTAACTCTAAACCTAACCCTAAACAATCTCTCACCATAACCCTAAACCTATCCCTAAACCTCACCCTAATCCTAACCCTAATCCTAATCCTAACCCTCACCCTCACCCAAAACCTCACTCTCACCCGTCTCCTAACACTAACCCTAACCCTAACCCTAACCCTCACACTAACCCTAACCTGACCCTAACCCTAACCCTGCCACTCACCATAACCCTCACCCTAACCCTAACCCTAACCCTAACCCTCACCCTAACACTAACCAAAACCCTAACGCTCACCCTCACCCTAACGCTCATCATCACCCTAACCCTCACCCCAACCCTAACGCTCACCCACACCCTAACCCTCATCTTTACCGAATCTGAACCCGAACACGAACCCTCACCTTCACACTAACCCTCACCCTCAACCTAAACATTACCTGGACCCTAACCCTCATCCTAACTCTAACCCTCAACCTAAACCTCACCCTCACCCTACCCCTCACCCTACCCCTCACCCTAACCCTAACCCTCAACTTCACCCTCACCTCAACCTAAGCCTAACCCTAACCCTAACCATAATCCTAAACCAAAACCTCACCCTCACCCTAACCCTAAACCTAACCCTCACCCGCACCCTCAATTTAACCCTCACCCTAACTCTAACTCTTACCCCAACCCTCAACCTACCCCTAAACCTAACACTCACCCTAAACCTCACCATAACCCTCACACTAACCTTAACCCTCACCCTAACCCTAACCCTCATTCTCAAACTCACCCTTACGCTCACCTTCAGCCTAACCCTACCCCTAACCATAATCCTATCACTAACCCTCACCCTAACCCTAACCCTCACCCTAACACTCACCCTAACCCTAACCCTAAACCTCACCTTTACCCTAACCCTCACAGTTACCCTAAACCTAACCCTAACCCACACCTGAACCCTCACCCGAACCCGAACCCTCACACTCAACCGAACCCTCACCCTCACCCTAACACTCAGCATCACCCTAAACATCACCCTAACCCTAAATCTCACTCTAACCCTAACCCTAACCCTAACCCTCAACCTAACCCTCACCCTTATGCTAATCCTCACCCTAACCCTAACCCACACCCTAACCCTAAACCTTACCCTAACCCTAACCATATCTCTAACCCTCACCCGAACCCTAACCCTCGCCTTAACCCTAACGCTAACCCTAACACTCACTTCACCCCAACCCTAATCCTAACCCTAACCCTCACCTTAACTGTAAAACTTACCCTAAACCTAACCGTAACACTAACCCTCACCCTAACCCTAAACCTAAACCTAACTCTCAACCTAACGGTCACCCTATTCCTAACGCTAACCCTAACTCTCACTTCACTCTAACCCTAATCCTAACCCTAACTCTAACCCTCACCCTAAACATATACCTTATCCTAAACCTAACCCTAACCCTCACTCTCAACCTAACCCTCATCCTAACACCTATCCTCACACTAAAACTAACCCTCACCCTAACCCTAAACCTACCCCTCACCCTAATCCTCCCCCTCACCCTAACCCTAACCCTCACCCGAAACCTAACCCTAACCCACACACTCACCCTAACACTCACCGTCACCCTAAACCTCACCCTAACCCTAACCCTCACCCATACCCTATCCCTCACTCTCAACCGAACCCTAACCCTTACCTTCACCCTAAACATCACCCTAACCCTACCCCTCACCCTAACTCTAACCCTAACCCTCACCCTAACCCTCACCCTCACACTAGCATTCACCCTCAACTTAAACCTCAACCTAACAACAAACCTAACCCTTACCTAACCGAAACCCTCACCCTCAACCTCACTCTCACCCTAACCCTCAACCTCAAACTAGCCTCACCCTAAACCTAGCCCTTACCTAACCAAAACCCTCAAGCTCTCCCTCACCCTCACCCTAACAATCACCCTTACTGATGCCTCAACCTAACATTAACCCTCACCCTAAACCTAACCCTCACTGTAAAACTCACCCTAAACCTAATGCTAACCCTAACCCTCACCTTTCCTTAAACCTCACCATAAACCTTACCTGCACCATAACCCTAACCCTAACCCTAATCCTCACACTAATCCTAACCCTAATCCTCAACCTAACACTCACCTTAAACCTAACCCTCACCCTCACCCTAACCCTCACCGTCACCTTAAGCTAACCCTAAACCTAACCGTCACCCACACCCTAAAACTCACACTCACCCAAACCCTCTCCCTCATGCTAACCCTACCCTAAACCTCACCTTAACCCTAACCCTCACTCTATACCTAACTCTAACCCACACCCTAATCCTAACGGTCCACCTAACCCTCACCCTCAACCTAATCCTTTCCCGAACCCTAACCCTATCCCTTACATAAACGAAACCCTCACCTTCACTCTCACCCTCACCCTGACCCTCACCGTCATCCTAACACTAAGCCTAAAACTAACCCTCACCCTAACCCTCACCCTAACCCTAATCCTAACCCTAAGCCTCACCCTAACCCTCACCCTAAACCTAATGCTAACCCTAACGTTTACCCTAACCCTAACACTCACTCTAAACCTTACCCTCAAACTAACCCTAACCCTAACAGTAACCCTAACCCTAACCCTCACACTAACCCTAACCCTCACCCTAACCCTAACCCTAAACCTACCCCTCACCCTAACCATCACACTAACCCTAACCCTAACCCTAACCCTCACCCTAAACCTATCCCTAACCCTCACATTCACCCTAACACTCACGGTCACCCTAACCCTCAACCTCACGCACACCCTAAACTTCAACCTCACGCGAACCCTAACCATCACCCAAATTCTCACCCTCACCCTAAACCTCACACTAATCCTTACCCTCATGAAAACCCTTACCATAACAGTCACTCAACCCTAACTCTCACACTAACCCTCACCCTCAAACTAAACCTCACCCAAACAATAACCCTAACCCTTACCTAAACGAAACACTCACCCTCACCCTCATCCTCACCCTAACTTTCACCCTCACCATAGCCCTCATGCTAACCCTAACCCTAAACCTCACCCTCACCCTCCTCTCCCCCTCAGGATAACCCAAACTCTAACCCTAATCCAAAACCTACCCCTCACCCCCACCCTCACCCTAACACTATCCCTAACACTAACACTCACCCTAACCCTAAACCTCACCCTAATCCACACCCTAAACCTAACACTAACCCTCACCCTCACCCTAAACCTAAACCTAACCCTAAAACTCAGCCTAACAAAAATCCTAACCCTATTCCTCACCCTAACTCTAAACCTCACCCTAACCCTAACCATAACACTCACCCTAACCCTAAAACTCACCCTAAAACTCACTCTAACACTAACGCTAACCCTAACCCTCACCCTCAACCTAACCCTCACCCTAAACCTTATCCTCACACTACCCTAACCCTAACCCTCACACTAACTCTAACCCTAATCTTAATCTTCACCCTAACCCTAACCCTAACCCTCATACTCACCCAAACCCTCACCCTCACCCTAACCCTCCCCCTCAGCCTAAACATCACACTAACTATAACCTCACCCTAAACCTAACCCTAACACTCACCCTAATCTTCACCATAACCCTAACCCTAAACCTAACCCGCAACCTAAGCATCACCCTATCCCTAACACTAACCCTAACCCTCACCATCACCCTACCCCTCATCCTAACACTTATCCACACACTAAATCTAACCATAACCATCACCCTAACCCTAACATTAACCCTAACCCTCACACTAACCCTAAACCTACCCCTCAACCTAAACCTCACCTTCACCCTAACCCTAACCCTAACCATCACCCAAAAACTAATCCTAATCAGCACACTCACCCTAACGCTCCCCGTCACCCTAAACCTCACCCTAATGCTAACCCTCAACCACACCCTAACTCTCACCCTAACCCTTACCCTCAACCTAAACATCACCCTAAACCTAACCCTCACCCTAACTCTAACCGTAACACTCAACCTAACCCTAACCCTCACACTAACCCTCACCCTCAACTTAAACCTGAAGCTAACAATAACCCTAACCCTTACCTAACCAAAACCTTCACACTCACCCTCAATCTCAACCTAACCGTCACCCTCAACCTAGCCCTCACCCTAACCCTAACCCTAAACCTAACCCTTACACTCAACCTCACCCTCGCCCTCAGCCTAACCCTAAACCTAACCCTAACCCTAACACTCACCCTCACACTCAAACTCACCCAACCCCAAAACCTAACCCTAACCCTCACCCTCACCCAAACCCTCACCCTAGCCTTTAACCTCACACTAACCCTAACTCTAACCCTAACCCTAACCCTCACAGTAAACCTAACCCTCAAACTAACCCTAACCCTACCCCTCACCCTAACCCTCACCCTCACCCTAACACTAACCGTAACCCTCTCCCTCACCCTAACCCTCACCCTCACCCTAACCCTAACTCTCACCTTAAACCTAAACCTAAGCCTAACCCTCACCCTAACCCTAACCCTCACACTAACCCTTACATTCAACCTAATCCTCACCCTAACAATAACCCTAACTCTTACCTAACCGAAACCCTCACTTTCACCCTCATCCTCACCCTAACCCTCACCCTCACCCAACCTCCCCCTCAACATAACCCTAACCCTCACCCTAACCTTCAACCTCACACTCACTGGCACCCTCAGCATTACCATAACCCTAAAGGAAATCATAACCCTTACCCTCACCCTCACCCTCACACTCACCCTAAACCTCACCCTCACCTTAGCCCTCACCCTAAACCTAAACCACACCCTAACACTAACTCTAAACCTCACTCTTACCCTAACCCTAACCATAACACTAACCCTCACCCTAACCCTCAAACTAACCCTAACCCTACCCCTCACCCTAACCCTCATCCTAACCCTAAACCTAACCCTCATCCTAATCTTAACCCTCACCCTCACCCTCACCCTCACCCTCAGCCTAACACAAACCCTAACCCTAATCTTAAACCTAACCTTCACCCCCTCCCTCACCCTAATCCTAACCATAACCCTAATGCTAACTCTCACACCCACACTCAACTTAACCCTAACTCTAACCCTAACAATAACTGTAACCCTAATCCCAACCCTAACCCTCACCCTCAGCCTCACCAAAACTCTAACCCTAAACCTAATCCTAAACCTAACCCACACCCTCACCCTATCCCAAAACCTAACCCTTGCCCTAATCTTCACCCTAACCCTATTGCTAACCTTTAACTTCACCCTCACCCTAAACCTCACTCTAACTCTAAAGCTCACTATAACCCTAACACTAAGCCTAACCCTAATCCTCATACTAACCCTAACCCTCAACCACACCCTAACACTCAACCTAACCCGAACCCGAACCCTCATGTTCACACTCACTCTAACCCTAACCCTAACCATAAGCTGTGGAGAGCTGGGGTAGCCGTGACCAAAGACGGCACGGCCGTAAGGCGGGGCCGCAAAAGCAACATTGTAGCTCTTTGGTAAGATGGCGCTGGCTCCGCCTTCGGTCTTCCTGGTGACGAGTGCTCTCTGTAAAAACAACTCCTTATATGGCTATGACTTGGCTCCTGGTTTGCTTCCGTGTTTGTGACCCTATCGGTATATGCCACGTGGCGCTTTGTGATTGGCCATCCAGGAGGCTTATAACCGGAGTGCGGGTGGGCGGGGGGCGGAGAGAAGTGGGAAGAAGTGGGCAGGAGATAAGCAGGAGAGAAGCTTGTAACAAGGTCCTGAATAAACCTCATTGAGAATAATCCCGGGGCGCGTCTTCCTTGCTGGTCGACGTGGTCGCGACAGCTGTTGGCCCATATGGGGAATTCAGAACTCTCTGCAGTCAGGGTGGTGCACTGGTAAGTTCCCAGAAAAAGGGGAATCTGCGACAAGAGTAAGTTCCCAGGTGAAGTGGGAATCCGCGATTAAACCGGGCATAATACCGAGCTCTTCTCTGTAGATAAAAGAGAGAGCAGAAACCCGGGAAGAAATAAAATACAGGCCTAAAGTGAAAGTAACAAAAAATAAAATATTTAATAACTATGATTGGTGCCGCGACGTCACATCCAATTTCTGGCCCTGGAAGAGCTCATACGCTCAAAAGGACTAAAGTTAAAGAAGGGTACTTTACAGAGGTTCCTTGAAGAATGCAACATTGTAGCTCCTTGGTTCATAGTGTCCAGGAGCCTTACAATAGCCTCATGGGATAAATTAGGGAGGGATTTGGACTTTGCCTATGAACAGGGCACATTAAAGCAGGAGTCCGCCCCATTAGGAGATTGATTAGTGGCTGCCTGGAGGATCAGAGCTGCTGTGAGATTATAGAAAATGGACAGTCAGCACTGGAGCAGTTACAGGAGGAGAGGTCAGAGAAGGCGATTAGTGAAAAGGGAGACAGTGAACAGGGCAAAAGGGGGTGACTATACCCAGATCTGTCCGAGCTAAAATCGGAAAGAGGGGGTTCCAGCAAGTTAGAGGAGGAAGAAGTGAGAGCACTTATTCAACAGATGAAAAGGAGCTGTATAAAACAAGGGGAACATAAGCTAAGCCAACATGCACTTTATGAGGACGTAGAAAGAACTTCCGGTCAGACCCCTTTAGCTCCTCCTCCATATCAACATGGAGCCAATGGGCACACATTTTGCCCGGACACTTGGCGAACTGCTAGAGCAGAACTCGCCTTCCCAGTTTTTCAAGACAATAATCAACAGAGATTCCATGACCCTCTAGAATTTAAGGTAATTAAGTCCCTGGTTGAGTCTGTTTGGACGTATGGGCTTACAGCCTCTTTTACCATAGCTCAAGTGGAAGCTATAAAGAGATATTGCATGACCTCCTCTGATTGGGCAAGCCTAGCACGGGCATGTTTGAGTCCAGGCCAATACTTGGATTGGAGGGCATTTATGCTGGAATTTTGTAATGAACAGGCAGCCATCAATCAAGCGAACGGATGTCAGGCTTGGGACAGAGACATGCTCCTAGGATAAGGCCGCCTTGCTAATGCTCAGATAAGATATCCCCCTGAAGTGTATCAACAGATAAATGATATTTGCATTAAGGCATGGAAATCACTACCAAATAAGGTGGAAGTTAGCGGCAATCTCACCAAGATCCTGCAGGGGCTACCGAGCCTTTTTCAGATTTTGTGGCGAGAATGGTGGAAACAGCAGGCAGAATTTTTGGGAATCCTGACATGGTTATGCCTCTTATAAAACAATTAGTCTATGAGGAATGCACCAAAGAATGCAAAGCCGCCATTACCCCGTATAAAAATAGAGGGTTGGAGGCATGGATGAAAGTGTGCAGGGAGCTGGGAGGACCTCTAACTAATGCAGGCCTTGCTGCCGCAGTACTCCAGTATTCAAATAGGCGGGGTGGCTCTGGAGTGACATCTGGAGTATGATTTAAGTTTGTTAAGCTGGTCATTTTAAGAGAGATTGCCCAGAGAGAAAAGGAACCAGAAGGGCTGGAGGAGTTAAAACGGGTAAACAGCCAGGGCTGTGCCCCAGATGTAAGAAAGGAAAGCATTGGGCCAATGAATGTAGATCAGTCAAAGATATAAATGGCCAGGCCTTGGGCCCCATCATGCAGCCAAAAAACGGGCACAGGGGCCCCTGTCCCCAGGGCCCGCAAATGTATGGGGCAATGGACAGCCCAAACGAGGAAATTTCCCAAGAAGGATGGCCTACCCTGAGGCATCCCAAGAACCGCGGAGAGCCACTACAGGTTCTGGACCTCCGTGCCACTACCAGACTCGTACTAACCCCGCAAATGGGCGTTCAGTTGATAGAGTCAGATTTTCAAGGTCCTCTAGAACGGGGCACAGTGGGGTTACTACTTAGCCGGTCTTCCATTACTCTTAGAGGGCTTAAAATTCACCCAGCAGTTATTGACCCAGATTATACAGGTATAGTTAAAATCATGGTAGAAGCTCCAAAAGGTATTGTAGCAATTTCCCCTGGAGACAGAATTGCCCAATTGTTACTCCTGCCTAGCCTACATGAAAAATTTCCTGCCATACAGTCTGAGAGAGGTAAAAAGGGTTTTGACTCCTCCGGAATTGAGTCAGTGTACCTAGCCCTGGATTTAGACCAGAGACCCACGCTTAAGCTGGAGATTGAAGGAAAAAGGATTATAGGACTGTTAGACACAGGGGCCAATCGTACCATTATTGCCAAAAAGGACTGGCCGAGAGGGTGGCCTCAGAACATTGCAGGCCTCAGAACAAACCCTGAGAACAAACCCTCAGAACAAGCCCCTGACATAAGTGCAAGACCCCTCAACTGGAAGGATGGAGAGGGACACTCTGGAAACATCCAGCCTTATGTTTTAGAATTGCCTGTCTCCCTGTGAGGTCGAGATTTACTAAAAGAGATGGGGTTTTGCCGTAGTAATGAATATTCTCCTACCTCAAAGGAAATGATGTTACAAATGGGCTACTGCCCAGGGCATGGACTGGGAAAAAACTTGCAAGGCTGTAAAGAGCCTATTGATGTCCACCAAAACCTTGATAGACATGGGCTGGGTTTTTCATAGGGGCCGCTGAGAATCAAGTTCCCATTACCTGGAAGACGGAGGAACCGGTATGGGTAGCTCAGTGGCCTCTATCCTCCGAAAAGCTTTTAGCCGCTCATAAACTGGTAGAAGAACAAGTAGCCCTGGGCCATGTGAGACCCTCAGTTTCACCATGGAATACTCCAATATTTGTGATAAAAAAGAAGTCGGGTAAATGGCTATTACTTCATGATTTGCGTGCCATAAACGCACAAATGCAAATTATGGACCCTGTACAAAGAGGGTTACCTTTGCTTTCTGCACTCCCTGCCCATTGGCCTATTATGGTAATAGATATAAAAGATTGTTTCTTTTCTATCCCCTTGCATTCTGCTGATTGTGAGCGTTTTGCCTTTACTGTGCCCTCCTGTAACCATGAAGAACCTGACCAAAGATATGAGTGGGTCGTGCTGCCTCAGGGTATGGCCAACAGCCCCACTATGTGTCAGCTGTTTGTCAGCAGGGCTATAGCTCATGTTAAAGAACGGCATCCTAAACTCAGGGTGGTCCATTATATGGATGACATTTTGATAGCTCATAAGGAAGAAGCTAGGTTACAAAAGGACTATGCAGAATTGGTTTTTGCCTTAAGGGAACAGGGTTTTTATCCAGCACCAGAAAAAATACAAACAGGCAGAGTGGTGGAGTACCTGGGAGCTAAGATGCATCCCAGGTCCATCATGCCCCAAAAATTGACCCTGAGAAAAGATAACTTAAAGACTTTAAATGATTTTCAAAAATTGTTGGGGGATATTAATTGGATAAGGGAGTATTTGAAATTGCCAAATTATGAATTAAAACCCTTTTTGATATGTTAAAAGGAGATATAGATTTAAACTCCCCACGAGACCTGACTGAGAGCGCCCGATTTGCTCTCAAAAGGGTGGAGGAGGCTTTAAGTGCCGCCTGTTTAAACAGGCTACAAGATGGCCAACCCTTTGATTTATGCATTCTTCCCACTGAGACCCAACCAACTGGGGTACTTTGGCAAGAGGGGCCGTTGATGTGGTTACACTCTCATGTTTCCCCCGGAAAGGCGCTGGACTATTACCCTGAGGCGGTGGCGGGCTTAGCTCTGCAAGGAGTTCAACAGAGTTTACAATTTTTTGGAATTTATCCGCACTCCATCATTGTTCCCTACAATGCCTACCAAGTTCAGACTTTATGTGCCACTATTGATAATTGGTCCATTTTGAGATGCATGTTTCCAGGAGATATTGATAATCATTTGCCCAAAGACCCCCTACTGAGATTTGTAAAGGAACATCCAGTGATTTTTCCAAAGGTAACTGCCCAAAAGCCTATTGGAGGGGCTATAAATATTTTTATAAATGGTTCCAAAATGGGATGCGGGGTATATGTCGCAGGTAACCAAGACCCCGTGCAGCATCAATTTGTCCCTGGTAACCCACAGATTGTTGAGTTGATGATTGTAATTGAAGTATTTAAAGCTTTCCCCTGTGCCTTTAATTTAATATCAGATTCAGCCTATGTAATAAATGATTTAAAAATATTGGAAGCGGTTGGTACAATAAAGGCTACCAGTTCCGTTCTAGCTCCTTTTACCTTGCTACAATCCCTTATATGGCAACGCAAGGAACCCTTTTTTCCAATGCATATTCGAGCACATACGGGCCTCCCAGGACCACTGACAAAGGGTAATGCCCTGGCTGATGCACACACTCGTGCTGAGTGGGCGCTCCATGCTTCTTCTGTTGACTTAGCAAAAGATTTTCATGCCAAATTTCATATAAACGCCAGGACTTTACAAAGCCGCTTTTCCCTTTCTAGAGCGTATGCACGTCAAGTGGTAAAGGAGTGTCCCCGATGTATTATTTACCATAAGCCCCCTACGTTTGGAGTTAATCCACGTTGTTTAAGACCCTTACAAGTATGGCAAATGGATGTAACTCATGTAACAGAATTTGGCCGCTTAAAATATCTACATGTTTCTGTTGACACCTTTTCGGGTGTTATACTTGCCACCCTCCCTGTCAGGGGAAAAGGCTACTGATGTAATATCTCACTGCCTGGAAGCGTGGGCGGCCTGGGGAATGCCAAAACAGCTAAAAACTGATAATGGTCCGGCCTATACTGGGCAGCGCTTTGTTTCCTTTTGCACTCAAATGGGTGTTACCCTGGTGCATGGACTGCCCTATAACCCTCAAGGACAAGGAATTGTGGAAATAACTCATCGTACTATCAAGGAAATGTTAATAAAACAAAAAGGGGGAGCTGGACCCCTGGTGGCTACAGCAAGACAAAGAATAGCCATGACACTTTTCACCCTAAATTTTTTGAATTTGGATAACGCTGGTCGCTCAGCGGTGGATAGGCATAACTGTTCCATTCCTTCGGCCTTAGGATCGGCTTTGTAGAAGGATGTGCTCACGGGCCTCTGGAACGGGCCTAACCCTGTGCTGGAATGGGCACGAGGATTTGTTTGTGTTTTTTCCTCAGAATCGTTCGGATCCAGTGTGGGTGCCCGAATGACTTGTGCGGCGAGTCCAAGATGAACGGAACACGGAAGAAACAAAAGATTGCGTTGCTGATCATACAGCTCCTGATGATCCAACAGGGGCAGATGGTAGCGAGATGGGGGATACTGTCTGCATTCCCGAGGCCCATGCCCGTGAGACATGATGCCTCTCTTTTCCCTAGATTTTTCACTACAAATAAGACTCTTAACCTTCCCTTTTACCCAGAGGATAAACAAATAGCAGGGATAGGTGAAGCTAGAAATATTAGCTTGATGGGCACGCTATGCTTTTGCGTAAGTGATGTGACCATAATGGTAGTTGCATGGCCTTGACTCGTTCCCCGGCCGCTTATTTTAGATATTGGTGTGGGAATCTGGATCAACTGAGGTTTGGGCAAATGCTACTGGATTTGTTGGTACTGTCTTAGGCAGATATTATGAAAGCTTAAAGTTAAGTACTGACCCGTGGATTGTAAAGCAACCTAAATGGGCCCCTTTTTGCTCTCCTGACCATATGGGGGACGCTTGGCCTTGGACAGGTTGCCAATCACGACGCGCTGTTTGGGCTGATGAGTCTGAGCGTTTTTCATTCTCCCCTAGTGTTTTGTCCAATGCTAGTGTACAATTCTGGGCTGGAATTAATCCCTTTAATAATTGACTGTTATGTGGTCTTAATGGAAGTTGCTTGCAGGCCGAACCTATAGTTATGCTGCAAGGAGGTCACTTTTTTATAACAAACATGACTTGCAATTTGACTAGTACTGCCCATACTGTGGGTGCCAATTGTCATTTTAGTAAGAATTATATGGTATTTAGCTATCAGCCTACACCCGTGTGTGTGGTTTCCTCTTTTGTATTTTTGGTAATTAACAACACCTCTATATGCTCAGATGATGTATGTGCTTGCACTAATGAAACCTGCTATTATGCTACCTGCTGGAGTTCTCAGTATCCGTTAGCTATAGTTACACGGATCCCACGTTGGGTGCCTGTGCCAGTAGATGCTTCTCAAGCTGTAACCTTGTTTAGGCATAAGAGAGATTTTGGCATCACTGCGGCCATTGTAACTGCTATAGGTGTGGCTGCTGCGGGTGCGACGGCTGCCGCTGTCGCCATGTCACATACTGTGCGGACGGCTCAGACTTTAAATAACTTGTCCGCTACTACAGCTAGAGCTATGGATTTACAACAAGCGGCCAGTGCACAATTAAAAGGAGGACTGATGCTGTTAAATCAAAGGGTTGACCTTGTGCAGGAGCAAGTTGATATCCTGTGGCAGTTGTCTCAGCTGGGATGTGTTCAAAAATATGAAGGGCTTTGTATTACTGCTATTCAGTATTATAACTCTACCCAAGCAGCAAATTTGTCTAAACAACTGTCAAGTTATCTTTTAGGCAACTGGACGGGGGAATTCGACCAATTGATGTTGCAGCTACGATTGGCCATTGTCGCAATAAACTCTACCCGGATGGATGATGCCCTGTTACAAGATGTTTCCTCCTGGATTTTGACAGCTGTGGATCATTTGAAGGAGTGGGCGGGAATGGGCTCCCTTATTGGTATCCTGGCATTGGTGATCTTGCTGTGCCTGTGGTGCCTATGCCGGATTAGGGGCTTGCAGCGCAGGAGTATGGCTACGGTGGTCCAGGCCTTCACTGCCATTGAGGCCGGACAGTCCCCCTACGCGTGGCTTGCCACGTTAAAGGAATAGCACAGGGTGCGAGGCAAATGCACTGCACTTGGGAATCACTCCCTGGCGTGAGCCCAAGAAGAGCATGTTGGGTTGCAAGTGGGTTGATGCCCAAGATCCCACCTCTGCAAAAAAGGCATCGGACGGGCCTGGTCATCATTGGGGAAGGCGCCCCTCAGGCGAAGACCAGTGCAAGGTCCTCTCATTAATGTTTTAGACAGAGGCCCAACTTCTACTCTTACTTTTTGCTTAATAAAACAAAAAAGGGGGAACTGTGGAGAGCTGCGGGAGCAGCGACCAAAGACGGCGCGGCCGTATGGCGCGGCCACAAAAGCAACATTGTAACTCCTTCGTAAAATGGCGCTGGCTCCCACCTTCCATCTTCCGGGTGACAAGTGCTCTATGTAAAAACAACTCCTTATATGGCTATGACTTGGCTCCTAGTTTGTTTCCGTGTTTGCAAACCTATCAGTATATGCCACGTGGCGCTTAGGGATTGGCCATCCAGGAGGCTTATAACCGGAGCGCGGGTGCAGGGGGCAGAGAGAAGTGGGAAGAAGCAGGCAGGAGAGAAGCAGGAGAGAAGATTGTAACAAGGTCCTGAATAAACCGCATTGAGAAGAATCCCGGGTCGCGTCTTCCTTGCTGGTCGAGGTAGTCACAACACTAACCCTACACCTATCCCTCACCCTTAACCTCACCCTCACCCTAACTCTAACCCTATCCCTAACCCTAACACTCACCCTAACCCTAAAACTCACCCTAACCCTCACCCTAACACTAACGCTAACCCTAACCCTCAGCCTCAAACTAACCCTCACCCTAACCCTTATCCTCACACTAACCATAACCCTAACCCTAACCCTCACACTAACCCTAAAGCTCACCCTAACCCTCACCCTACCCCTCACACTAATCCTCACCCTAACCCTAACCCTAATCCTAATCTTCACCCTAATCCTAACCCTAACCCTCACCCTCACCCAAACCCTCACCCTCACTCAAATGCTCCCTCTCCCCCTAAACATCACCCTAACAATAACCCTCAACCTAAACCTAACCCTAACACTCACCATAATCCTAAACCTCAACCTAACCCTCACCCTCACCATAATCCTCACAATAACCCTAACATTAACCCTAACCTAACCAAAACCCTCACCCTCATCCTCACACTCACCCTCACCCTATCACTATCCCTCACCCTAACCTTAACCCTCCACCTAACCCTAACACTCACCCTAACCCTCAGTATAAACCTAACCCTAACCCAAACCCTAACCCTAAACTAAACCTCACCCTAACCCTTACCCTCACCATAACCCTAACCCAAAACCTAATCCTCACACTAACCCTAACCCTAACCCTCACCCTAATGCTCACCCTAAAACTAATTCTAACCCTCACCCTCATACTAACCCTAACCCTCACCTTATCCCTCACACTAAACCTCACCCTAACCCTAACGCTAACCCTAAACCTCACTCTCAACCTAACAGTCACCCTAACCCTTACCCTCACCCTAACCCTTACCATAACCCTAATCCTCACACTAAACCTAAACCTAACTCTCTCCCTAATGCTCAACGTAACCCTAAACCTCTCCCTTATCCTAACCCTCAACATCACCATAACCCTCACCCTAACCCTAACCATCATCCACACCCTAAAACTCACCCTCACCCTCACCCTCACCATGACCCTAACCCTACCCTAAACCTCAACCGAACCCTAACCCTCACCCTAAAATTAATTCTAAACCTCACCCTCATACTAACCCTAACCCTCACCTTATCCCTCACCCTAAACCTCACCCTAACACTAAGGCTAACCCTAACCCTCACTCTCCACCTAACCCTCACCCTAAACCTTACCCTCACACTAAACTTAAGCCTAACCCTAACCCTCACATTAACCCTAACACTCACCCTAAACCTTAACCTACCCCTCACTTAACCCCTCACCCTAAACCTAACCCTAAACCTCACCCTAACCCTAACTCTAACCCTCAACATCACCCTGACCATCACCGTCACCCTAACCCTCACCCTAACCCTAACAATCACATACACTCTAATCCTCACACTCGCCCTCACCCTAACTCTCACCCTCACCCTAAACATCACCCTAATCATAACCCTCACCCTAACCCTAAACCTAATCCTCACCCTAAACCTAACCCTCATCTTCAACCTCAACCTCAACTTCACCCTAATCCTCAACCAAAAGGTCACCCTAACCCTCACACTCACACTAGCCCTCACCTTAAAACTAACCCTAACCCTCAACCTCACCCTCACCCTCACCCCCACCCTCAGCCTAACCCTATCCCTAAACCTAACCTCAACCTCAATCTCACCCTCGCCCTCACCCTAACCCTATACCTAACCCTAACCCTAATGCTAAAACTTGCCCTCACCCTCACACTAACCCGAACACTCAGCCTAACCTTAACCCTAACGCTAAACCTACCCCTACCCATCACCCTCACCCTAAACCTCTCCCACACACTAGCCCTCACCCTAAACTTAACCCTCACCCTAACCCTAACCCTAACCCTCTCCTTCACCCTAACCCTCACTGTCACCATAAACCTCGCCCTAACCCTGACCCACACCCTAAGATTCACCCTAAAACTAACCCTAACCGTAACACTAACCCTCACCCTAAAAATCACCCTAACCCTTACCCTCAGCATAACCCTAACCCTAACCCTTACAGTAACCCTCACCTTCACCCTCACCCTAACCCTAAGGCCTAACCCTAACCATCACCCTCACCCTAACCCTCAACCTAACCCTTGCCCTCCCACAAACCCTAACCTTAACCCTCAGCCTAACCCTAATATAAAACTTAATCCTAAACGTAACCCTCACCTAACCCTTAACCCTAACCCTAATCCTAATCCTCACCTTAACCTTAACCATCACACTCACCCTCAACTTCACCCTCAGCTTAACCCTAACACTAACCCTAACCCTCACCCACACCCTCACCCTAACTCTAAACCTAACCCTAAACAAACCCTGTCCCTAACCCTAAACCTATCCCTAATGCTCAAACTGACCCTAACCCTAATCCTAATCCTAACCCTCACCCTTATCCTAACCCTAACCCTAAACCTCAGCCTAACCGTCATCCTAACCATAACCCTAACCCTAACCCTCACCCTAACCTTAACCCTAACCCTAAACCTTACCCAAACCTTAACCCTCACCCTCACCCTCAACCTCACCATCACCCTCACCCTACCCCTCACCCTCACACTCACTCTTACCCTAAACATAACCCTAAACCTTACCCTAAACCTAAACCTCACCCTCACCATCACACTGACCATCACCCACAAACTAACCCTCACCCTCACCCTCAACCTAACCCTAAACCTAACCATAACTCTCACCCCAATCTTAACTCTGACCCTCACACTCACACTCACCCTAAGCCTTACCAAACACCTAAGACTAATCCTAAACCTAACCCTCACCTTCACACTCACCCTAAACCTAAACCTGACCCTAACCCTAACCATAACCCTAACCCTCACACTCACCCTAACCCTCACCGTCACCCTAATACTCAGCCGAAACCTAACCCTCACCCACACCCTAACCCTAACCCTAAAACTCACTCTAAACATAATCCTAACCCTAACATTCACCCTCACCCTCACCCTCACCCTAAACTTCACGCTCACCCTAACCCTCAGCCTAAACCTAACCCTAACCCCAATCCTAACCCTAACCCTCACCCTCACCCTATCCCTAACCCTAAACCTAACCCTCACCGTCACCGTCACCGTCACCGTCACCGTCACCGTCACTGTCACCTTAACACTCTCACTCAACCTCACCCTCACCCTGACCCTCAACCTCACCCTAAGCAATACTCTTACCCTAACACTCATTCTAACCCTAACCATAACCCTCATCCTAACCCTAACCCTCACCCTAACCCTCACCCTAAACCTAACCCAAAACCTCATCCTAACCCTCACCCTAGCCCTCACGCTAATCCTAACCCTAACCCTCACCATAAACCTCGCGCTAAACCTTAAACTCACTAAAACCCTGACCCTAACCCTAACCATAATATGCACTCTAACACTAACCCTCACCCAAACCCTAAGACTCAAGGTCACCCGAAACATCAAACGAAACCTTACAATCACCCTAACCCTAACCCTAATCCTATACCTCTCCCTCACCATAACATTAACCCTAACCCTAACCCTAACCATCACCCTCAGCCTAATATTCACCCTCACCCTAAATAACACCCTAAACCTAACCCTCACCCAAACCCTGACTCTAACACTCACCCTAACCCTAACACTCACCGTAAACATCACCGTTACACTAACACTAACCCTAACACTCAACCTCACCCTCAACCTAACTCTCACCCTCACCCTTATGCTAACAGAAACCCAAACCATAACCCTAACCCTAACCCTCACACTAAACCTAAACATGACCCTAACCCTAACCCTAACCCTCACCCTAACCCACACCCTAAGACTAACCCTAACTCTAACCCTCACCCTAACACTAATCATAACCCTAATGCTCAACCTCACCCTAACCCTCCTTGTCACCATAACACTCAGCCGAAATCTAACCCTCACCCACACCCTAACCCTCACCCTCACCCGAACCTTCACTCTCACCTAAACATCAACCTAACCCTAACCTTAACCCTAACCCCTACCCTAACCCTCACCCTAACCCTAACCCTCTACCTAACCCTCACCCTCAACCTAATCCTCACCCTAACCCTAACCCTAACCATTAATTAACACTAACTCTAACCCTCAACCTGACCTTCACCCTAACCCTAAGCCTAACCCTCACCCTAACCCTAAAACTAACCCTAACCCTCTCCCTCACCCTATCCCTCACCCTCATGCTAAAAAGTACTCTCACCCTAATACTCACCCTAAACCTAACCCTCACCCTAACCGTCAACCTAACCCTAACGGTAACCCTAACACTCACACTCACCCTAAACCTCAACCTAACCTTTAACCATACACTAACCCTAAGTCTAACCCTAACCGTAACCCTCACACTAACACTAACCCTCACCCTAAGTCTAACACTTACCCCTTACCCTAACCCTCTGCCTAAGCCTGAACCTAACCCTAACACTAACCCTCACCCTAAACCTAACCCTAATCCTCACTCTCACCCTAACCCTCTCGGTCACCCTAACCCTAACACTCACCCACACTTTAACCCTCACCTTAAACCTAACCCTAACCCTCACCCTCACACTCACCCTCAACCTAACCCTAAACCTAACACTAACCCTCACCCTAACGCTAAACCTTACCCTAACCCTAAACCTACCCCTCAACCTAACCTTCACCCTCACCTTAACCCTAAACCTAACCCTCACCCTAAACCTAACCCTAACCCTAAACCTCAACCTAACCCTAACCCTAACCCTCACCCTCACCCTAATACTTACCCTAACCCTAACGCCAACACTCACCCTAATGCTAACCCTAACACTAACACTAAAACTCACCCTAACCCTAACCTTAACCCTAACATTAAGCCTAACACTCACCCTAAACTTTATCCTCATACTAAACCTAACTCTAACCCTAAACCTAACCCTAACCCTCTCCCTACCAATAACCTTACCCTCACCCCAACCCTCACCCTGACTCTAACCATAACACTCACCATCATCCTCACCCTAACCCTCAAACTAAACCTAAACCTCATCCTAATCCTCACCATAACACTAACCCTAAACCTTACCTAACAGAAACCCTCACCCTCACCCTCACCCTCACCCTAAACCTCACCCACACCCTAGCCCTCACCCTAAACTTAACCCTCAACGTAACCCTAACACTAAACTTCACTCTCACCCTAAACCAAACCCTAACCCTAACACTCACCCTAACACTCACCCTAACCCTAAACCTCACCCTAAACCTAAGCCTCAACCTAACCCTAACCCTAACACTCACCCTAAACCTAACCCTAACCCTCAACCTCAGCCTACCCCTCACCCTCACCCTCACCCTCAACCTAACCCTCAACTTAACCCTTATCCTCAAAATAACCCTAACCCTAACCCTAACCCTAAAATTCACGCTCACCCTCACCCTAACACTAACCCTAACCCTTTTCCTAACAGTAACCCTCAACTCACACCACACTAACCCTAACCCTAACCCTAACCCTCACCCTCAACCTCACCCTAACTCTAACCCTAAACCTAATCCTATTTCTAATCCTCAACGTCACCCTAAATCTAACCCTAACCCTAACCCTATGCCTCAACCTCACCCTCACCCTAACCGTAAACCAAACCCTAACCCTCAACCTAACCCTCACCCTCACACTAATCCTCACCCTCACCCTCATCCTCACCCTAACCCTAACCCTTACCTAAAAGAAACCCTCACCCTCACCCTCACCCTCACTCTCACACTAACCTTTACCCTAAACCTAACCCTAACCCTCACCCTCACCCTAAGCCTAAACAGAACCCTAACCCTCACCCTAACCCTCACAATAACCCTAAATCTAACCCAAACCCTAACCCTCAATTTAACACTCACCCTAAACCTAACGCTAACCCTAACCCTAACCCTCACCCTAACTCTCACCCTAACCCTTACCCTCACCCTAACCCTCACGCTGACCCTTACACTCAACCTAACCCTAAACCTAACCCCAACCCTCAAACTAATCCTAAGCCGCACTCTAACCCTAACACTACCCCTCACCCTTAACCTCACCCTAACCTTAACCCGAAACCTAATTCTCACCCTAAATCTAACCCTAACCCTCACAGTCAACCTAACCCTCACCGACACCCTAAACCTCACCCTAAGCCTAACCCTCACCCACACCCTCACCCGAACCCTAACGCTCACCCTAACACTCACCCTCACCCTAAACCTCACCCTAACCCTATCCCTCACCAAAACGGTAACCCTAACCCTCACCCTAACCCTAACCCTCAACCTCAACCTAATCCTCAACCTGACAATAACCATAACCCTTACCTAACATAAACCCTCACCCTCACCCTCAACCTCACCCTAGCCCTCAGCCTAACCCTAACCCTAATCCTAAACCTACCCCTCACCCCCACCATCACACTAACCTTAACGCTAACCCTACCCTCTCCCTCACCCTAACCCTAACTCTAAACCATACAATAACTCTAACCCGAACCCTAAAACTCAAACTAAACCACAACTTCACACTAAACACCACCCTAACCCCAACCCTCACCCTAAAACTAACCCTAACCCTCAACCTCAACCTAATCCTCGACCTAAACCTCACCCTCACCCTAATCCTCATCATAACCCTAACCCTAACCCTTACCTAACACAAACACTCAACCTCACTCTCACCCTAACCCTAACCAACACCTTCACCCTAGCCTTCATCCTAACCTTAACCTCACCCTAACCCTAACACTAACCCTCACCCTCACCCTAATCCTAAACCTAACCCTAACCCTCACCCTAACCCTCACTCTAACCCTAACCCTAAACCTAACCCTCACCCTAAATCTCATCCTAACCCTAACCCTCACCTTAACCCTAACCCTAACCATCACCCTAACCCTAACCCTCAACCTCTCCCTAACCCTCACCCTAACCCGTATACTCACAGTAACCATAAGCCTAACACTAACCCTAACATTTACCCGTATCCTCAACCTAACCCTATCCCTAAACCTAATCCTAACACTGAACCTCACCCTCACTCTCACCCTAACTCTAATCTTAACCCTCAACCTCACCCTAATTCTAACCCTAACCCTAATCCAAATTCTCACCCTCAGTCTCACCCACACCCTAACTCTAACCCTAACCCTAACCTTAACCCTCACCCTCACTCTCACCCTAACCCTAAACCTCACCCTAACCCTCACCTAACCCTAACCCTCACCCCAAACCTAATGTTAACCGTAACCCCCAGCCTCACACTAAACCTCACCCTAACCCTTAAATTCACCCTAACCCTAACCCTAAACCTAACCCTAATCCTCGCCCTAACACTAACTCTCACCCAAAACTCAAAACTAAACCTGACCTGAAACCTCACCCTCACCCTTACACTCACCCTAACCCTAACCCTAACCCTAATACTAAACCTAACCCTCACCCTAACCCTAACCCTAACCATCACCCTCACACTAACACTCACCATCACCCTAAATATCACCCTAACCCTAAGCCTAACCCTAACCCTAACACTCACCCTAACACTGACCCTCACCGTAACCCTCAACCTAACCATAATGCTAACTCTAACCCTAAAACTCACCTTCACCTTACACTCAGCCGAAACCTAAACCTCACCCACACTCTAACCTTCACCCTCACGCGAACACTCACACTCACCTGAACCCTCAACATCATCCTAACCCTAACCCTAACACTCACCCTAACCCTAACCCTAACCCTAAACCTAACCCTAACACTCACCCTAACCCTAATCCTAACACTGAACCTCACCCTCATTCTCACCCTAACTCTAATCCTAACCCTAAACCTCACCTTCACGCACACTCTACCCATAACACTAATCCAAATTCTAACCCTACTCTCACCATCATCCTAACTGTAACCCTAACCCTAACCATAACTTTCACCCTCACCCTCACCCTAACCCTGTCAACCTAACCCGCACCCTAACCCTAACCCTCATCCTAACCCTAACACTAACCATAACCCTCAACCTCACACGAAACCTCAACCTATCCCTTAAACTCACCATAACCCTAACCCTAACCCTAACCCTAATCCTCACCCTAACCCTAACTCTCACCCAGAACCTAAAACTCAACCTCAACTGAAACATCACCCTAACCCTAACACTCACCCTAACCCTAACCCTCAACATAACCCTCACCCTAAACCTAACGCTACCCTAACCCTAACCCTCACAATCACCTTAACACTCAGCTGAAACCTAACCCTCACCCACACTCTAACCCTCATCCTCACCTGAATACTCACACTCCCCCGAACCCTCAACCTCACCCTAACCCTAACCCTAACACTGACCCTAACCCTACCCTATCCCTAACCCTAACACTCACCCTAACCCTAACCCTAACCCTAACCCTCACCATCACCCTAAAACTCACTGTCACCCGAACACTGCTCCGTAACCTAATCCTCACCCACAAATTAACCTTCACCATCTGCCGAACACTCACACTCACCCGAACCCTCACCTTCACCCTAACCCTAATCCTCACCCTAAACATCACCCTAACCCTAACCCTCACCCTAACTCCAACCCTAACACTCACTATACCACTAACCCTCAACCTAACCCTCACTCTCAACTTAATCCTCAACCTAACCCTAACCCTAACGCTCAACCTCTCCTTCAACATAACCTAACCCTAACCCTAAACCTCACCCTAACCCTAACGATAACCCTATCCCTAACCCGAAACCTAACCCTCGCCCTCACCCTAACTCTAAAGGTAAACCTAACCCTCACCCTAACACTTACCCTAACCCTAATGTTATGCCTAACCCTCACCCTCACCCTCACCGTAACCCTCAACCTCAACCTAACCCTAACTCTACCCCTCACGCTAACCCTCATCCTAACACTCACCCTCACCCTAGACCTCACCCTAACCTTAACCCCCACGCTAAACCTAACCCTAACCCTAAACCTAACCCTAACCCTAACACTCACCATAACCCTAACCCTAACCCTAACCCTCACTCTAACTCTCACCCTATCCCTAATCCTCAACCTAACCCTCACCCTCACCCTAATCCTCATCATAACCTTAAATCTAACCCTTACCTAAACGAAACACTCACACTCACACTCACCCTAATCCTCACCCTCACCCTAGCCCTCACCCTAACCTTAATCCTCAACATAACATTAACCCTCACCCGAACCCTATCACTAACCCTCACCCTCTCCCGAACCCTAACCCTAACACTAACCATCACCCTAACACTAACACTAACCCTCACCATAATGCTAACCCTCACCCTAACACTCACCCTAACACTTATCCTCACACTTAACCTAACCTT
The DNA here is from genome assembly GCF_024711535.1 of Dipodomys merriami. Taxonomy (NCBI): domain Eukaryota; kingdom Metazoa; phylum Chordata; class Mammalia; order Rodentia; family Heteromyidae; genus Dipodomys; species Dipodomys merriami. The sequence goes on from NW_027204760.1 coordinate 924,734, forward strand.
AACCCTTACACTAACCATAATCCTCACCCTATGCCTAACTCTAACCCTAACCCTCACCCTAACCCTCACTCTCACCCTAACCCTAATGCTAACATTAACATTCAACTTCACCCTAACCCTCACTCTCACCTTCAACCTAACCCTAACCCTAACCCTAAAACTCACCCTAACCCTAACCCTAACCCTTTTCCTAAACTGGACCCTAACCCTCACTCTCACTCTAACTCAAAACCTAAACCTAACACTCGCGCTAACCCTCACCCTAACCCTAAAGTTATCCCTAACCCTCACCCTCACCCTCACCCTCTCCCTAACACTCACCCTCAATTTAACCATCACCTAACCCTAACCCTAACCCAAAACCTCCCCATCCCCCTCCCCCTCCCCATCAGCCTAACCCTAACCCTAATCCTAAACCTACATCTCACCCCCAACATCAACCTAACCCTAACCCTATCCCTAACCCTCACACGAACCCTAACCCTAACCTTAATCCTCAACCTAACCAGCAACCTCACCCTAATCCTCACCATAACCTTAACCCTAACCCTTACGTAACTGAAACCCTCACACTCACCCTCACCCTAACCCTCCCCCTAACCCTTATCCTCACACTAAATATAACCCTAACCCTCAAACTAACATTAATCCTCACCCTATCCCAAACCCTATCCCTAACCCTCACCCTAACCCTCACTCTCACCCTAACAATAATGCTAACCCTAACACTCAAACTCACCCTAACCCTCAACCTAACCCTTACCATCACCCTAATCCTAAACCTAACCCTCCACCTAACCCTAACTCTAAACCTCACCATCACCCTAAACCTAAACCTAACCCTAACCCTCACATTAACACTCACCCTAAAACAAACGCTAAAACAAAACCTCAACCTCACCTTAAACCACACCCTAATACTTACCCTCACCATAACCCAAACCCTAACCCTAATCCTCACCCTAAACCTAACCCTCAACCACATCCTAAAATTCACCCTCACCCGAATACTTACCATCACCCTAACACTCACCTAACTATAAACAAAATCCTAAACCTAATACTCAACATCACCCTCACCCGCACCCTAACGCTAACCATAATTCTAAACCTCACCCTCATCCTCACCCTAACCCTCTCCTCACCCTAAACATCACCCTAACCCTAACCCTCACCCTAACCCTCACCCTAACCCTAACGATAAACCTAACCCTCATCCTCACCCTAACCCTCACCGTAAAGTTTAACCTCACACTAACCCTAACTCTAACCCAAACCCTCACACTAACTCTAACCCTCAACCTAACCCAAACTCTAGCCCTCACCCTAACCCTTACCCTAACACTAACTCTAAACCTTACCCTAACCCGAGCCCTCAACCTAACCCTCACCCTCACCCTAGCCCTCAACATAATCCTAAACCTCAACCTTACCCTAACCCTAACCCTCACCCTCAACTTCAACCTAACCCTGACCCTAACCCTAAATCTCACCCCAACCATCACCCAAAACCTAACCCTAAGCCACACCCTAAACCTCACCCTCACCCTCACACTCACCCTCACCTGAACACTCACCCAAACCCTAACACTCAGCCTCACCCTAAACATCAACCTAACAATAACCGTCACTCTAACTCTAACACTAACCCTAACCCTCAACCTCACCCTCACCCTCACCCTAGCCCTCACCATAACTCTAAACCTAAACCTAACCCTCACACTCTGCGTCACCCTCAGCCTAACCATAACCCTAATCCTAAATCTACCCCTCACCCCCATCTTCACCCTAAACCTAACCCTAACCCTAATGCCCACCCTCACCCTCACCCTCACCCTAAACCTACTCCTAATCCTAACAATAACCAAAACCCTAAATCTAACCTTAATCCTAACCCTAACCCTTACCCTAACCATAACCCTAACCATAAAACTCACTGTAACTCTAATCCTAACCCTAACCCTCACACTAACACTAACCCTCACTCTAACCCTAACCCTAACCCTCAACCTAAACCTAACCCTAAACCTAACCATCACCCTAAACCTAACCATAACGGTCACCCTCAAGCTAAACTTCACCCTAACCCTAACACTCACCCTAACCCTCTCCCTAACCCTAACGCTAATTCCAACGATAACGCTAACCCTTAACTTCACCCTCAAACTAACCCTCACCCTAACCCTTATCCTCACACTTTCCCTACCCGAAACTTATCACTAACCCTCACACTAAACCTAACACTCACATAACTATAAACAAAATCCTAAACCTAACACTCAACATCACCCTCACCCGCACCCTAACGCTAACCATAACACTAAACCTCACCCTACCAAAACCTACCACTCACACTAACCCTAACCCTAACCGTAAACTTAATCCTAACCCTCAACCTAACACTAACCCTCACCCTAACCCTAACCCTAACCCTCACCCTCACCCTTAACCTAACCCCCAACCTAACACTCACCCTTACCCTAATCCTCACCATAACCCAAACCCTAAACCTTACCTAACGGAAACACTCACCCTTACCCTCACCCTAATCCTCACACTCTCCCTAGTCCTCACCTTAACTTTAACCCTCACCCTAAACCTAACACTATCCCTCACCCTAACCCTAAACCGAACCCTGACCCTAACCCTCACCCAAATCCTAACCCTAACCCTAACCGTGAACCTAAACCTCACGCTCCACCTAACCTTCATCCTAACCCTAACTCTCATCCGAACCCTAATACGAACTGTAAACCTAAAGCTAACCCTAACCTTCACCCTCAAACTAACCCTCACCCTAACCCTTATCCTCACCCTAACCGTAAACCTAACCCTAACCCTAACCCTCACAATAACCCTAACCCACACCCTAACCCTAACCCTACCTCTTACACTAACCCTCATCCTAACCCTCACCCTAACCGTAACCCTCAGGCTAACCCTTAATCTCACCATAATCCTCACCATAACCGAACCCTAAAACTTACCTAACCGAAACCCTCACCCTCACCCTAACCCTCACACTCAACCTCACCCTCACCCGAAAACTAAACCTCACCCTCATCCTCACTCTCTCCCTAAATCTAACCCTAAACCTAACCCTCAACCTCACCCTCACCCTAACACTCATCCTCACCATAAATACACCCTAACCCTAACCCGAAACCTAACCCGAACTCTCACCCTAAACCTAAAACTCAACCTCACCCTAAACATCACACTAACCCTACCCCTCACCCTAAACCTTACCCTAACCCTCACCCTTACCCTAACACTCAACCTAACCCTCACCCTCACCCTAATCCTCACCATAACCCTAACCCTAAAACTTACCTAACAGAAACCCTCACCCTCACGCTCACCATAACCCTCACCATCACCCTAACCCACACCCTAAACTTAACCTCACCCTAACCCTAACACTAACCCTCACCCTCACCCTAAACCTAACCCTAACCCTAACCTTCACCCTAACCCTAACCCTAACCCTAACCCTAACCCTCACCCTAACCCTCACCCAAACCCTCACCCTAACCCTCACCATAACCCTAACCCTCAACGTAAACCTCACCATCATGCTAATCCTCACCATAACCCTAACCCTAATCCTTACCTAACCAAAACCCTAACACTCACCCTCACCCGAGCCCTCAACCTAACCTTAACCCTCACCCTAACCCTAAGAGTAACGCTCAGCCTCACCCGCATCCGAACCCTAACCCTCTCCCTCACCCTGACTCTCACCCTAACCCTAAACCTAACCCTAACCCTACACCTAACCCTCAACCTCCCCCTCATCCTAACACTCACCCTCACAATAAACACACCCTAACCCTAACCTCACCCTAACCCTAATGATAACCCTAACCCTCAACCTCACCGAACCCTCACCCTAATTCTTACACTCAACCTAACGCTAACCATAACCCTCACCCTAACCCTAACTCTAACCCTCACACCAACCCTCACCCTTACCCTAACGCTAACCTAAACCTCAACCTCACCCTAAACCGAACCCTAAGACTTACCCTCACCATAACCCTAACTGTAACCCTAATCTTCACACTAACACTAACCCTTACACTCACCCTCACCCTCACTCTCACCCTAAACCTAAACCTAAACCTAACCCTAACCCTCATCCTCACCCTCACACTAACATTCACCCTCACCATAAACATCACACTAAACCTAATTCTCAACCTAAATATAACCCTAACCGTCACCCTAACCCTAACTCTCACCCTAACACTCACCATAGCCCTAAGGCTAACCCTAACCCCACACTCACCATAACCCTCACCCTAACCCTTATGCTCACAGTAACCCTAACCCTAACCCTAACACTCACATTAACACTAATCCTCACCCTATCCCTAATTCTAACCCTAATCCTTTCCCTCACCTTAACCCTCACCCTTACACTAAACATCACACTAAACCTAACCCTCACCTTAGGCCTAAACCTAACCCTCACCCTAAACTTAACCCTCAATCTAAACCTCACACTCAACCTAATCCGCACCCTAAACTAAACATAACCCTTACCTAACCGAAACCTTCACGTCACCCTCACCCTCACCCTAACCCAAACCCTAACCCAAACCCTCAAACTAAGAGTAACCCTAATCCTCACCCTCACCCTCACCCTAACCCTGACCCTAATCCTAACCCTCACCCTAACACTAACCCTAATGCTAAACCTAACCCTCACACTCACCCTAACCCACAACCTAATCCTTACCCTCACCCTAACTCTAAACCTAACTCTAATCCTCACACTAAACCTAACCCTCACCCTAACCCTTACCCTACCCCTCAGCCTAACCCTCACCCTAACTCTAACCCTAACCCTAAGCCTAACCCTATCCCTATCCCTAAACCTCACCCTAACCCTCACCCTGACCCTAACCCTAATGCTAACCCTAACCCTCACCTGCACCCTAACCCTTACCCTAACCCTTACCCTCACCCTTACCCTCACCCTAACCCTCACAGTCACCCTAACCCTCACCCTAACCCTAACTCACACTAACCGTCAACCTCACCCTAATCCTCACCCTAACCTTAACACTTACCTACCCGAAACCCTCACCCTCACCCATGCACTAGCCCTCACCCTAACCCAAACCCTAAACATAAACCTCACCCTCAGCCTCACCCTCACCCTCTCTCTCAGCCTAACCCTAAAACTAAACCTAATCTTAACCCTAACCCTCAACCTCACCCTCACACTAACCAATGAAAGACCCCAGATTCCTGGGATACTTTCGTCACCGGGAGGGCGCCCCAGAAACTCAGACTCTAGGCCGGGAGATGCAATAAGCAAGAGGAGTTTATTTGACGTTTGTGCAAACGGACTCTCTGTCCCGAGCAGACAGGGAGCTCCGAGCAGCGGTTACAAGCCTTCTTTTAAACGCAAAAACCATAAGATTAATGCATAACACAAAGCATCCCATGATTGGTCCATTTAAAGGTCATCATATACGCCAACAATCACTTTGCCACGCAGGAAATTTTGTAACACTCTTCGTAAAATGACTGGCCCATGGTTGGTTTAAAGGGGGTTTACATGGTTACAGGCCTAAGATTGGTTGACATTTGGCTTAGCTTGTGGTCTTGCCAGGTGGTCGTTATCTCAAGGTCCTGTCTGGGAAATTTCTAAATGGGAACTGAGGAACACGTACTGTCTGTTCTTTATCTACGACCACTGACCTTGTCCTGGGGCCGACACCTGGACTTTACCCAATTCCTTATTTCCAGGGGGTGGCGGTTGGTGTTAGCTCAAGCAAGCAAGTTTACAGAAGCAGAGTCAGCAGTTAGTAAATTGTAAAATGGACGCAGCCCTAATTTTTCTGATTCTTCATTCCCCGCTTCTTCTCTGGAGTAATTTTAATCTAAAATTTAGGGTGTCTGTATATTATTTTGTGGGGTGTCAGTTGTTCTCAGTGCTTGGTATTGAGACCTCAGAACTAATAGATGGACTGCGCTGATTTTTCTCTTTTAGAAAAGACATCAGTCTGTTGAGTATACAAGGTCCAATTGTAACAAAAGTAACAGTACCAGAGCCCCTTACATTTTCTTTTTACCAGTCCTGCCTCTGTGTATCACAGTTAACTTAATTTTATACCAGTTGTACTTGTAAGCTCCAATTTTAAGACATACTCATACCATTTGTGACATACACATACCATTTGCTACATACTTAAACTTTCTGAGGTTTGTCTTCTTTCCCTTTTCCAAACAATTAAAGACAATCCTTACTTTTTAAATCCTTTCTTATCTAAAGGGGATACCAATTTTCCCCCAATTCCCTTCCCAAGGCTTTCTTTACTACCCCCCTCTCCTTTATAATTCCTTTTCCAAGGCTTTCTTTACTACCCCCCTCTCCTTTACCATTTTCATTGATAACACACTCAGGTTATTACCAGAGCTAAACTAGGCTGTGACCATAGAGTGGATTTTCAGTCACTATGCACTGAAGTGCCTAAGACAAGCCAGCCAGTGATATCCTTGTCCTCAATACCCACTGTGGGAAGAGAGGGTTTCTGGATATCACCCAAAAGAATGTCCCAGAAGATCTTAGATTTAGCAGCAGTCAACCAGGAAGCAGACTCAGGTGATGGAATCAGGCAGGAGTTTCTCCAGGTGGCTGTCAAGCCGTCTTTGAACTTTACCCATTAGGGTATGCAGCAGCAGCAGCAGCAGCAGCAGCAGCAGCAGCAGCAGCAGCAGCAGCAGCAGCAGCAGCAGCAGCAGCAGCAGGATCTCTCAGTGGCTCCAAGGGAGTTTCACACCTCATACTCAGCTGTAAATTCCTACACAGACTGGTTAAAAATACATTATATATGCTTGGCAGGCTTTGATCCTGCTGATTTTTAAGATCTTTAAACAATAGTCCAGGACAATTTACCAAAATCACAACTTTTTTCTAACCAGATATTTTTGTAAATAGACACAGAAGGCTCAGAAGGCTTAGTCTTGTAGCCATCTCTGACAGATGCAGTATTTACACCTTGTACACCGACAACTGTTAACACTATTTTTATGCCTTTTTTAAAAAATTATTTTATCTATTTTGCCTCATTTCTCCAAAACTGACTCTGGACCCTTGATCTTAAAATGGGGGTAGAATGGGGAAGGTCCATCTTCTGTAACTTGTTGATCTTACCTAGCCAGGAACCTATAACCTTAGCCTATTTTACAAAGAGGCCATCAGGGTTAGATGTCATTTAGAACAATATTTATCTTTTGACAACTGCACAGACCTTTTTTTCCGGCTACAGCAGTGTAACTTGTTTAGCACTCTGGTTTGCAAAAGCATCTTTCTAGATGGCTTAGGAATGTGATCTCTAATGATCCCAAACAATGCCTAAGTTACCTTTGCAGGCCTTTAGACAGATATCAAATAGAAACACACTCTCAGGTTTACAAACGTTTTCCTGAGCAGATGAACTTCATGTAACTAGTGTCAGCTCAATTAGAGCTTTTGGCACATAAAGGGGTTGAGATTTAAAATATCCCCCCACATTTTATAACATTGGCTTTTACTATCACAGAGGACGGGCAAGTTCCTGTCCCTTACAAGGTAGATAGTCATGGACATTTGGCATGCATATAAATTCTTTTTATGACCTCCCGGCTCTGACCAGTTTTGAAGTGCCATGCACAAGTGACTCTAGGATCTGACATTTCTGCCATCCAAGCAGTGGCTTACTGCCTCTGGATGCTCCTCCATTGCTTTTGTCCCAGGAGTGTCTTCTTCACATTGGGAAAAATGCCTGATTGACATTTCCCTTTAGCTGGTCGCTGGACTTGAACTCGGGGCTTGAGCACTGTCCCTCAGCTCTACAGCTCAAGGCTAGCACTCTGCCACTTTGAGTCCCAGTCTCGGGGCTTGAATGCTGTCCCCTAACTCTTCAGTCCAGGGCTAGTACTCTGCCACTGTGAGTCTCGAGCTTGGGGCTTGAGTACTGTCCCCTGACTCTTCAGTCCAGGGCTAGTACTCTGCTGGCTGAATAGAGGTGACAGTCTCACAGGAACCTTTTTGTGCCAGGCCTAGCTTTGAACCAGTTTGCAGATCAGTGAGTCTTATAAAAGGCCATTTTACTCCAATTATAAGCAACAAGGTGGTCAACATAGAAGTAGCTTTTAAGCATGCTCTTACCTGAAACTTATTAAGAGTCAAAGTTACTTTTGACAAACTTTTAAGAATCCTCTGTGCTTTGCTCTGGGCTTGCTGGAAACTTAAAAAAAAACAACCTATAAGAGCAAACTGGAATAGCAATTATTTTGGTAATCCTAATTTTTTCCTTTGTGTACACTGAAGCCAATGTTAAGAACAATTTTACATTTAAACTTTATATCCAAAAATCCATTCCTAATTTTTTTTAAAACCTCTTATTTGCATTTTGAAAAGATCCCTTGAAATCTTGAGGCCAAGTGTCACTCATTGCCTCTTAGTTGCTTGTTTTAAAACAGACACACATTAAGATTTTTAAACTCAAATGACAATTTTTCCTTAATGCGAAAATAACAATCATCATAACTGAACCAAAAAGCTAGACTTAGTGTCTTTCTGACTTTTAAAAACATCCTAATTGTAAAACATTAAAAGCAAGTCACATTATATAAATAACTTTTTAACCCTTTTTTTAAGGCCTTTCTAATTTTAATGTTAACACATCCAAGGGGAAGTTTTAGCAATACTAATCAGATCATCACATCACTCATTTTAACCATCATGTTTTTAGTGTCTATCTGCAGGGAAAAGAAAGAACAAAGATGGGCCACTCAGCCCCTTCTATGGAATGGGTACGCACCCAATCCGACTCTTTAGGGTTAGATGAACTGCGTTTGTGCCAGCTTGCCCTCTTTCACCATGCATGGACTCTTCCCAGGACCTGTCCCACCATGCATGACTAGCTGAACTGCACTTCTGCTTGTTCACCCCTTATCCCTAAACATAGGTCTTCTGTTGGCTTCTAAGTTTTTCCCCGTCTCTTTTCTTGGTTCTTGAATGAAATACACAGTTTTTAGACAGACAGAACAGGTAACATCTTTGACAGTGTTTAACTAACCTTTACATTTAAATTTTTAATATTTATCCCAAATTTTAGCCAAGGGAACCAGATCCCAAACAGCCAATGCATTTTGTTAAGCTAGATAATGTGATTTCAGTATATACAGTTTATGCATTTAAAATATTAGTTTTTTATAATACCAGATTTTTTAATTTGCAAGTTAAAAAAAATCTTTAAAAAGCCATTTAAAACAATGTGAAGATTTTTTTAGAATTTTTGGTAATGTCCAAACCTCATAAGCTTTTAAATTTTAAATTTAAACTCACCCAATTGTTACAGCATGCTGACAATTCTTATCTTTGAACACGTTCACAGACACACACAAAACCCTCACACAGATAGACAAGAGCACTTTACAAATTGTTACATTGTCAGGACTAGCTGAAAAAGTCCAAACTAGGCACACAGCCTTCTACACCCTCCCTGCTGGCAGCCTCCACAAGGAGAAAATGCAGCCTGAGGCTTGAAGGGAACCAAACTAGCCCAGTAACCTTCCATGCCTCAGGGGGGGTGGGGTGGGCATAGCAGGTCTGTGACCAAGACCCGCTGGAACTTTTATTTCCCCAGAGATGTTCAAATATATAACAAAAACACAGATAAACACAAAAACCAAGGATCCACATTTAAAACTGGTACCAATTCTAAAACAGAACTAGACAAGAACTGAAGGCTGAGTTAGGGACTAATGGGCCCCAGTTTATCCCTACCGGAACTCTGTGCTGTTCTCATTCAGCAAGCTGAATCCAGAGTCTGATAGGTGAGCCTGCCACACTCACCCAGAACTTCCCTACCCCAGAAAACACAAAACAAGCACACACACTAAAGTAAACAAGACAAACAACTGGCCACAAAGACAAAATCAGGTCTCAGTGAATGGGGCGACATCTCACCACCATTCAATTACCAGGGGACTCAACACCCCTACTCACCTCCAGAGGATTTTTCTCTTAGATTCCTGCAGACGTTGACCCAGGGGCCTTCCAAGGCAGAGGAGAATTGCCAGTCATCTTGTGGCAAGGGAAAGAAGTCCCTAGCGGCCATCCCCTCAGACTGACAGGTTCTCCCCCACGTTTAGACCCCGCCCCCCGAGCCAAGGCCCGAAGCTGAGATCTAACTGAGGCCACTCGCAGGTGGTCAGTGGCAGCTTCATAATTGACAAACAAGCAAGTTACAAAAGCAGAACCAGCGGTTTTTGTTTTTAAACGAACTAGGACAAGGTCTCAGGTGTCCTAGGAGTGGACTCGCTTGTTGACACATTTCCTGGAAAGTCAAAAAACAAACACCAAAGACAATTAACGTCAGACAGACACAGACAAGACTAGAAAAACGCCGCACGGTCCCCGAGTGAGCACAAATGAGGAGAGAAACTTCAGAAGGGAGAGGCCGTCCGTGCCTTAACTCCCCCTAACACAGAGACACTCGGATCTCGTTCCCCCTCCTCGCAACCCTGGAGTTGGACTGCAGGGCAGGACTAAGGTACTGGGCAGGCCTGCTTTTCGCTCTAGTCCACCACAAATTCACGCACCTGGGGTAGAAGCCCAGGGCGGGACCAGGGTAGTGGGCAAGTCTGCTTTTCCCTCTGGTCAACCACACACGTCCTATACAGGCACTTTTGGATCCCCAAAACATAAAATGAACACGACAAACACGAAAGACAAGAGCTCTATCTTACCTCCTGCCAGTCCTGGTATCTGGGCTTTGGGGGAGCCTGGTTCCCGGCCAACGTACCAAATGAAAGACCCAGACTCCTGGGATACTTTCGTCAACGGGAGGGCGCCCCAGAAACTCAGACTCTAGGCCGGGAGATGCAATAAGCAAGAGGAGTTTATTTGACGTTTGTGCAAACGGACTCTCTGTCCCGAGCAGACAGGGAGCTCCGAGCAGCGGTTACAAGCCTTCTTTTAAACGCAAAAACCATAAGATTAATGCATAACACAAAGCATCCCATGATTGGTCCATTTAAAGGTCATCATATACGCCAACAATCACTTTGCCACGCAGGAAATTTTGTAACACTCTTCGTAAAATGACTGGCCCATGGTTGGTTTAAAGGGGGTTTACATGGTTACAGGCCTATGATTGGTTGACATTTGGCTTAGCTTGTGGTCTTGCCAGGTGGTCGTTATCTCAAGGTCCTGTCTGGGGAATTTCTAAATGGGAACTGAGGAACACGTACTGTCTGTTCTTTATCTACGACCACTGACCTTGTCCTGGGGCCGACACCTGGACTTTACCCAATTCCTTATTTCCAGGGGGTGGGGGTTGGTGTCAGCTCAAGCAAGCAAGTTTACAGAAGCAGAGTCAGCAGTTAGTAAATTGTAAAATGGATGCAGCCTTAATTTTTCTAATTCATCACATAAACTTAACCCTAAGCCTAAACCTCATCCTTACCCACACCCTCACCCTAACCTTAACACTAAATCTCACCCTAACCCTTACACACAACCTAACCCTAAAATTAACCCTCACCCTCGCCCTTACCCTCACCCTCACCCTAACCCTAACTTTAACCCTAACCCTCACCTTAACCCTAACCCTTACCCTAACCCTAAACCTAACCCTAACACTCACCCTAAATCAAACCCTAACCCTCACCCTAACCTTAACCCTTACCCTAACCCTCACCCTAACCCTAACCATCACCCTAACCCTAACCCTGACCCTCATCCTCACACTCACCCTATCCCTAACCTTTACCCTAACCCTCACCATAACCCTAAACTTTACCCTAACACAAACCCTAAACCTAACCCTCACCCTAACACTAACAATAAACCTAACACTCTCCCTAACCCTCACCCAAATCTAACACTTATCCTAACCCTCACCCTAAACCTAACCCTAACCCTAATCCTAACCCTCAACCTAAACCTAACCCTCACCCTCAGCCTCACCCTCAACCTCACCCTCAATCTAACCCTCACCGTCAATCTAGCCCTCACTGTAACCCTAAACCTAACCCTAACCCAAAACATCACCCTAACCCAAAACCTCCCCCTCCCCCTCAGCCTAAACCTAACCCAAATCCTAAACCTAACCCTCACCCCCCCCTCACCCTAACCCTAACCCTAACCCTAACACGAAACCTCACCCTCACTCTCACCCAAACCCTAACACTAACCCTAAAAATAACCCTAACCAAAACCCAAACCTTAATCCTAAACCTAACCCTCACACTAACCCTAACCCTAACTCTAACCCTCAAACTCAACCTAGCCCTCACCCTAACCCTTATCCTCACACTAAACCTAAACCTAACACTAACCCTATCCCTAACCTGAACCCTAACCCTCACACTAACCCTCACCCTAACCCTCACCCTCACCCTAGACCTCACCCTAACCTTAACCCCCAACCTACCTCACCCTCACCCGAAACCTAAACTTAACCCTAACCCACACCTTAACCCTAACCCTCACCTAACTCTAAACATCACCCTAACCCTAACCCTCACCCTAACACTCACCCTCACGCTAAACAGTACCTAAACCTAACTCTCACCCTAACCCTAAACCTAACCCTCACCCTAACCCTAACTCTAACCCAAACCCTCAAACTAACCCTAACCCTCACCCTAACCCTAACTCTACCCTTCACCCTAGCCCTAAACCTAACCCTAACCCTCAACCTAACCCTAAACCTAACCCTAACCCTCACCTTCAACCTAACCCTAACCATAACCCTAAACCTCACCGTAACCCTCACCCTAACCTGAAACCTAAGTCACACCCTAAACCTCACCCTCACCCTCACACTCACCGTCACCCGAACCCTCACCCGAACCCTAACACTTAGCCTCACCCTAACCCTCACTCTAACAATAACCCTCAACCTAACCCTCACCCTCACCCTAGCCCTCACCGTAACTCTAAACCTAACCTTAACCCTAAATCTCACCCTCATCCTCTGCCTTCCCCTCAGCCTAACCATAACCCTAATCCTAAACTTACCCTTCACTCCCACCATCAACCTGAAACTAACCCTAACCCTAACGCCAACCCTCACCCTCACCCTCACCCTAACCCTAACCCTAACAATAACCCTAACCCTCAATCTAACCTTAATCCTAACCCTAACCCTTACCCTAACCATAACCCTAACCCTAAAACTCACCGTAACCCTAATCCTAAACCTAACCCTCACCCTAACACTAACCCCCACTCTAAAAATCACCCTAACCCTCACCCTAAACCTAAACCTAAGGCTCACCCTCAACCTAAACCCCACCCTAACCCTAACACACACCCTAACCCTCACCATAACACTAACGATAACCCCAACCCTAACGCTAACCCTAAAGTTCAACCTCAACCTAACCCTCACCCTAACCCTTATCCTCACACTAACCCTAATCCTAAACCTAACCCTAACCCTCATACTAACCCTAACCCTCACACTAACCCTAACCCTACCCCTCACACTAACCCTAACCCTAACACTCACCCTCACCCTAGACCACACCCTAAATTTAACCCCCACCTTAACCCTAAAAATAACCCTCACCCTAACCCTAATTCTTACACTCACACCAACCCTCACCCTTACCCTTACAGTAACCCTAAAACTCAACATCACCCTAAGACTTACCCTCACCATAACCCTAACCCTAACCCTAATCCTCACCCTAACACTAATGCTAAACCTCACCCTCACTCTCACTCTCACCCTAAACCTAACCCTAACCCTAACCCTAACCATCATCCTCACCCTCACACTAACACTCACCCTCACCATAAACATCACACTAAAACTAATCCTCAACCTAAACATAATCCTAACCCTCACCCTATCCCTAACACTCACCCTAACGCTCACCGTGACCCTAAGGCTAACCCTAAACCTCACCCTCAACATAAACCTCACCCTAACCCTCACACTAACCCTAATCCTCACCCTATCCCTAACCCTAACCCTAAAGCTAATCCTAACCCTCACCCTCAACCTAATCCTCAACCTAACCCTCATCCTCACACTAAAACTAACCCTAACCCTAACCCTAACCTCACCCTAACCTTCAACCTAACACTAACCGTAACCCATAACCTAACCCTCACCCTACCCTCAACCTAACCCTAACCCTAACCCTAACCCTCAATCTCACGCTAAACCTCACCCTAACTGTAACCCTCACCCTACACCTAACCCTCACCCTCAAACTAACCCTCATCCTAACCCTAACCCTAACCCTCGACCTAGCACTCATCCTAACCCTCACCCTAAACCTAAACCTAAACTTAATCCTAACCCTCACCCTCACCCTAACCCTCACAGTCACACTAAACCTCACATCACCCGGACTCTCACCCTCACTCTCACCCTCACCCTAACCCTCATGCTCAACCTAAACATCACCCTAACACTAACCCTAACACTAAACCTCACCCTAAACCTAACCCGCACACTAACCCTCACCCTCAACCTATTACTCACCCTAAATCTAACCCTAAACCTTACCTAAACGAAAACCTCACCCTCAGCCTCGTCCTCACCCAAACCCTCATAGTAGCCCTCACCCTAACCCTAAAACTTACCATAAACCTCAGTCTCACCCTCACTGTAACATTAAAAATAAACCTAACTCTAACACTCCCCCTCACCCTCACACTAACCCTCAACCCAACACAAACCCACACACTAACCCTCACCATAAACATAACCTGAAGCCTCACCGTAATCCTAACCCTAACCCTAAACCTAACCCTCACCCTAACCCTCACCCTAACCTCACCCTAACCCTTACCCTCAACCTAACCCTTACCTTAACCCTCACACTAACCCTAACTCTCTCCCTAACCCTAACCCGACCCCTCAGCCTATCTCTCATCCTAATTATAACCCTAAACCGAAACCTCAACCTAACCCTAACCCTAACTCTAACCGAAACCCTAACCCTCATCCTAACCCTAACCCTCAGCCTCACACTTACCCTCACACTCAGCCTAACCCTAACCCTACTCTAATCCTTACCCTAACCCTAACACTTACCCTCACCCTCACCCTAACTCTAACACTAACCCTAATCCTAACCCTCACTCTCAACTTCACCCTAAACATAACCCTATTCCCACAACTCACCCTAACCCTAAGCCTCACCCTAACCCTAACCCTATTCCTCACAATAACCCTAACCCTAACTCTAACCCTACTCATAAACCTCACCCTAACCCTCAACCTAAACGTAACCCTAACCCTAAACTTCCCCCTAAATCTAACCGTAGCACTCAATCTCACTCTCACCCTCAGCCTAACCCTAACCCTAAACCTAATTCTAACCCTGGCCCTCACCCTCACCCTAACTCTAACCCTAAACCTAACCCTAACCCTCACCCTCAAACTAAACCTAACCCTAACACTCACCCTAACCCTAACTCTCATGCTAATGCTAACCCTAACCCTCAACCTCACCTTAACCCTCACCCTAACCCTTACTCTCACCATAACCCTAACCCTAACCATAACCCTAACCCTAAACCTCACCATCAACCTAACGCTCACCGTAACCAGAACCCTCACTCTCACCCAAAACCTCAACCTCACAATAAACATCACACTAACACTAACCCTCACCCTCATCCTCACCCTCACCCGCAGCCTAAAACTAAACCTAACCCTAACCGTCACCCTAACCCGCACCCTAAACCTAACACTAAAACAAACCCTCACCCTTACCCTCTCCCTCACACTCACCCTAACACTAACCCTAACAATAACCCTAACCCTCACCCTAACCCTTTCCCACACCCTAACTCTAACCTTAACCCTAATGTTCACACAAACCCTAATCCTCACCCTAAGCCTTACCCTCACCCTAAACCTAAACCTAACCCTAATCCTCACACTATCGCTAACTCTCACCCTAACCCTAACCCTATACCGCACCCTAACCCTCACCCTAACCGTAACCCAAACCCTAAACCTCAACCTAAAGCTAACCGAAACACTCACTCTGACTCTCACTCTCAGCCTAACCCTAACCCTAAACCTAATCCTAAACCTTGCCCGCACCCTCACCCTCACCCTATCTCTAACCCTAAACCTAACCCTAACCCTCACCCTCAACCTAAACCTAACCCTAACACTCACCCTAACCCTAATCCTCATGCTAAGGCTAACCCTAACCCTCACCCACACCTTAACCCTCATCCTAACCCTTACTCTCACCATAACCCTAACCCTAACCCTCACCCTTACCGTAACCCTCACCATCAACCTAACCCTCACCGTTACCAGAACCCTCAATCTCACCCAAAACCTGAACCTCACCCTAAACATCGCACTAACGCTAACCCTCATCCTCACCCTCACCCTCACCCTCAGCCTAAAACTAAACCTAACCCTAACCGTCACCTTCACACTCACCCTAAACCTAACACTAAAACAAACCCTCAACCTTACCCTCTCCCTCACACTCACTCTAACACTAACCCTAACAATAACCCTAACCCTCACCCTAACCCTTTCCCTCACCCTAACCCTAACAGTAACCCTAATGCTCACACAAACCCTAAACCTCACCCAAAGCCTTACGCCTTACCCTCACCCTAAACCTAAACCTAACCCTAACCCTCACACTAACCCTAACTCTTACCCTATCCCTAACCCTATCCCGCACCCTAACCCTCAGCCTAACCCTAAACCTAACCCTAATCCTCACCCTATCCCTAACCCTAAACCTAACCCTTAACCTCACCCTAACTCTCACCGTCACCGTCAACCTAACCCAAGCCCTAAACCTCACCCTAACTCTAATCCTCACAGTAGCCCTCACCCTAATCCTAACCCTAACCCTCAGCCTAACCCTAACAGTTATGCTAACCATCACCCTAAACCTCATCCTAAACTCTACCTCATCCTAATCCTAACGCTAATTATAACATTCACCCTAACCCTAAACCTAACCCTAACCCTAACCCAAACCGAAACCCTCACTCTAACCCTAACCCTACCCCTCACGCTAACCCAGACACTCAGCCGCACCCTCAGCCTAAACCTAACCCTTATCCTAATCCTAAACCTAACCCTCACCCTCACCCTAATTGTAACACTAAACCTAAACCTAACCCTCACCATCAACCTAACCCTCACCATCACCCAAACCCTCACTCTCACCCTAAACCTCACCCTCACCCTAAACATCACACTAACGCTAACCCTCACCCTCAGCCTAAACCTAAACCTAAAACTAAACCTAACCCTAACCGTCACCCTCACTCTCACCCTAAACCTAACACTAAAACAAACCCTCACCCTTACCCTCACCCTCACACTCAACATAACACTAACCCTAACAATAACCCTAACCCTCACCCTAACCCTAACCCTAACCCTAATGCTCACACAAACCCTAACCCTCACCCTAAGCCTTACCCTAACCCTAAACCTAACCCTAACTGTAACCCTAACACTAACCCTAACTCTCACCCTAACCCTCACATTACCACGCACCTTAACCCTCACCGCAACCCTAACCCTAACCCTAATCCTCACCATATCCGTAACCCTCACCCTAACCCTAACCCTAACTCACACTCACAGTAGTCCTCACCCTAATCCTAAACCTAAACTTCACACTCACCCTAACCCTAACAGTTATGCTAACCATCATCCTAACCCTCACCCTAACCCTTGCCCTCATCCTACCCTAACCCTAACTATAACCCTCACCCTAACCCTAACCCTAACCCTAACACTAACACAAACCATAACCCTCACCTTAAACCTAAACCTACCCCTCACCCTAAACCTAAGCCTCACCCTCAGCCTAAACCTAATCCTAACCCTAATTCTAATCCTAGCACTCACCCTCACCCTCATCCTAACTCTAACAATCCTAACCCTCACCCTCACCCTTACCCTAACCTTAACTCTATCCCAAAACCTCACCCTAACTCTAACACTCACCCTAACCCTAACCTTCACCCTCTCCTTAACCCTAACACTAAACCTAAACCTCACCATAACTCTCACCCTCACCCTAACAAAAACGCTAAACTAACCCTCACCCTAAAGCTCACCCTAACACTTACCCTCTCCCTAAACCTAACAGTAACCCTAACCCTAATCCTCACACTAACCCTAACCCTAACCATAACCCTACCCATAACCCTCACCCTAACCCTCACCCTAACACTAACCCTAAAGCTAAACCTCACCCTAAATCTAACTCTAACCCTCACCCCCACCCTCAGCCGCACACTCAGCCTAACCCTAACCCTAAACCTAAACCTAATCCTAGTCCTCACCCTCACCCTCACCCTAACAATAACACTAACCTTAATCCTAACCCTCACCCTCAACCTTACCTAATCTTAACTCTATCCCAAAACCTCACCCTAACTCTAACACTCACCCTAACCCTAATCTTCACCCTCTCCCTAACCCTAACACTAAACCTAAACCTCACCCTAACTCTCACCCTCACCCTAACAAAAACGCTTAACTAACCCTCACCCTAAACCTCACCCTAACACTTACCCTCTCCCAAATGCTAACAGTAACCCTAACCCTAATCCTCACACTAACCCTAACCCTAACCCTAACCCTACCCATAACCCTCACCCTAACCCTCACCCTAACACTAACCCTAAAGCTAAACCTCAACCTAAATTTTACTGTAACCCTCACCCTCACACTCACCCTCACCCTCAGCCTAAGCTTAACCCTAAACCTAATTCTAAGCCTAGTCCTCATGCTCACCCTCACCCTAACTCTAAACCTCACCCTAACCCTAAACTTCCCCCTCAACCTAACCCTAACCCTAATCCTAACACTCACCCTAACCCTAACCCTCATGCTAACGCTAACCCTAACCCTCAACCTCACCCTAAACCTTACTCTCACCATAACTCTAAACCTAACCATTACCCTAACTCTCACCCTAACCCTAAACCTCATGCTAATCCTAACCCTAACCCTCAAACTCCCCCTAACCCTCACCCTAACCCTTACTCTCACCATAACTCTAAACCTAACCATAACCCTAACTCTCACCCTAACCCTAACCCTCACCATCAGCCTAACATTCATCGTCACCCGAACCCTCACTCTCACCCTAACCATCACCCTCCTGCTAAACATCACACTAACCCTAACACTCACCCTCACACTCACCCTCAGCCTAAACCCAACCCTAAAACTAAACCTAAGCCTAACCGTCACCCTCACCGTCACCCTAAACCTAAATCTAAATCAAACCCTCAACCTTACTCTCACCTTCACCCTCAACCTAACTCTAACCCTAAAAATAACCCTAACCCTCACCCTAAACCTTTTCCTCACCCTAACCCTATCCCTAACCCTAATGCTCACACAAAAACTAACCCTCACCCTAACCCTTACCCTCACCCTAAACCAAACCCTAACCCTAACCCTCACACTAACCCTAACTCTCACCCTAACCCTAACCCTACCCCGCAACCTAAACCTAGCTCTCACCCTCACCCTCACCCTAACTGTAACACTTACCCTAATCCTAACCCTCAACCTCACCATAAACCTCAACCTATACCTTACCCTTACCCTAAGCCTAACCCTGAACCTAGCCCTAATCCTCACACTAAATCTAAACTTAACACTAACTCTAACCATAACCCACACCCTAACCCTCACCCTAACCCAAACCCAAACACTAACCCTCACCCTAAAGCTAACCATAACCCTCACCCTCACCCTAGACCTAACCCTCAGTCTAACACTCAGCCTAACACTAATCCTAACCCTATCCCTAACCGTCACCCTCAACCTCACTCTAACCCTAACAATAAAACTTACCCTCACCCTAAACCTAGCCCTAACCCTCACCCTCATCCTAACACTCACCGTCACCCTAACCCTTAATCGAAACCTCACCTTAACCCTTACCCTCACTCTTACTCTAACCCGAACACTAACCCACACACTATCCATAACCCTCACCCTAACCCAAAACCTAACCCTCAGCCTAACCCTCACCATAACCCTAATCCTAAACCTCACCCTAATCCTAAACCTAGCCCTAACCCTAACCCTAACAATAACCCTCACCCTATCCTTAACCCTCACCCTAACCCTTACCCTAACCCTTAATCTCACCCTTACCCTCACCCTAACCCTCACCCTAACCTAACCTAACCCCGCAGCCTAACCCTCATCCTAACCCTAACCCTAAACCTAACCCACACTGTAATCTTAACCCTCATCCTAACCCCAACCCTACCCCTCAGCCTAACCCTCATGCTAACGCGAAAGTTAATGCTAACCCTAACCCTCCACCTCACTCTACCCTCACCCTAACCCTTACTCGCAGCCTAACTCTAACACTAACCCTAACCAACCTCACCCTCACCCTAACCCTAAACCTCAACCTCACCCGCACCCTCAACCTAACCCTAACCCTAACTCTAATCCTAACCCTAGCCCTCATCCTCACCCTAACCCTAGCCCTAAACCTATTACTCACACTAACACTCACCCTAACTCTAAACATAACCCTCACCCTAACCCTCACCCTAACACAAAACCTAACCCTAACCCTGACGCTAACGCTAACCCTAACCCTCAACCTCACCCTAACCATCACCCGAACCATTTCTCTTACACTAACACTAACCATAACCATAACCCTAACCCTCAACCTCACCCTAACCCTCACCATCACCCTAACACTCACCGTCACCCTAACCCTCACCCACAACCTAACTCGCATGCTCACTTGAAGCCTCACACTCACTCTAACTGTCACCCTACCCTAAATATCATATTAACCCTAAACCTTACCCACTCCCTCACACTCAGACTAACCCAAAACCTAAACCTAAACCTAACCTTCACACTCACCCTCAACCTAAACCTAACTCTAAACCTAAACCTCACCATCACTCTCACCTTTACCCTAACTCTAAAACTAACAATAACCCTAAACCTAACCTTCACCCTAACCCTAAGACTAACCCTAACTGTAACCCTAACCCTCAGCCTAACCCTAACCCTCATCTTCACCCTCAAATTAAACCTCACCCTAACCCCAATGCTAACCCTATCCCTCACGCTCACCCTAAACCTCACCATAAACCTTAACCTCAACCTAACTCTAACCCTACACCTAAGCCTAAACCTTACACTAACACTAAGCCTAACCCTAACCCTAAACCACACCCTAACCCTCACTGTAACCCTAAACCTAAACATACCACTCACCCTAAAGCTAACCCTAACCCTAACACTCACCCACACCCGAACCCTCACCGTCTGCCTAACACTAACCCTCACCCACATCCTAAACCTCACCCTAAGCTGAACACTCACACTCACCCTAACCCTCACCTTTACCCTAAATATCACACTAACCCTAACCCTCACCCTCATCTTAACCCTAACCCTATCCATAATCCTCACCCTAAGCCCCACCCTAACCCTAACACTCACTATAATCCTCCCTTCCCATCACTGTAACTCTCATCCTAAACCTAACTCTAACCCTCACCTTAAATCTCACCCTAACCCTTACCCTCACCCTAAACCTCACCCTAACGCTAACCCTATCCCACACACTAAATATCACACTAAACTTAACACTCAAGTTCATCTTAACCCTAACCCTCACCATAACCCTCACCCTAACTCTAACGCTCAACATAAATCTAACCCTTCCTGTCACCGTAACCCTCACCTTAACCCTAAGTGTAACCTTCACCGTAAACCTCACCCTAACCCTTACCCTCACCGTAACCCTAACCGTAACCCTAACCGTAACCCTAAACATAACCCTCACCCTAACCCTCACACTAACCCTAATCCTAACCCTAACCCTAATCCTCACACTGATCCTCACCCACACTCTAACCGTCACCCTCACCCAATCCCTCACCCTAACGGTTTTCCTCAACCTAACCCTATCGCTCACACAAACCATAACCCTCACGCTAACCTTTACAGTCAACCTAACCCTAACCCTAACCTTCACACTAACCTTAACCCTCACCCTAACCCTAACCCTACACCCCATCCTAAACCTCCCCCTAAACCTAAACCTCACCCAATCCCTAAACCTAACCCTAAACCTCACCCTCACCCTAAACAACACAGTCAGCCTGACCCTCACCCTAACACTAACCCTAAACCTCACCCTCAACCTAACCCTCACCCTAAACCTAACCCTAACTCTCACCCTCACCCTAGTCCATACCCTAACCCTAACCCTAATACTCACCCTCACAATATCCCTCACCATCACCCTAAACCTCACCCTAACACTAAAACCTAACCCTTACCCTCACCATAACCCTAACCCTAACACTAAACCTCACCCTAACTCTCACCCTAAAACTTACTCTCACCCTCAACCTCAACCTCACCCTCACCCTAAACCTAAGCCTATACCTAAACCTCACCCTAAACCTAAACCTTACCCTAACCTTAACCCTCACCCTAAGCCTAACCCTAAACATAACCGAAATCCTAAACCTAACCCTCACCCTAATTCTCACCGTAAACCAAATGCTAATCCTAACCCTCACACTCACCCTAACCCTAACCCTTACCCTCAACTTAACCCTAAATCTAACCCCACACTAAGCTAACCCTCACCCTAAACCTCACCCTAACGCTCACCCTTAACGAAACCCTCATCCTCACCCTAAACCTAACCCTAACCCTCACCCACACCCTAACCCTAACAGTCACACTAACCCTCACCCTAACCCTAACCCTCACACTAATACTAACCCTCACCAAAAACCTAACCCTCACCTAACCCACAACCTACCTCTCACACTAACCCTAACCCTTACCCTCACCCTAACCCTAACCCTCAACCTAACCCCCACTCGAAACCTAACCCTAAATCTCACCCTCACCCCAAGCCCCACCCTAAACCTTAACTTCATCCTAACCCTAACACCTACCTTAATCCTCACACTAACCCTAACCCTCAAACTAACACTTAACCTCAACGTCAGCCTAAACCTTGCCCTAACCCTAATCCTGTACCTAACCCTCACCATCACCATCACCCTGACCCTAACTCTAAACCTAACCCTAATCCTAACCTTCACACTCACCCTAACCCTAACCCTATACCTAAACCTCATCCTAACCCTAACTCTCAACGTAACCCTAAACCTAACCCTCACCCTCACCCTAACCCTAACACCAACCCTAATCCTCATCTTAACCCTCACCCTAACCCTAACGCTAACCCTATATCTCACCATAAACCTCACCCTAACCCTTAACCTCACCCTAAACCTAACTCTATCCGTGACCCTAATACTCAAATTAACCCTAACCCTAAAACTAACCCAAACCCTAATCCTCACCCGAAACCGAACCCTCATCCTAACCCTCATTTTCACCCTCACCCTAATCTTCACCCTCACCCTAAAAATCACACGAACACTAACTGTCAGCGTAATCCTCACACTCACCCTCAACCTCAGCCTAACCCTAACCCTAACCCTAACCCTAACCCTCACCCGAACGCTCAGCCTCATCCTAACCCTCACCCTAACACTTACTCTCACCCTAACCCAAACCATAACCATAACCCTACCCACACCCTCACCCTAACCCTAACCCTCAACCTAACCCTAACCCTCCCCTTCACCCTCACCCTCACCCGAAACCTAATACTCACCCTAAGCATCACCCTCACCCTAAACATCACACTAACCCTAACCCTCACCCTATCCCTAACTCTAAAACTCACCCTCACCCTAACCCTCAACTTAACCCTAACCCTAACCCTAATCCTAAATCTAACCCTCACCCTCACACTAAACCTTACCCCAGGCCTAACAATAACACTAACCCTCACCCTTACCCTAAACCCAACCCTCACCCTAACCCTAAACCTAACCCTAACCCTCCCCCTCCCCCTCCCCCTGACCCTCAGCCTAACCCTAACCCTAACCCTTATCCTAAACCTAACCCTCACTCTCACCCTCAGCCTAACCCTAATCATAAACCTAATCCTAACACTAACCTTTACCACAAACCTAACTCTTACACTAACCCTCAACCTAACCCTCACAATAACCCTAACCCTAACTCTTACCCTCACCCTAAGACTAAACATAACTCTCACCTTAACCCTAACTCTAACCCTCACAATGACCCTAACCCTTAACCTAACCCTCATCCTCACAAAATCCCTAACCCTAACCCTAATCCACACCCTAACCCTCACCCTAACCCTAACCCTCACACTAATCCTAACCCTCACCCTAAACCTAACCCTCACCCTAACCCGCAACCTAACCCTCACCCTAAACCTGACCCTTACCCTAAACCTACCCTTACTCCAACCCTCACCATAACCCTTACCCTCAACCTAACCCTAACCCTCAACCTAACCCTCACCCTAAACCTAAACCTAACTCTCACCCTCACACCAAGCCTCAACCTAAAACTTACCTTCACCCTAAACTTAGCCCCTACCTTAATCCTCATACTAACCCTTACCCTAACCCTAACCCTAATCCTGAAACTAACACTTAACCTCTCCCTAAACCTTAAACTCAACCTCAGCATAACCCTAACCCTAACCTTAATCCTAACCCTAACACTCACCCTCATCATCACCCTCACCCTAACTCTAAACCTAACCCTAATCCTAACCCTCTCCCTCACCCTAATCCTAACCCTATCCCTCAATCTCACTCTAACCCTAACCCTCACCCTAACCCTAACGCTAACCCTGACCCTCACCCTAACCCTAACACCAACCCCACTCCTCACCCTAACCCTCAACCTAACACTAACTCTAGCCCTAAATCTCAACCTAAACCTCACCCTAACCTTTACCCTCACCCTAAATCTAACCCTAACCCTAACCCTAATATTCAAATTAACACTAAGCCTAACCCTAACCCAAACCCTAACCCTCAATCGAACCCTCATCCTCATCCTAACTCTCACCTTCACCCTCACCCTAATCCTCACCCTAACCCTCACCCTAATCATAAACCTAACCCTCACCCGCATCCTAACCCTCACACTAACCCTAACCTCACCCTAACCCTATAGCTACCTCTCAGCTTAACCCTCAGGCTAACACTAACCCTAAAATTAACCCTCACCCTAGCTCTATCCCTAACCCTAACACTATCCCTCACCCTCACCTTAAAATTAACCCTCACCTTCAACCTTAACCTCACCCTCAGCCTAAACCTAACCCTAACCCATACCCTCAATCTAAGCCTAAGCCTAACCCGAGCCCTCACACTAACCCTCACCCTCATCCTAACCCTAACCCTAACCCTAACCCTCACCCTAACGCTCACCCTCATCCTAATCCTCACCTTAACACGTACTGTCACCCTAACCATAACCATAACCATAAACCTACCCACACCCTCACCCTAACCCTCACCCTAACCCTAAAACTCACCCTCACCCTAACACGAACCCTCACCCTCACCCGAAAACTCACCTGAACCCTCATACTCAACCTAACTCTCACCCTCACCCTAAACATCACACTAACCCTAACCCTCACCCTAACCCTAACTCTAACACTCAACCTAAACCTCACCCTCACCCTAACCCTCATCCTAACACTAAAACTAACTTTAATGCTAAATCTAATCCTCACCCTCACACTAAACCTTACCCTAACCCAAACAATAACCCTAATCCTCACCCTTATCCTAAACCAAACCCTTACTCTAAACCTAAGCCTCACCCTATCCCTCACCATCACCCTCACCCTCACCCTAAACCTCACCCTCAGGCTAGCCCTTTCCCTAAACCTAACCCTAAACCTAACCCTAACCCTCACCCTCAGCCTAACCCTAACCATAAAACTATTCCTAACCCTAACCCTCACCCTCACCCTCACCCTCAGCCTAACCCCAACCATAACCCTTATCCTAACCCTAACCCTCACCCTCACCCTCAGCATTACCCTACCCCTAAACCTAAGCCTAACCCTAACCCTTACCCTAAACCTAACTCTAACCCTAACCCTCACCCTAACCCTTACCCTCACCCTAATCCTAAACATAACCCTCACCCTAACCCTCACACTAACCAAACACTCACCCTAGCCCTAACCCTACCCCTCAGCCTAACCCTCATCCGAACCCTAACCCTAACCCTAAACATCACCCTCTCCTTAACGCTAACACTAACCCTCACACTCACTTTAGTCCTCACCCGAACATTAACCCTAACCCTTACCCTCACCCTAACACTTGCCCTCACGCTAACCCTAACCCTAACACTACCCCTCACCCTCACCCTAACCCTAACCCTAACACTATCCCTCACCCTCACCCTAACCCTAACACTAACCATAACTCTCACCCTAAACCTCACCCTCACCCTAACCCTAACCCTCACACTAATCCTCACCCTAACACATACCCTAACCCTAACCCTAAACCTTACCCTAAAACTAATTCTAACCCTAACCCTCAAACTTGCACTCACCCTAACCCTAAACCTAACATGCACCTTAACACTAACCCTAACCCTAACCCTCAGGCTCACCCTCACCCTCACCCTCAACCTAAGCCTTACCCTAATCCTAATCCTAAACCTAATTCTCTCCCTCACCTTCACCCTAACTGTAACGCTAAACCTACCCCTCACTCTCAACCTCACCCTAACCCTAAACTTAACCCTCACCCTCAGCCTAACCCTAACCCTCATGCTAACCATAACCCTAACCCTCACGCTCACACTAACCCTAAACCTAACCCTAATCGTAACCCTGACCCTAACCGTCACCCTCACCCTAACCCTAACACTAACGTTAACCCTCACCCTAACCCACAATCTAACCATAATGCTAAACCTACCCTCACCCTGAACCTCACCCTAACACTTAACCTCACCCTAATCCACACAGTAACCCTAACATTAACCCGAACCCGAACCTGAAACCTAACCATCACCCTAACCCTAACCCTAAGCCTAACTCTCACCCTAACGCTAACCCTAACCCTAACCCTCACGGTCACACTAACCATCACCCTAAATCTAACCCTCACCCAAAACCTAACCCTGACCCTCACCCGAACCCTCATTCTCACCCTAAACCTTAGCCCCACCGTCACCCTAACGCTCACCCTCACACTAAACATCACACTATCCCTAACCCTCACAATAACCCTAACCCTAACCCTCAGCCTAAACTTCAACCTCACCCTCACTCTCACCCTAAGTCTAACCCTCACCCTAACCCTAATCCTAAACCTAACACTCACCCTCACTGTCACACTCAACCTCACCCTCCAACTAACCCTAACCCTACCCTAATCCTAACCCTGGATTCACCCTCACCTTCAACCTAAGTGTAAGCGTAACCCTAACCCTAACCCTCAGTCTCATTCTAAACAAAATCATAAACCTAACCCTCACCCTAACCCTAACCCTCACCCACATCTTAACCCTCAACCTCACCTGAAACCTCACGCTCACCCTAACACTTACCGTCAACCTAAACTTCACACTAACCCTAACCTTCACCCTAACCCTAACTCTTACCCTCACCCTAACCCTCACCCTCACTGTCACCCTTAGCCTAACACTAACCACAACCCTAATCCTAAACCTAACCCTCACCCTCACCCTTACCCTAAACCTAATGCTACCCCTCAGCCAAACGGTCAACTTTACCCTCACCCTAATCGTAAGCCTAACCCTAACCATACTCTTCACCCTAATGCTAAACCCTAAGCCTCACCGTCACCCTAACCCTAACATTAACACTAACCCTCACACTCAAACTAACCCTCACCCTAACCCTTTCCCTCACCTTAAGCCTAACCCTAACCCTAACCCTCACACTAGCCCTAACCCTCACCCTAACCCTAAACATACCCCTCAGCCTAACCCGCATCCTAACCCTAACCCAAACCCTAACCCTCGCCCTAACCCTAACCCTCACCATCACCATTACCCTCACCCTCATACTAACCCTAAAACTAACCCTAATACGAAACATATCTCTCACCCTCATGCTCACCCTAACTCTAACCTTAACCTAATCCAACCCCTCACCCTCACCCTCACCATATCACTAACCCTATAAGTAAACCTCACCCTAACCCTAACACTAACCCAAATCCTCACCCTAACCCTAACCCCAACCCTAACCCTCACCCTAAACCTCATCCTAATCATTAACCTCCCCTAACCCTAACCCTTATGCTAATCCTCACACTTCCCCTAACCCTAAGCCTAAACCTAAACCTAACTCTAAACCTAACCCTCACCCTACCCTAACCCTAAACTTAAACCTCACCCTTACGCTCACCCTAAACCTAACCCTAACCCTCACCGTCACCCTACCCTCACCTTAATATTAACCCTAACCCTCACCCTAACCCTCACCTTAACACTCACCCTAACCCTAACCCTAACCGTAAAACTAACCCTAACCCTAACTATCCACTAACCCTAGACCTAAACCTAACCCTAAACTTCACCCTACCCCTCACCCTAAACCTCATCCTAACTGTAAACCTAAACGTAGCCCTCACCCTAACCCTAACCCTCACGTGAATGCTAACTCTAACCCTCACACTCACCTTGAAACCTTACTCTCAACCTAACCCTAAACCTACCCATAACCCTAACCCTCACCCTCACACTAATCCTCACCCTAACCCTAACACTCAACCTAAACCTAAACCTAACCTCACCCACATCCTAACCCTCACCTTCACCTGTACACTCACACTCACCCTAACATTTTCCCTCACCCTAATCTTCACACTAACCCTAAGGTCACCCAAACCCTTACACTTACCCTCATCCGAACCCTCAGCCTCACCCTCACCCTAAGGCTAATCCTAACCATAAACCAAATCCTAAACCTAACCCTCACCCTAACCCTCAGTCTAACCCTAAGCTCACCCTAAGCCTCACCCTCACCCTTAACCTCAAACTCACCCTAATCCTAACCCTAACCCTAATCCTCACATTAAACCTAACCCTAACCCTAACCGGAACCAAACCATCACCTTAACCCTAACCGTAACCATCACCATAATGCTAAACCTAATCCTAACTTTAACCCTCACCGTTACCCTAACCATCACCCTAACCCTAACTCTCACACACACCCTAACCCTCACCCTCAACTGAACACTCACTCTCACCCTAACCCTCACCCTCACCCTCACCTTAACCCTCACCCTCACCCTAAATATCACACTAACCCCAATCCTCATCCTAACCCTAACCCTCACCAAAAACATCACCCTAATCATAACCCTCACCCTAAACCTAACCCTAACCCTCACCCTAAAACTAACATGCACAGTTTCCCTCATGCTCACCCTAAGCCTAACCCTAATTCTAAACCTAACACTGTCCCTCAGCCTCACCTTAACCTTAACCCTAACCTTAACCCTCACTCTAATCCTAACTCTAACCCTAATCCTCACCCTAACCTAAAACCTCACCCTAACCCTAAACTTAACCCGAACCCTCACCCTAAACCTAACCCGAACCCTAACCCTCACTCTAAGCCTAAACCTAACCCTAACCCTAACCCTAACCCTAGCCCTCACCCTAACACAAACCCTAACCCTAATCCTCAAACTAACCCTCACTCTAACCCTAACACGAAAGCTCACCCTAAACCTTACCCTAACCCTAACCCTCATCCTAAACCTAACACTAACCCTAACACTAACACTAACCCACATCCTACCCCTCACCCTAACCCTAACACTAATGCTCAATCTAACCCTGACCCTAATCCTCACCCTCAACTTAACTCTAACCCTAACCCTAACCATCACCCTAACACTAACCCTCACCTAACCCTAACCCTAAACATTACCCTGACCCTCACCCTAACTGTAACCCTAACCCTAACCCTCACCCTAACCCTCAACCTAAACGTCACTCTCCCGCTAACCCTAACAGTAACCTTAACCCGCACCCTAACCCACATCCTAACCCTAACTCTAACCCTAACCCTCACCCTAAACCTCACCCTAACCTTTACCCTGACCCTAACCCTAAACCTAACCCTAACCCTAATCCTCACACTAACCTTTACCCTAACCCTCACACAAACCCTAACCCTAACCATCACCCTAAACCTAAACATAACCCAAACCATCACCGTAACGGTAAACCTAACCCTAACCCTAACCCTCACTGTCAACCTAACCATCACATTAACCCTAACCCTCACACAAACCCTAACACTCACCCTCATCCGAAACCTCACACTCACCCTAACCCTCACCCTCACCCTCATCCTAACCCTCACCCTCGTTCTAAACATCACAGTAACACTAAACCTCAACCTAACACTAACCCTAACCCTCACCCTAACCCTCACCCTAAGCCTAACAAGAACCCTAACCCTAAACCTAAACCTAACAACCACCCTACTCTCACCCTAACCCTAATGCTAACCCTAACCCTCACCCTCACCCTAAGCCTCACCCTCATCCTAACCCTAACCCTAACCCTCACACTAACCTTACCTCACCCTAAAACTAACCCTACACAACAGCCTAAATCTCACCATAACCCTAACTCTAAACCTAATCCTCACCGCATCACTAACTGTAAGGCTAAATGTCACCCTCACCCTAGACCTCACCCTAACACTAACCCTCAACCTTAGCCTAATCCTAACCCAAAACCTAATCCTAAACTTGACCCTCACCATCACCCTCACCCTCACCCTCACCCTAAACCTAACCCTGACCCTGACCCTGACCCTAACCCTAACCCGAACCCTAACCCTCACTCTCACCCTAATCCTCACCCCAACAATAACGCTAACCCTAACCATAATCTTCACCCTAACCCTTGCCCTAACCCTAACCCTTACTATAACCCTATCCCTTACACTACCCCTCACCCTAACCCTAACCCTCACCCTCACCCTAACCTTGACCCTAATCCTTAACCTAACCCGTCCCCCAACCCAAACCTAACCCTAACCCTAACCTTAATCCTCACACTAACCATAACCTTCACCCTAACCCTAACCCTAACCCTCAACCTAACCCGTCCCCCAACCCAAACCTAAACCTAACCCTAACCTTAATCCTCACACTAAACATAACCTTCACCCTAACCCTAACCCTACCCCTCACGCTAACCCTCATCCTAACCCTAACCCTAACCCTAACCCTCAACCTAACCCTAATCCTAACCCTAAACCTAAACTTCTCCCTAACACTAACAATCATGCTAACACTAACCCCAACCCTCACGCTCACGCTAACCCTCACCCTACACCTTACTCTCACCCTAACTCTAACCCTAACCCTAATCCTGACACTAACACTAACCCTAAACCTACTCTGACCTTAACCGTCACCCTAAACCTCACCCTCACCCTAACCCTCACCGTCACCCTAACCCTCACCCTAACCCTAAGCCTCACACACACCCTAACCCTAACCCTCACCCAAACCCTCACCCTCAGCCTAACCCTCACCCTAACCCTAAACCTAACCCTCACACTCACGCTAACCTTCAGCCTCACTCTCAACCTAACTCTATCCCTAACACTAACCCTAACCCTTACCTTAAACCTAACTCTAAACCTGAACCTCACACTAACCCTATGCTAACCCTAAACTTCACCCTAACCCTTACACTCACCCTAACCATAAAGTTAACCATAAACCTAATCCTCCCACTAACCCTAACTGTAAACCTCAACCTAACCCTCAACCTGAACCGAACCCTAACCCTAACCATCACCCTAACGCTAACCCTAACAGTAACTCTCAAACTCATGTAACCCTCACTGGCACCCAACCCTTTACCCTAACCCTACCACTCAACCACACCATAACCCTCACCCTCACCCTAACCCTAACGTAACCCTAACCCTCACCCTAACACTAACCCTAAAACTAATACTAACCCTACCCCTCACCCTACCCCTCACCCTAACCCAAACACTAAAGCTCGCCCTAACCCTTACCCTAACACTAACACTCACCCTAACCCTAACACTAACCCTAAACCTCACCCTAACCCTCACCATAAACCTAACACTAACACTCACCATAACCCTTACACTAATCCTCAACATCACCCTCACCCTAACCCTAACCCTAACCATCAACCTAACACTAACCCTCACCTAACCCAACCCTAACCCTAACCCTCACTGAAACCCTCCCCGTAACCGTCACCCTCACCCTAACCCTAACAGTAATCTTAACCCTCACCCTAACCAACAACCTAAACCTAACGCTAACCCTAACCCTCACCCTAAACTTCAGACTAAGCCTTACTCTCACCCTAACCCTAAACCTAACCCAAATCCTCACACTAACACTTAACTTAACCCTAAGATGAACCCTAAACCTAAACATCAACTTAACCCTAAACATAACTCAAACCATCACCATAACGCGAACCCTAACGCTAACCCTTACCCTCACAGTCAACCTAACCATCACCCTAACCCTAGCCCTTACACAAACCCTAACCCTCACCCTCATCCGAAACCTCACTCTCACCCTAAACCTCACCCTCACCCTCATCCTAACCCTCACCCTCACCCTAAACAGCACAGTAACACTAAACCTCAACGTAACCCTAAAACTAACCTTCACCTAACCCTAACCCTAACCCTCACCCTAAGCCTAACACTAACCCTAACACTAACCCTAAACCTAACACTCACCTAAACTCTCACCCTAACCCTAATTCTAACTCTAACTCTCACCCTCACCCTAAATTTCACCCTCACCCTCACCCTAACAATAACCCTCACACTAACCTTACCCTCACCCTAACCCTAACCCTACCCATCAGCCTAAATCTCACCATAAACATAACTCTAACCCTAATCCTCACCGTATCACTGTCCCTAACCCTAACCCTCAGCCTCACCCTAGCCCTCACCCTAACACTAACCCTCACCCTTAGCCTAATCCTAACCCAAAACCTAATCCTAAACCTAACCCTCATCATCACCCTCAACCTCACCCTAACCCTAACCCTAACCGTGAACCTGACCCTCACACTAACTCTAACCCTAACCCTCACACTAACCCTAACCCTCACCCTAACCCTCACCCTAACCCTCACCCTAAACTTCCCCCTAACACTAAAGCTAACCCTAACCCTATCCATTACCCTACCCCTCACCCTAAATCTAACCCTCAACCTCACCCTAACCCTAAACCTAATCCTTACCCTCACCCTACCTCTCATTCTAACACTAACCCTAACCCTACCCCTCACCCTAACCCTCACCCTAACTCTAACCCTAAGCCTAACCCTAACATCAACCCAACCCTAACCGTAACCCTAACCTGAACCCTCACACTAACCCTAAACCTCATCCTAACCCTAACACTACCCCTCACGCTAACCCTCATCCTAAACCTATACCTAACCCTAACCCTCACCGTAACCCTCACCCTAACACTCACCCTCCCCCTAAACCTCACCCTAACCCTAAACCTAACCCTCACACTCACTCCAAACTTCACCCTCAACCTCACGCTAACTGTATGCCTAACACTAACGCTAACCCTTACCTTAATCCTAAATCTAAACCTAACCCTCACCCTAACCCTAACGCTAACACTAAACTTCACCCTAACGTTTAAAATCACCCTACACCTAAACCTAACCCTAACCCTAATCCTCCCACTTATCCTAACTGTACACCTCAGCCTAACCCTCAACCTAAACCGATACCTAGTCCTAACCTTCTCCCTAACGCAAACCGTAACCCTAACCTTCAAACTCATCCTAACCCTCAATGTCACCCAACCTTTAACCCTAACTCTACCCCTCACCCACAACCTAACATTCACCCTCACCCTAACCCTAACCCTCACCCATTTCCTCACCCTCACCCTCACGCTAACCCTCACCGTCACCCTAAACATCACCCTAAGCCTAACCCTAATCCTCAACTAACCCTAACCCTGACCTTCACCCTCAATCTAAGCCTAACACTAACCCTAACCCTAACGCTAACTCTAACCCTCACACACACCCTAAACCTCAACCTCAACTGAACCCTCACTCTCACCCTAACCCTCACCCTCATCCTCAACCTAACCCTCACCCTCACCCTAAACATCACACTAAACCTAACCCTCACCCTAACCCTAACCCTAGCCCTCACCGTAACCTTCACCCTCACCTCATGCTAAGCCTAAATCTAACCCTAACCCTCATCCTAAACCTATCACTCACCTTCACCCTCACACTCACACTCAGCCTAACCCTAAACCTAAACTGAATCCTAAACTTAGCCTTCACCCTCACCCTAACTCTAACCCTAACCCTAAACCTCACCCTCACCCTCAACCTAACCCTCACCCTAAACCTTAACCTCACCCTCACTATAACCATAATCCTAACCCTCATGATAACCTAACCCTCACCTTAACCCTAACCCTAATCCTCAGCCTAACCCTCACCCTCAACATAACACTAACCCTAATCCTCACCCTATCACTAACCCTAACCCTAACCCTCAGTCTAACCCTAGCCCTCACCCTAACACTAACCATCACGCTAACGCTAACCCTAACCCTCAAGCTCAACCTAACCCTCAACCAAACCCTTACTCTCACCATAACCCTAAATCTAAATATATGCCTAACCCTCACCATCACCCTAACCCTCACTGTAAACCTAAAACTGACCCTAACACTAACTCTCACCCACACCCTAAACCTCATCCTCACCCGAACCCTCACACTTATCCTAACCCTCACCCTCACCCTAAACATCACCCTAACCTTATCCCTTTCCCTCACCCTAAAACTCACCCTCAACCTCACCCTCATCCTAACCCTAACCCTAACTGTAACCCTAAACCTAAACCTAACTCTCACTCTAACCCTCAGCCTAACCCTAACGCTAAGTCTAACCATAACCCTAATCCTCACCCTATCATTAACCTTAACTCTGACCCTCACCCTCACCCTCTCCCTAACCCACACGCTAACCCTAACCCTAACCCTCACCATCACTCTAAACCTAATCCTAAACCTAACCCTAATCCTCACACTAACCCTAACCATAATCCTAACCCGAATCCGAACCCTATCTCCCTTACCCTAACCCTAACCATCACCCTAATGCTAAACCTAATCCTTACCCTAACTGTCACCTTCACCCTAACCATCTCCCTAACCCTAACCCTCACACACACCCTAACCCTCACAATCACCCGAACCCTCACTCTCACCCTAACCATCACCCTCACCCTAACCCTCACCCTCACCATAAACATCACACTAACCCTAAACCTAACCCTAACCCTAACATTCACCCTAACCATCACCCTCACCCTCACCATAAGCCTAACCCAAACCCTAATCCCAATCCTTAACCTAATACTCACCCTCAACCTCACCCTCATCTTCAGCCTAACTTTAACCCTAACCCCAAGCCTAATCCTCCCCCAAGCTCTCACCTTCACCTACAACCTAACTGTAAACCTAACCCTAACCCTTATCCTCACACGAACCTAACACTCACCCTAACCCTAACCCTACCCCCAGCCTAACCCTCACCCTAACCCTAAACCTAACCGTAAACCTAACCCTCACCCTAACCCTATCACTCATGCTAACGCTAACGCTAAACCTCACCCGCACTCTAACACTCACCCTAACCCTTACTCTCAAACTAACCCTTAACCTAAACATAACCCTAACCTCACCTTCACACTAACACTCACCTTAACCCTAACCCTCACCCTAACCCTAACCATCACCCTCACCCGAACACTCACATTCACCCTAAATTTTACCCTCACGCTAAACATCACATTAACCCTATCTGTCACCCTACACCTAACACTTACCCACACCCTAACCTCACTCTCACCCTCACCCT
Source organism: Dipodomys merriami (assembly GCF_024711535.1). Taxonomy (NCBI): domain Eukaryota; kingdom Metazoa; phylum Chordata; class Mammalia; order Rodentia; family Heteromyidae; genus Dipodomys; species Dipodomys merriami. Next base: position 960,613 of record NW_027204760.1, read on the forward strand.
CACCCTAAGCCTAACCCTAACTGTAACCCTAATCCTAAACCTAACTCTCACCCTAAACCTCAGACTAACCCTAAGACTAACCCTAACCCTCACCCTCACCCTAACCCTCAGCCTCACCCTTAACCTCACCCTTACCCTCACCCTAACCCTCTCACTAACCCTAACCCTCAACATATCCTGAACCGTAACCTTGACCCTCACCCTAAACCTCACCCTAACACTAATGCTAACCTTAACCGTAATCCTCAACCTAAACCTCACCATAACCCTAAACCAAACACTAACCCAAACACTTACATTACCCCTCACCCTAACCCAAACCCTAAACCTGACTCTCACCCCAACCCTGACCTTAATCCTTACCTTCACCCTACCTCTCACTCTAACCCACACCCTAAACCTAACCCTCACCCTAACCCTCATGCTAACCCTAAGCCTAACCTTAACCCTAACCCTGAACCTCAACCCAACCCGAACGCTAAGCCTAACCTTAACCCTCACACTAACCCTAACCCTCACCCTAACCCTTACGCTTACCCTAACTCTAACCCTAACCCTCAATCGTAACCCTAACCCTAACCATAAACCTGTCCCTAACACTAAACCTCACGCTAACGCTAACGCCAACCCTCAGGCTCACCCTAACCCTCACCATAACCCTTACTCTCACCCTAACTATAACCCTAACCTAATCCTCACCTTAACCTAACCCTAACCCTAACCCTCAACTTAACCCTCACCCTAACCCTCACCCTCACCCTAAACCTCTCCCTCACCCTCACCCTCACTGTAAACATCACCCTCACCCAAACCTCACCCTAACCCAACCCTCACTTAACCCTAAACCTCACCCTCGCCCTCAATCTATGCCTAACACTAACACTCTCCCTCACACTAAACCTAACCCTAACACTAACCATAACCCTCACCCTAACTATAATCCTCACGCTCACCCTAAACCTCAACCTAAGCCTAACACAAACCCTAACCCTAATCCTAACCCTAACCCTCACCCTAAACCTCAACCTAACAGTTACCCTCAGCCTAATCCTAACCCTAACACTAACCCTCACACTAACCCTAACCCTCACCCTAACCCTTACTCTCACCCTAAGTCTAACCCTGACCCTAATCCTCACACGAACCCTAACCCTAACCTTAACCCTAACCTTAACCCTCACCCTAATCCTCACCCTCACCCTAAACCTCTCTGTCACGCTCACCCTCACTCTAAACATCACCCTCACCCTAACCCTCACCCTAAACCTAACTCTCACATAACCCTAACCCTCACCCTCGCCCTAACTCTAAGCCTAACACTAACACTCACCCTCACACTAAACCTAACCCTAACACTAACCATAACCCTCATCCTAACTATAACCCTCACCCTCACCCTAAACCTCACCCTAACACTAACACAAACCCAAAACCTATTCCTCACCCTAAACCTAACCTAACAGTTACCCTCAGCCTAATCCTAACCCTAACCCTAACCCTCACACTAACCCTAAACCTCACCCTAACCCTAATCCTACCCCTCAACCTAACTCTTACCCTAAACCTATACCTACACCTCACACTAATTCTCACCCTAAACCTAACCCTTACCCTAAACCTAAACCTAACTCTCACTCTAAACCTAACCCTTACCCTAATCCTAATCCTAACCCTAACACTAATCCTAAACCTCACCCTCACCCTCACCCTACCCCTAACCATTACCCTAACCCTAAACCTGACCCTATCATCCCAAAACTAAAACAAAAGCAAACGCTCGCCCTAAACCTAACAATCACCCTAAACCTAACCCTAATGCTAACCCTCCCTAGCCCTGAACCTCACCCTCAGCCTAACCCTAACCCCAACCCTAATCCTAAAACTAACCCTCACCCTAATCCTCACGCTAACCCTCATCCTAACCCTTACCTAACCGAAAATCCCACCCTCAAGATCAACTTCACCCACATCCTAACTCTCACATTCAACCTAGCCCTCAGCCTCACCCTCAAACTAACCCTAACCCTAACCCTAATCCAAACCCTAATCCTCACCCTCACCCTAAACCTAACCCGTACCCTAACCCTCACCCTCACCCTCATCCTAACCCTGACCCTAAATCTCAATCTTAACCTAACCGTCACCCTAACCCTAACCCTAAACCTCACACTAACCCTAACCCTTACCCTAAACCTAACACTCACCTTAACCCTCACCCTAACCCTAACCCTCACACTAACCCTAACCCTTACCCTAAACCTAACACTTACCTTAACCCTCCCCCTAACCCTCACCCTCACCCTAACTCACACGGTCACCCTAACACTCATCTTAAGCTTCAGCCTCACCCACACCCTAAGAGTAACCCTCACCCGAACCCTCACCCTCACTCTAAATTTCAGCCTCATCCTAACTATCACCCGAACCCTAAACATAATCCTCATTCTCACGTTAACCCTCTCCCTCACCCTCACCCTAACTCTAACCCTAACCCTAACCCTAACCCTTACATAAAACATAACTCTAATCCTAAATCTCACCCTAACCCTCACCCTACCGCTAACGCTAACCCAAAACTTCACCCTCACCCTAAACCTCACCCTAACCCTTACCCTCATCAAACCCTAACCCTAACACTAACCCTAATCCTCACACTACCACTAAACCTAATGGTAACCCTCACCCTAACCCTCAACCTAACTCTAACCCTAAACCTAACCTTCACCCTAAAGCTAACTCTAAACCTAACCCTCACCCTCAACCTAACCCTCACACTTACCCTTACCCTCCCCCTCCCCCTCACCCTAACCAGAACGCCAACCCTAACCCTAATCCTAACAGTAACCCTAACACTAACACTAACCTGAACCCTAAACTTCACCCTAAACCTCACCCTAACTATCACCCTAACGCTAAGCCTAAACCTAATCCTAACCCTCACTGTCACCTAACCTTCACCCTAACCCTAACCCTCACACACACCCTAACTCTCACCCTCACTCAAACCCTCACTCTCTCCCCAACCCTCACCCTCACCCCCACCCTGACCCTCACCCTCACTCTAAACATCAAACTAACCCTAACCCTCACCCTCACCCTAACCTAACCCTCACCTTAAACCTCACACTCACCCTCACCCTAAGCCTAACCCTAACCCTAAACCTAATCCTAAACCTAACACTCACCCTCACCCTCACCCTCATCCTCTGCCTACCCTAACCCTAACCCTCACCCTCACCCTAAACCTAACCCTAATCCTAAACCTCACCCTAAACCTACCCCTGACGTTAATACTAAACCTAAACCTCATCCTCACCTTAACCCTCGCCCTAACGCTTACTCTCACAATATCCCTAAACCTAAACATAAATGTAACCCTCATCCTAAACTTAACCCTCACCCTAACCCTAACCTTCACCCACACACTAACCCTCATAACTCTCCCGAACCCTCACACTCAAATTAACCATCACACACACCCTCTCACCCTCACCCGAACCAGCACTCTCACACAAACCCTCACACTCACCCCCACCCTAAACCTCACCCTCACTCTAAACATCAAACTAACCCTAACCCTCACCCTCACCCTAACCCTAACCCTCACCTTAACCCTCACACTCACCCTCAAACTAAGCCTAACCCTAACCCTAAACCTAATCCTAAAACTAACACTTACCCTCACCCTCACCCTCATCCTCCGCCTACCATAACCTTAACCCTAACCCTAACCCTAAACCTCAACCTCACCCTAAACCTAACCCTAATCCTAAACCTCACCCTAAACCTACTCCTCATGTTAATGCTATCCCTAAACCTCATCCTCACCTTAACCCTCACCCTAACCCTTACTCTCACCCTAACCCTAAACCTAAACATAAACAGAACCCTCACCCTCACCCGAAACTTAACCCTCACATTAACCCTAACCTTCACCCACACACTAACCCTCATAACTCTCCCGAACCCTCACACTCACCCTAACCGTCACCCTAACCCTAAACCTAACACTCGCCCTAACTCTCACCCTCACCCTCACACTCACCCTAAGCCTAACCCTAAACTACACCCTGATCCTAAACCTAACCCTCACCCTAACACTCAGCCTAACCCTAATGCTAATCCTAACCCTCACCCTCACCCTAACACTCAGCCTAACCCTAATGCTAATCCTAACCCTCACCCTCACCCTAAAACTCAACCTCACCCTTACCTTCACCCTCACTCTCACCTTAACCCTAACCCTCGCACTAACCTAACCCTCACCCCTCCCTAAACCTACTCCTCATCTTAACCATCAGCCTAACCCTAACTCTCACCCTAATCCTCACTATATGACTAAGCCTAACCCTAAACTTCACCCTCAACCTAGCCTTCACCCTAACACTAACCCTAACCATAACCCTCAAACTAACCCTAACCCTCAACCTAACCCCAAACTCAGCCTTCCCCTCACCCTAACCCCAATACTAACGCTCACCTAACCATTACCCTCACCCTAACCCTCATCCTAACCCTAACCCTAACCCTAACACTCACCCTCACCCTAACCCTAACCCTAACCCTCACCCTCACACTCAACCTCACCCTATCCCTAATCCTAACTCCCACACTAAACATCAACCTCACTCTAAAACTAACCTAACCCTAACCCTCACCCCAACCCTCACCCAAACCTTAATGCTAACCCTAAACCTAATCCTCACCCAAACCCTAACACTAACACTAACACTAACCCTACCTACCCCTCAACATAACCCTAACCCTAACCCTATCCCTCACCCTAAGCCTCACTGTAACCCTAACAGTAACCCTAAGCCTCACCCTAACACTCAACCTAAACTTTACCCTCAACCGAAACCTAACCCTAACCCTAAGCCTCTCCCCAACCCTCAAACTAACCCTAACCCTCATCCTAAATCTAAACCTAACCCTAGCGCTCAACCTAACCCTAACCCTAAACATAACCCTAACCCTCACCCTGAAACTCACCCTCACTCTCATACTCACCCTAACTCTAATACTAATCCTAGCCCTCACCCTCAACCTAAACCTAAACCTAACCCTAACCCTAACCCTAACACTCACCCTCACCCTAACCCTAGCATAACACTCACCCTAACCCTAACACTAACACTAATCTTCACCGTCATCATAAACCTCACACTAATCCTTACTCTCACCCGAATTCTGACACTAACCCTAAACCTCACACTAACCCTAACCCTAACCCTCATCTTAACCCTCACCCTAATCCTCACCCTCACCCTAACCCTCACTGTCACCCTAACCCTCACCCTAATACTAAGCCTCACCCACACCCTAAACCTAAACCTCACACGAACCCTCAACCTCACCCTAAATATCACCCTCATACTAACCCTTACCCTAACCCTAAACCTCACCCTCACCCTCACCCTAACCCTCATCCTCACCCTAACCCTAACCTTCATCCTCAACCTAACCCTTACTCTCACCCTAACCCTAACACTAACACTAACCCTAATCCTCACACTAATACTAACACTAACCATAACCCTCACCCTAAACCTCACCCAAACCCTTTCACTAACTCTAACCTTCACCATAACACTAACCCTATCCCTATCCCTCACTCTCAACCTAACCGTCACCGTTACTAAAATCCTCACTCTTAACCTACCCCTCACACACACCCTAACCCTCACACTCACCCTCACACTCACCGTCACCCTAATCCTCACCCTAACCCAAAATATCACCCTAAGCCTAACCCTCACCCTAACCCTAACCCTAAAACTCACCCAAACCCTAACACTCACCCTCACCCTCAGGCTCAGCCTAAGTCTAATCCTAAACCTAACCCTAATCCTAAAACTAACGCTCACCCTCAGCCTCAACTTAACTGTAACCCTAACCTTAACACTAACCCTAACCATCACCCTAATGCTAACTCTAACCCTAACCCTCACCCTAACTCTAAACCTCACCCTAACACTAATCTTAACCCTCACCCTCAACTTAACCCTAAAAATAACCCTAACCCTAAATCTCAACCTAAAGCCTTCTCCTTACACTAACCCTAACCCTAACCCATACCCTAACCCTAACCCTAACCCACAACCTCACCCTAACCCTCACCATAACCCTAACCCTAATCCTAACCGTCAACCTAACCCTAACCCTACCCCTCCACTAACCCTACATGTCACACTAAAACTAACCATCACCATAACCCTCACCTTCACCCTAACCCTAACCCTCACCCTAACCCTAATACTCACCGAATCCATCACCCCAACCCTAACATTAACCCTCCAATAACCCTAACCCTCACCCTAAGCCTAACGCTACCCCTCTCCCTAACACTCATCCTAACCATAACCCGAAACCTAACCCTCAACCTAACCCTAACCCAAATCCTAACAATCACCCTAAAACTAACCCTCACCCTCACCCTCACCCTAGCCCACACCCTAAACCTTACCCTCACCCTCACCCTAACCCTAAACCTCACACTAACCCAACCCTGTCCCTAACCCTAACAATACCCCTCAGCCTAACCCTCAGCCTAACCCTAACCCTAATCCTCACCCTATCAGTAACACTAACCCAAACTCTCACCCTAACCCTAACCCTAACCCTAAAACTAACCCTAACCCTCACCCTACACCTAACCCTAACACTAACACTAACGCTCACTCTAACCCTTACCCTAACCCTAAACCTCATCGTAAACCTAACCCTAACCCTAATTCTAACCCTAACACTCACCCTACCACTCACCCTAACCCTAAAACCAACGCTCACCCTAACACTTACTCTAACCCTCACCGTCACCCTAACCCTAACCCTAACCCTAAAACTCACCCTAACTCTACTCCTCACCCTAACCCTCATCCTAACCCTAAACTTAACCCTAGCGCTCAACCTAACCCTAACCGTAAACCTAACCCTAAACCTCACCCTAACACTCACCCTCACCCTCACCCTCACTCCCATCATCACCCGAACCCTAATTTTAATCCTACCCCTCACCCTAAACCTAACGCTAACCCTAATCCTCACCCTAACACTCACGCTCACCCAAACCCTAATCCTAACACTAACACTCACACTAACTCTAACCCTCATGCTAACGCTAACCCTAAACTGCACCCTCATCCTAACCCTCACACTAACCCTTCCTCTCACCTGAACTCTAACACTAACCCTGACCCTCACACTAAACCTAACGCTAACCCTTATCTTAACCTCAGCCTAATTCTCATTCTCACCCTAAACCTCACCGTCACCCTAAACCTAACACTAACCCTAAACCTAATCCTCACACTCACCCTAACCCTAACTCTAACCCTCACCCTAAACCTAGCCCTCACCGACACCCTAACCCTCACCCTCACCCGAACACTCACCCTCATCCTAACCCTCAACATCACTCAAAACATCACCCTAAGCCTAACCCTAACCCGAACACTCACCCTCACCCTCAGGCTCACCCTAAGCCTTATACTTACACTAACCCTAATCCTAAACCTAACGCTCTCCCTCAGCTTCACCTTAACTGAAATCCTAACCTTATCCCTAACCCTCACACTCACCCTAGTCCTAACTCTAAACCTAACACTCACCTAACCCTAAATCTCACCCTAACCCTAACCCTAAACCTCACCCTCACTCTAACCCTGACCCTAATAATTACCGTCACCCTACCTCTCATTCTAACCGTAACCCTAACCCTCACCCTCACCCTAACCCTAACACTAACCCTAACACTCAGCCTAACCATTACCCTCAACCCAACCCTAACGCTAACCCTAACCATAACCCTCACACTAACCCTAACCCTAACCCTAACCCTAACCCTACCCCTCCCGCTAACCCTCATCCTAACACTAATCCTAACCCTAACCCTCAACCTATTCCTAAACCTAACCCTAATCTTAAACCTCTCCCTAACAGTAACCCTCACGCTAATGCTAACCCCAACCCTCACGCTCACCCTAACCCTCACCCTAACCCTAACCCTAACTCTCACTCTTATCCTAATCCTCACCCTAACCTTAACCATAACCCTAACTCTCAACTTAACCCTAACCTTAACCCTCACCCTCACCGTAACACTCACCGTCACCATAACACTCACCCTAAGCTTAAGCCTCACCCACCCACACCCTAACCGTAACCCTCACCCAAACCCTCACCCTCACCCTAAACATCACCCAAACCCTAACCATCACCTGAACCCTAAAGCTAACCCTGACTCTCACGTTAACACTCTCCCTGACCCACATCCTAATTCTAACCCTAACCCTAACCCTAACCCTTACCTTAAACCTAACTCTAAACCTAAACCTCACCCTAACCCTCACCCTAACTGTAACGCTAACTCTAAACTTCACCCTCACCATAAACCTCACCCTAACACTTAACCTCATCCAAAACCTAACCCTAACCCTAATCCTCACATTATCACTCACCCTAAACTAAACTCTCAACCTAACCCTCACCCTAACCCTCACCCTAACCCTAACCTTCACCCTAACGATAACTCTATCCCTAACCCTCACCGTCACCCTAATCCTCACCATCACCCAAACCCTCACCCTTACCCTACCCCTCAACCACACCCTAATCCTCAACCTCGCCCTAAACATCACCCTAACCCTAACCCTCACCCTAACCCTAACCCTAACCCTAACACTCACCCTCACCCTAAGCCTAACCCTAACCCTAACCCTAATCCTAAACCTAAAGCTCTCCCTCACCCTCAACCTAACCCTAACCCTAAACCTAACCCTCACCCTCACCCTCACCAAAACTCTAACTCTAACCCTAACCAACACCCTAACACTACTGCTAACCCTAACCCTCACCATAACCCTACCCCTTATCCTCTCACTAACCGTAACCCTAAGCCTAACTCTCAAAATTACCTTAATACTCACCCTAACCATAAAACTAAACCTCACCCTCACCCTCACCTTAACCCTAACTATAACCCTAACCCACATCCTAACCCTAAAGCTAACCGTAACCCTCACCATAACCCTAACCCTTATCGTCTCACTAACCCAAACCCTAACCCTTACCATCACACGAAACCTCACCCTCACCGTAAACATCACCCTAAACCTAACTCTCATCTTAACCCTAACCCAAAACCTCACCCTAACACTAACTCTCAGGCTAAACCTCACCCTCACCCTAATACTCACCCTAACCCTAACCCTAACCCTTACCTAACCGAAACCCTCACACTCAACCATACCCTAACACTCACGTAACCTTCACCCTCAACCTAGCCCTCATCCTCACCCTCAGCCTAAACCTAACCCTAACCCCAATCCTAGCCCTAAACCTCACCCTCCCACTCACCTTCACCCTAAATCTAACACTATCCCTAACCCTAACCCTCACCCACACACTCACCCTCACCCTAACCCTAACCCTAACCCTAACCCTCACCCTTACCCTTACCCTCACAATAACCCTAACCCTCACCCTCACCCTCACCCTATTCCTAATCCTAACCTTAATTCTCAAACTCAGGCTAAACTTCAACCTAACCCTTACCCTCACCCGCAACCTAACCCTAACCCTAAACCTAGCCCTCACACTAACGATAACCTAAACCCTAACCCTAACCATAACCCTAACCCTAACCCTCACCCTAACCCTCACCCTCACCCCAAACCTCAACCTAACCCTTACTCTCAGCCTAAACCTAACACTGAGCGTAACCCTCACACTAACCCTAACCCCAACCCTACCCCTCAGGCTATTTCTCACCCTAAACCTAAACCTACACCTCACCCTGATCCTCACCCTAAACCAAACCCTAAACCTAGCCCTCCCCTTAACCCTCAACCTAACCTTACCCTCAACATAACCATAAACCAAAGCCTAACTTTAACCCTCACACTAACCCTAACCCTCACCCTAACCCTAAACCTACACCTCACCCTAATCCTCTCCATAACCCTAACCCTAACTCTAAACCTCATCCTAAACCTAACATTCATCCTCACCCTCCCCTTAATTCTCAGCCTAACCCTATCCCTAACCCTAATCATAAACCTAGCCCTCAACCTCACCCTAACTCTAAACTTAACCCTAAGCCTAACCCTCGCCCTCACCCTAACCCTAACCCTAACACTAACTCTCACCTTAAACCTAACCCTCACCCTAACGCTAAACCTGACCCTCACCAATACCCTAACCATCACCCTAAACCTTACTCTCACCCTAACACTAACCCTCCCCCTAACACTCACAAACACCTGAACACTCACCCTCACCCTAAACATCACTCTCAACATAACCCTCAACATAACCCTAAACCAAAACCTCACCCTAAACCTAACCCTCACCCTAAGCCTAATCCTAACCCAAAACCTAATCCTAAACCTCACCCTCACACTCAACCTAACCCTAACCCTTACCCTAACCCTGAACCTCATCCTGATACTAAACCTAACCCTAAACCAAACCCTCACACTAAGCCTAACCCTAACCCTCACCCTCACCCTAACCCTAACCCTACCACTAACCCTAACCCTAAACCTAACCCTAACCCTAACACTAACCCTAAGCCTCACCCTACACCTCACTCTAACCCTAAAACTATCGCTCAACCTAACCGTTACCCTAACTGTAACCCTCACCCTAACCCTAACCCTAACACTAACCCTACCTCTAACCCTACCCCTCACACCTTATCCCTAACACTAACGCTCACCTTAACCCTTAACGTAACCCTAACCCTCACCCTAACACTAACACTAAACCTAAGCCTTAGCGTAACCCTAACCATAACCCTAAACCTCACCTTAACACTAACCCTCACCTAATCGTAACCCTAAACATAAACGTCACCCTCGCCCTCACCCTAACCCTAACCGTAACCCTAACCCTCACCGTAACCCTAACCCTAACCGTCAAGCTCACTCTAACCCTAACATTAAACTTAACCCTCAGCCTAACCCACACCCTAACCCTAAGGCTAACCCTAAACCTCACCCTAAACCTCAACCTAACCCTTACCCTCACCCTAACCCTAACCCTAACCCTAACCCTAATGCTCACACTAACCATAACCCTAACCCTAACACGAACCTGAACCCTAACCAGCACCCTAACCCCAACCCTACCCCAGACCATCACACTAACACTAACCTTAACCCTAACCCTTACCCTCACCATCAATCTAAACTCACTCTAACCATAATACTCACCCTCACACTAACCCTCACCCTAACCCTAACCCTAACCCTAAACCTAACCCTAACACTAATACTCACCCTAACCCTAACCCTAACGCTCAACCTAACCCTCATCCTAACCCTCCACTAACCCTAACCTAAACCTAACCCTAAACATCACCATACCCCTCAACTTCACCCTAAACCTAACCCTAACCTTAAACCTAATACTCACCCTACCCGTCACCCTAATCCTAAAACAAACCCTCCAATAACCCTAATGATCACCCTAAACCTATCCCTAAACTTATCCCTCACCCTAACCCTAATCTTCACCCTCACCCTCACGTCAGCCTAACCCTAACTGTAACCCTAATCCTAAACCTAAAATTCCCCCTCACCCTCAACCTAACTATACTCCTAACCCTAACCCTAACACTAACGTCCACCATCGCCCTAACCCTAACACAAACCCTCACCCTCACCCTCACCTTCACCCTAACCCTTACCCTCACCCTCACCACCCTAACCCTAACCCTAGCCCTAACGTAAGCCTGACCCTAACCCTAACCCTACCCCTCAGCCTAAGCCTCACCCTAACCCTAACCCAAATCCTCTCTCTATCACTAACCCTAACCAAAAGCCTCACCCTAAAACTAACCCTAAACATAACACTAACCATAACCCTCCCCCTACACCTCACCATAACCATAAAACTAACGCTCACCCTAACCCTTACCCAAACCCTAACCTCACACTAACCTTAACCCTAACCCTAATACTAACCCTAAACCTCACCCTAACCCTCACCCTAACACTAACACTAACACTAACGCTCACCCTAACCTTAACCCTAAACCTCACCCTAACACTAACCCTCACCTAACCCTAACCCTAACCCTAACCGTCACCCTCGCCATCACCGTAACCCAAACCCTAACACTAACCCTCACCCTAACCGTCATCCTCGCCCTCACCATAACCCTAATCCTATCCCTAACCCTCACCCTAACCGTCACCCTCACCCTAACCCTAACAGTAACATTAACCCTCACCCTAAATCACAGCCTAACCCTAACACTAACCCTATCCCTCACCCTAAACATCACCCTAACCCTTAACCTCACCCTAACCCTAACCCTAACCCTATTGCTCACACTAACCCTAACCCTAACCCTAACACGAACCCTCACCCTAAACCTCACCCTAACCCTAAACCTAACTCTAATCCTAACCCTCATCTAAACCTAAACCTCAACCTCAGCCTCATTCTAAGCCTAACACTAACCTGAAACCTAATCCTATATCTAATGCTCTCCGTCACCCTCACCCTAACCGGAAATGGTACCCTAACCCTAACCCTCACCCTCACGCTAACCCAAACCCTAACCTTCAACCTAACCCTAACCTAACACTTAACCTCACACTAACCCTAACCCTAACGCTAAAAGTCCTCACCCTAACTATAACCCTCACCCTCACCCTAAACCTCAGCCTAACCCTAACAAAAATCATAACCCAAATTCTCACCCTAACCCTCACCCTAACCCTAACCCTAACACTAACCCTAAATCTCAGCCTACCCCTCAACCTAACCCTAACACTAACGCTCACGCTAACCCTAACCCTCACCGTAACCCGAATCCTAATCCTCACCCTCAACCTAAACCTCACCCTAACACTAACGCTGACCCTAACCGTAATCCTCACCCTAACCCTCAACCTAACCCTAACCCTAACAGTAACCCAAACACTTACCCTAACCCTTACCCTAACCCTAACCCTCAACCTAACCCTTACCTTTAATCCAACCATAATGCGAACCTAACCTTAACCCTAAAAGTAATCCTAAACCTAAAGCTCTCAGTCACCCTCACCCTACCCGTAACCCTAACCCTAACCCTAAACGTCACCCTCATCCTATCCCTCAGCCTAACCCTAACACTCACCCTAACCCTAACCCTCAACCTAACCCTAACCCTAACACTCCCCCTCACACTAACCCTAACCCTAACACTAACCGTAACCCTCAATGTAACCCTAACACTCACTGTCACCCTTAACCCTCAACCTAAGCTTAATGCAAACCCTAACCCTAATCCTCACCTTAACCCTCACCTTAACCCTAACCCTAAGGCTCACCCTATACCTTACCCTCACCACAAAACTCACCCTAAGCCTAACCCTAACACTATCCCTCAAGCTAACGCTCACCCTAACCCTAAACCTAACCCTAAACCTCACCCAAACCCTCACCCTGAACCTAACCATAACCTTACCCTCACCCTCACGCTAAACCTCAACCTAACCCTTACCCTCAGCCTAACCCTAACCCTAACCCTCACACTAACCCTAACCCTAACCTAACCCCAACCCTAACTCTACGCCTCACCCTAACTCTCACCGTAACCCTAAACCTATATCTCACCCTAATCCTCACTCTAACCCTAACCCTAAACCTTACCCTCCCCGTAAACCTCAACCTAACCCTTACCCTAAACCTAACCCTAAGCCTAACACTAACTCTAACCCTCACACTAATCTTACCCCTCATACTAACCCTAACCCTACACTTCACCTTAAACCTCTTCCTAACCCTTACGCTAACTCTAAACCTCATCCTAAACCTAATATTCACCCTCACCTTCCTGCTCAGCCTCACCCTAACCCTAACCCGAATCCTAAACCTTGCCCAATCCTCACCCTAACTCTACCCCTAACCCTAATACTAACCCTAACCCTCACCCTCACCCTAACCCTCATCCTAACCCTAAACCTCATCCTAACACTAACCCTAAACCTCAACCTAAACCTAACCCTACACCTCATCCTAAACCTAACCCTCACCCTCACCCTCAATCTCAGCCTCTCCCTAACCCTAACCATAATCCTAACCCTAGCCCTCAGCCTCACCCTCAACCTAGCCCTCAACCTCACCCTCAGGCTAACCCTAAAATTAACCCTAATCCTAACCCTAACCCTCACCCGCACCCTAGACCTGACCCTCAACTTCAGCCTAACCCTAACCATAACCCTAATCCTAACCCTAAGCCTCAACATCATCCTCAACTTAATCCTCACCCTAACCCTCATCCTAACCCTTACCTACAGAAATCCTCACCCTCAAGCTCACCCTCACCCTGACCCTAACTCTCACCCTCAACCTAACCCTCACCCTCACCCTCCGACTAACCCTAACCCTAACCCTCACCATCACCGTCACTCTAAACCTAAACCTTATCCTTACCCTCACCCTCACCCCTACCCTAACCCTAACCCTAAATCTCACCCTTACCCTAACCCTCACCCTAACCCTAACCCTAACCCTCACATTAACCCTAACCTTTACCCTAACCTTAACCCTCGTCTTAAACCTCACCCTAACCCTCACGCTCACCATAACTCTCACCGTTACCCTAACACTCACTCTAAGCTTAAGCCTCACCCACACCCTTACTGTAACCCTCACCCGAACCCTAATCCTCACCCTAAATATCAGCCTCACCCTAACCATCACCTGAACCCGAAAACTAACCCTCACTCTCACGTTAACCCTCTCCCTCACTCCACCCTAACTCTAAACCTAACCCTAACCCTAACCCTTAACTTAAACCTAAATCTAACCCTAAACCTCACCCTAACATTCACCCTAACCATAACGCTAACCCTAACCTTCACCCTCACCCTAAAACTCACCCTAACCCTTACCCTTATCCAAACCCTAACCCTAATACTCACAATAACACTCACCCAAACCATAACCCTCAACCTAACCCTCATCCTAACCCTAACACTAACCCTGACCTTCACCCTAACGCTAACTCTAACCCTAACCCTCACCCTCAACCTAAAAGTCAACGTCAACCAAACCCTCACCCTAACCCTACCCCACACCCACACCCTGACCCTCACCCTCACCAGAACCCTCACCCTCACCATAACCCTCACCCTCACCCTAAAGATCACCCTAAACCTAACACTCACCCTAACCCTAACCCTAACACTCACCCTAACCCTAAGCAAAACCCTAACCCTAAACCTAAACCTAAACTTAACGCTCTCCCTCACAATCACCCTAACACTAACCCTAAACCTAGCCCTCAAACTCACCCTTACCTTAACCCTAACTCTAACCCTAACCCTCACCCTAACCCTAAGGCTAACCCTAACCCTCAAAATCGCCCTAACCCTCACCCTAACCCTTATCCTCAAACTAAACGTAACCCTAAGCCTAACCCTCACATTAACCCTACACCTCACCCTAACTCTAACCCTACACCTCACGGAATCCTCTTCCCAAACCTAACCCTAAATCTAAACCTCATCCTAAACCTAACATTCACCCTCACCCTCACCTTCCTTCTCAGCCTCACCCTAAACCTAAACCTAATCCTAAACCTAGCCCTCACCCTCAACCTAACTATAAACCTATCCCTCCCCCTACCCCTACCCCTACCCCTCATCCTAACCCTAAACCTCATCCTAACACTAACCCTAACACTAAACCTCAACCTAACCCTAACCCTAAACCTAACCCTAAAACTCACCCTAACGCTAACCTCACCCTCACCCTAACCCTCACCCTCACCCTCACTCTCAGCCTCTCCCTAACCCTAACCCTAATCCTAACCCTAGCCCTCACCCTCACCCTCACCCTAGCCCTAACCCTCACCCTCAGGCTAATCCTAACCCTAAACCTAATCCTGACCCTAACCCTCACCCTAACCCTTAACCTCACACTAACAGTAACCCTAAGCCTAACCCTCACACTAACCTTAACCCTCACCCTAATCCTAAACCTACACCTCACCCTAACCCTCACCCTAACACAAACCCTCACCCAAATCCTAACCTTCACCTTCACACGAAACCTCACCCTCACCCTCACCCTCACCCTCACCGTAAGCATCACCCTAATCCTAAACCTCACCCTAACCCTAACCCAAACCCTCACCCTAACCATAATTCTCACACTAAATCTCACCCACACCCTAATCCTCACCCTAACCCTAAACCTAACCCTTACCTAACCGAAACCCTCACTCTCAATCTCACCCTCACACTCACCTAAACTTCCCCCTCAACCTAGCCCTCACCCTCACCCTCAGCCTAACCCTAACCCTAACAGCAATCCTAGCCCTAACCCTCACCCTCACACTCACCATCACCCTAAACCTAACCCTAACACTAACCCTCACCCACACACTCACCATCACCTTAACCCTAACCCTAAACTTCGCCCTCACCCTTACCTTTAACCTCACACTGACCCTAACCCTCACCCTCACCCTCACCTTAATCCTATCCTAACCTTAACCCTCACCCTCACTCTAACCTTCACCCTAACCCTTACACTCACCCTCACCCTAACCATAAACCTAACCATCACACTAACACTAACCTTCACCCTAACCCTAACCATAACCCTAACCCTCACCCAAATAATCACCCTAACCCTAAACATAACCCTAACCCTCACCCTCACCCCAAACCTCAACCTAACCCTTACCCTCAGCCTAACCCTAACCCTACCCCTCACCCTAAATCTCACCCTAATCCTAAACCTACACCTCACCCTAATCCTCACCCTAAAACTAAACCTAGCACTAACCCTCCCCCTACCCCTCAACCTAAACCTTACCCTCAAGCTAACCCTAAGCCTAACCCTAACTCTAACCCTCACACTAACCCTAACCCATAATGTAACTCTAAAAGTACACCTCACCCTAATCCTCTCCCTAACCCTAATCCTAACTCTAAAACTCATCCTGATCCTATTATTCACCCTTACCCTCAACTTCATTCTCAGCCTCACCCTAACCCTAAACCTAATCCTAAACCTAGCCTTCACCCTCACCCTAACTCTAACCCTAATTCTAACCCTAAACCTCACCCTCACCCTAATCCTCATTCTAACCCTAAATCTCATCCTAATCCTAACCCTCACCCTCACCCTCACTCTCAATTTCTCCCTAACCCTAACCCTAATCCTAACCCTAGCCCTCACCCTCACCCTCAATCTCAGCCTCTCCCTAACCCTAACCATAACCCTAACCCTAAACCTAACACTAAACCTCACATTAAACCTAACCCTCACACTAACGCTAACACTGAACCTCAATATCACCCTAAACCTTACACTCACACTAACCCTAACCCTAACCCTAAACCTCACGCTAACCCTAAAACTAAACCTAACAGTAACCCTAAACCTTACCTTAACCCTCAACCTAACCCTCACCCTAACCCTAACCCGCACCCTAACTATAACTCTCACCCTCACCCTAACCCTCAGCCTAAACCTAACACACACCATAACCCGAATTCTCACCCTAACCGTCACCCTAACCATCACCCTAACCATCACCCTAACACTAACCCTAACTCTCAACCTAACCCTCAACCTCTCCCTAACCTAACGATCACGGTAACCCTTACCCTCACCCTAACCTTCACCCTCACCCTAACCCTAACACTAACCCTCAAACTAACCCTCACCCTAATCCTAACCCTAACCCTAACCCTCATGCTAACTCTCACCCTAACCCTAACACTAACCCTAACCCTCACCCTCAACCTAAATTTCAACCTTACAGTTACCCTCATCCTAATCCTAACCCTAACCCTAACCCTCACACTAACCCTAACCCTCACCCTAACCGAAACCTTCCCATCAAGGTAACTCTCACGCTAAACCTATACCTACACCTTACTCTAATCCTCACCCTAACGCTAAACCTTACCCTAACCCTTACCCTCCCCTTAACCCTCAACCTAATTCTAACACTAACCCTAAGACTAACCCTCAACCTAACCCTCATCCTAACCCTAACCCTAACCCTAATCCTAACGCTCACCCTCACCCTCACCTTAACCCTCATCCTAACCCTAAACCTCATTCTAACACTAACCCTAACCCTCAACCTAACCCGAAGTCTAAACCTAACCCTAAAACTCACCCTAAACCTGACCCTCAACCTCAACCTCACTCTCAGCCTCTCGGTAACCCTAAAACTAATTTTAACCCTAGCCCTCACCCTCACCCTCAGGCTAACCCTAACCCTAACGCTAATTCTAACCCTAACCCTCACCATAAAACTTATCCTCGCACTAACCGTAACACTAAGCCTAACCCACACTAACCTTAACCCTCAATCTAATCCTAAACCTACCCCTCACCCTACCCCTCACTCTCACCCTAACCCTCACCCAAACCCTAACCTTCACCCACACAAGAAACCTCACCCTCACCCTAACCCTCACCCTCACAGTAAACATCACCCTAACCCTAACCCTCACCTTAACCCAAACTCAAACCCTCACCCTAACCCTAACTCTCATACTAAAAATCACCCTCACCCTTATCCTCACCCTAACCCTAACCCTAACCCTTAACTAACCAATACCCTCACACTCAACCTCACCCTCACACTCACCTAAACTTCACCCTCAACCTAACCCTCACCCTCACCCACACACTCACCATCACCCTAACCCTAATCCTAACACTAACCCTCACCCACACACTCACCCTCACCCTCACCCTAACCCTAACCCTAACCCTCACCCTTACCCTTACCCTCACACTAACCCTAATCCTCACCCTCACCCTCACCCTAATCCTGATCCTAACTTTAACCCTCACCGACATGCTAACATTCACAATAAACCTTAAACTCATTCTAACCCTAACCCTAAACCTAACCCTCACACTAACCCTAACCTTCACCCTAACCCTAACCATAACCCTAACCCTCACCCTAACACTCACCCTCAACCTCAACCTAACCCTCATCCTCACCCTCACCCTATACCTCACCCTAACTTTAACAATATCCGTCAGCCTAAACCTCAACTTAACCCTAAGCTTAACACTAACCCACACCAAAACCCTTATATAACAAAAACTCTCACCCTCCCCTCACCCTAACCCTAACCCTAACACTAACCCTAACTAACCCCATCCCTCACCCTCACCGTAAGCCTAACCCAAACCCTAACCCTAATGCTATACCTAACCCGCACTCTCACCCTCATCGTCACCCTAACTTTAACCCTAACCCTAACACTCACCCTAACACTAAACATAACCCTAAACCTCAACCTAACACTACCCCTCGCCCTAACACTAACCCTAACTCTCAACCTCAACCTAAGCCTACCCCTAAACCTCACCCTTACCCTCATCCTGATCCTAACGTTAAACTTAACCCTCACCTGCAACCAAATCATCACCCTAACCCTTATCCTCACTCTAACCCTAAATTTAACCCTAATACTAAACATTACCTTAACCCTCACCCTCACCCTAACCCTCAACCTAACCCTTATCCTCAGCCTCATCCTAACCCTAACCCTCACCCTAACCCTCACACTAAACCTAACCCTCATATTAACCCTAGCCGTATCCTTCACCCTAACCCTGACACTAACCTTAACCCTAAACTTAACCCTCACCCCAAACCTAAACGAAACCCTAAACCTCACCCTCACCCTAAACCTCACCGTCACTCTAACCTTCACCCTAACCCAAACCCTCACCCACACCATAACACCACACTCACCCGAAAACTCACACTCACCCTAACCCTCAGCCTCACCCTAAACATCACCCTAACCCTAACCATAGTCCTAACCCTCACCCTAACCCTAACCCTCACACTAAAACTCACCCTCACCCTAATCCTCACCCTAACCCTAACCCTAACCCTTACCTAAAGGAAACTCTCACCATCCCCTCAACATAACCCTATCCATAACCCTAACCCTCACCCTCACCCTCACCCTCACCCTAACCCTAACCCTAACGCTCACCCTCACACTAACCCTAAACCTAACCCTCAGCCTAACCCTAAACTTCATCCTCACCCTCACTAAATCCTAACCCTAACTCCAACCCTCCCCCTCCCCCTATCCCTCCCCCTAACCCTTACTCTCACCCTAACTCTTACCCTACTCCGAATCCTCACACTAACCCTAAACCTCACCTTAACCCTAACCCTAACCCTCACCCTCAGCCTAACCCTCACCGTCACCCTATCTTTCACCGTAAACATCACCCTCACCCTAAACCTCACCCTAACCCTAAACCTAACCCTAATCCTAACCCTCACCTAACCCTAACCATCACCCTCACCCTCACTCTAAGCCTAACACTAACCCTAAACCTAATCCTATATATAACGCTCTCCCTCACCCTCACCCTAACCGGAACATGAACCCTAAACCTAACCCTCACACTCACCCTAAACCTAACCCTATCAGTCAACCTAATCCTAACCCTAACCCTCACACCCACACTAACCCTAACACTAACACTAACCGTAATCCTCACCCTAAGTTTAACCCTCACCCTCACTCTAAACCTCAGCCTAACCCTAACACAAACCCTAACCCGAATTCTTTCCCTAAACCACACCCTCACCCTAACCCTAACTCTCAACCTACCCCTCACCATAACCCTAAGCTTAACGCTCAAGCTAAACCTTAACCTCACCCTAAACCTAACCCTAACATTTAACACTAACCCTCAACCTAACCCTCACCCTAACCCTAACCCACACCCTGACCCTCATGCTAACTCTCACAGTAACCCTAACCCTAAACCTCACCCTCACCCTAAATCTCAACCTAACAGTTACTCTCAGCCTAATCCTAACCCTAACCCAAACCCTAACCCTCACACTAACCCTAACGCTTCCCTAACCCTAACTCTCACCCTAAGCCTATACCTAAACATCACCCTAATACTCACCCTAACCCTAACCTTTACCCTAACCCTCCCCCTCCCCCTAACCCTCAACCGAACCCTTACCCTCACCCTAACTCTAACCCTAAACCTAACTCTAACCCTCACACTAACCCTAACCCTCACCCTAACACTAAACCTACACCTCCCCACAATCCTCTCCCTAACCCTAACCCTAACTCTAAACCTCATCCTAAACCTAATATTCACCCTCAACCTCACCTTCATTCTCAGCCTCACCCTAACCCTAAACCTAATCCTAAACTCAGCCCTGACCCTCACCCTAACTCTAACCCTAAGCCTAACCCAAACCCTCACCCTCACCCTAACCCTAACCCTAACATTAACCCTCACCATAAACCAAACCCTCACACTAACGCTAACCCTGACCCTCACCATCACCCTAACCCTCACCCTAAAACTTGGTCTCACCCTAACCCTAACCCTAACCCTAACCCTCACATTAACCCTAACCCTAAACCTAACCCTTACCTTAACCCTCACCCTAAACCTCCCCCAAACCCTAACCCTCACCGTCACCCAAACCCTCACCCTCACCCTAAACATCACCCTCAACCTAACCCTGACCCTCAACTTCATACTAAACTTAACCCTAAACCAAACCCTCACACTAAATATAACATTCACCCTAAACCTTACCCTAACCGTCACCCTCACCCTAACCGTCATCTTAACCCTAAAACTCAACCTAAACCTAACCCTAACCCTAACCCTCAACCTATCCCTAACCCTAACCCTCCCCTATACCTAAACCTAATCCTGAAGCTCACCCTAACACTATCCCTCACCCTCACCCTCAATCTCAGCCTCTCCCTAACCCTAACCCTAATCCTAATGCTAGCCCTCACCATCACACTCACCCTAGCCCTCACCCTCACCCTCAGCCTAACCTTAACCCTAACCCTAATCCTAACCCTAAACCTCACTCTGACCCTAGCCCTGACCCTCAACCTCAGCCTAACCCTAACGCTAACCCAAATCCTAAACCTAACCCTCACCCTCACCCTCAAACAAATCCTCACCCTAACCCTCATCCTAACCATTACATAACAAAAATCCTCACCCTCAAGCTCACCCTAACCCTCACCCTAACTGTCACCCTCAAACCATCCCTCACCCTCACCCTCAGCTTAACCCTAACCCTAACACTTATACTAACCCTAAACCTCACCTTCACCCTCACCCTAAACCTAACCATTACCCTAACCCTCATCCTCACCCTCACCCTAACACTAACCCTAACTCTCACCCTTACCCTAACCCTCACACTACCCCTAACTCTATCCCTCACATTAACCCTAAGTCTTACCCTAATCCTAACCCTCACTTAAAACCTCACACTAACACTCACCCTAACTCTCACTGTCACCCTAACACTCACGCTAAGCTTAAGCCTCATCCACACCCTAAGCCTAACATTCACCCTCACCCTCACCCTCAAACTAAATATCAGCCTCACCCTAACAATCACCCTAACCCTAAACCTAACCCTCGCTCTCACGTTAACACTCTCCCACACCCTCACCCTAACTCTAAACCTAAACCTAACCCTTACTTTAAACCTAATTCTAACCCTAAACCTCACCCTAAACCTCGCCTTAACCCTAACGGAACCCTAACCTACACCCTCACCCTAAACCTCACCCTAACCCTTACCCTCATCCATACCCTAACCCTAACCCTAAACCTAATAGTCACACTAACATTAACCCTAACCGTAACCCTCACACCAACCCTCACAATAACCCTAACACTAACCCTAACCTTCAAGCTAATGCTAACTCTAACCCTAAACCTTACCCTCACCCTAACAGTCACAGTCAACCAAACCCTCACTCTAAACCTACCCCTCATTCACACCCTAACTCTCACCCTCACCAGAACCCTCACCCTCACCCTAACCTTCACCCTCACCCAAAACATCACCCTAACCCTAACCCTCACCCTCACCCTCACCCTAACACTAACCCTAAACCTAACCTTCCCCTCACCCTTACTGAAAGCCGAACTCTAACCCTAACCCTCATCCTACCCCTAACGCTAACCCTAACCCTCACCATCCCCCAATCCTCACCCTAACACTTATCCTCACATTAACCGAAACCCTCAGCCTAACCCTCACACTAACCTTAAACCTCACCCTAATCCTAAACTTACCCCTCACCCTAACCCTCACCCTAAAACTAACCCTCTAACTAAACCTCCCACTCATCTTAACCCTCAAACTAACCCTTATCCTCACCCTCACACTAACCCTCACATTAACCCTAAACCTCACCCTAACACTAAGCCTAAACCTCACCCTCACCCTAACCCTCACCATCCCGCTAACCCTCACCCTAACACTTAACCTCACATTAACCGAAACCCTCAGCCAAACCCTCACACTAACCTTAAACCTCACCCTAATCCTAAACCTAGCCCTCACCCTAACCATCACCTTAAACCTAACCCTCACCCACACACTAACCCTCAAACACACGAAACCACAACCTCACCGTAACCATCACCCTCACCGTAAACATCAACCTAACCCTAACCCTCACCTTAACCCTAACAAAAACTCTCACCATAACCCTATCTCTCACGCTAAATCTCACCCTCATCCTAATCCTCACCCTAAGCCTAACCCTAACACTTACCTAACCGAAACAATCACACTCAACCCCACCCTCACACTCACCTAACCTTCACCCTCACCATAGCCCTCACCCTCACCATAGCCCTCACCCTCACCCTCAGCCTAACCCTAACCCTAAACCTCATCAGAGCCCTAACCCTCGCCCTCACACTCACCCTCACCCTAAACATAACCCTAACCCCAATCTAACCCTAACTTAACCCTAACTCTCACCCACACTCTCACCTTCATCATAAACCTAACCCTAACCCTAACCCTCACCCTTGCCCTTACCCTCACACTAACACTAGCCCTCACCCTCAACCCTAATCCTAATCCTAATCCTAACCTGAAAACTCACTCTCACTAACCGTCACCCTAACCCTTACCCTCACCCTAACCCTAACCCTAACCCTAACCCTAAACCTAATCCTCACACTAAACCTAACCTTCACCCTAACCCGAACCCTAACCCTAACCCTAACCCTAACCCTCACCTTAACCCTAACACTACCTCTAACCCTCACCCTCAACCAAAACCACAACCTAACCCTTACCCTCAGGCTAAGCCTCACCCTAAACCTAACCATCACACTAACTCTAAACCTAACCATCAGCCTTACCCTAACCCTACACTTCACCCTAACTCTCACCCTAAACCTAAACCTACACCTCAACCTAATCCTCACCCTAACCCTAACCCTAACCCTCACCCTCCCCATAACCCTCAATTTAACCCTTACCCTCAACCAAAACCTAAGCCTAAACCTAACTCTAACCCTCAAACTAACCCTAACCCTCACCCTAACCCTAACCCTACACATCATCCTAATCCTCTCCCTAACCCTAACCCTAACTCTAGACCTCATCCTAAACCTAACATTCACCCTCCTTCTAACATTCACCTTCCTTCTAAGCCTCACCCTAACCCTAATCCTAATCCTAAACCTAGCCCTGACCCTCACCCTAAGTCTAACCTTAACCCTAACCCTAATGCTCACCCTCACCCTTACCCTAACCCTAACACTAACCCTCACCCTAAACCTAACCCTCACGCTAACGCTAACCGTGACCCTCACCATCAACCTAACCCTCACCCTAAACCTTGCTCTCACCCTAACCTTAACCCTAACCCTAACCCTCACATTAACCCTAACCCTAAACATAATCCTTACCTAAACCCTCACCCAAACCCTCACCCTCACCCTAAACATCACCCTCAACCTAATCCTGACCCTCAACCTATTAAACTTAATCCTCACACTAAACCTAACACTCACCCTAAACCTAACCCTAACCCTCACCCTCACCCTAAACCTCATCTTAAACCTAACCCTCATTCTAACCCTCACCCTAACCCTAACCCTCAAACTAACCCTAACCCTAACCTTCCCCTATTCCTAACCCTAATACTAAAGCTCACCCTAACCCTAAACCTCACCCTCACCCTCAATCTCATCCTCTCCCAAACCCTAACCCTAATCCTAACGCTAGCCTTCACCCTCACCCTCACCCTAGCCCTCACCTCACCCTCAGGCTAACCCTAACCCTAACCCTCATCCTAACCCTAACCATCACTCTCACCCTCACCCTAAACATGACCCTTATCTTAACCCTCACCCTCACCCTGACCCTAACCTTAACCCTAACACTCACCCTAACCCTAATCCTAATCCTCACCCTCACCCTGACGCTCACCCTCACCCTCACCCTAACTCTAACCCTAACCATAACCCTAATCCTTACCTTAAACCTAACTCTAACGCTAACCCTGACCCTAACCCTAATGCTAATCCTAACCTTCACACTCACCCTAAACCTCACCCAAAACCTTACCCGCATCCAAACCCTAACACTAACCCTAACCCTAATATTCACACTAACACTAACCCTATCCATAACCCTCACCCTAACCCTCAACCTACCCCTAACCAAAACCCTAACCTTCACCCTAAAGCTAACTGAAATCCTAACCCTCACCCACACCCTAACCCTTGCCCTCACCAGAACCATCAAACTCACCCTAACCCTAAACATCACACTAACCATAACCCTCACCCTCACCCTCACCCTCACCATAACCCTAACCCTCACCCTCACCCTCACCATAACCCTAACTCTAACCCTAAATCTCACCCTAAGGCTAACGCTAACCCTAACTCTCACCATCTCCCTCATCCTGACCCTAACCATTATCCTCACACTAACTCTAACCCTAAGCCTAACCCTATCTCTAACCTTAACCCTCACCTTAATCCCAAACCTACACCTCACCTACCCCTCACCCTAACCCTAAACATCACCCACAATCTTACCCTCACCCTTACACTAAACCACACCCTCACCCTAACCCTCACCCTCACCGTAAACATCACGCTAACCCTAACAGTCACCTTAAACGAAACCCTAACCCTAACCCTAAATCTCAGGCTAACCCTCACGCTCACCCTAATCCTCACCCTAACCCTAACCCTAACCCTAATCCTACCCCTCTCCCTACCCCTCACACTAACCCTAACTCCAACCCTCACAGTCACACTGACCCTAACCCTAACCCTAAAACTAAACCTCACCCTAAACCTAACCCTCAACCTAACCCTAACCCTAACCCTAACACTCACCGTAAACCTAACTCTCACGCTAATCTTAACCCCAACCCTCACAATCACCCTAACCCTCACACTAACCCTTATTCTTACCATAACCCTAACCCTCACCCTCACCCTAACCTTCACCATCACCCTTACCCTCATCGCCACCCTAACCCTAAGCTTCACCCTCAACCTCAACCTCACCCTCAACCTAACCCTAACCCTAACGCTAAAGATAAACCTAACCCTAACCCTCACCCTCATCCTCACCCTCACAATCAGCAAAAACCTAACACTGAACCTAATCCTAACCCTAACCGTCACGCTCACCCTCACCCTAAACCTAACGCTAAACCTAACCGTCAACTTAACCCTCACCCTATCTCTAAGCATAACAATAACCCAAACCCTAAACCTAACACTAACCTCATCGCTAAACCTAACCCTCACCATAACCCTTACCCTCAACCTAACTCTAACCCTAAACTTAACCATAAACCTCACACAAACCTTAAACCTAACCCTAACCCTAACCCTCACACTAACCCTCACACTAACCCTAACCCTAACCCTAACCCTCACACTAATGCTATCCCTAACCTTAACCCTCACCCTCACCGTAACCCTCACCGTCCGCTAACCCTCACCCTAACCTTAACCCTAACCCTCACCCTCACCCGAACCCTCAAACTCACCCAAAACCTCACGCTCACCCTAAATATCACACTAACCCTTACTCTCACCCTTACCCTATCCCAAACCCTCAACCTAACCCTCACCCTCACCCTCAAACTCACCGTAACCCTAACCCTCAGCCTAACCATTTTCCTCACCCAAACCCTAACCATAACACTAACCCTATCCCTAACCCTAACCCTCAACCTCACCCTAAACCTCAGCCTAACCCTAACGCTAACCCTAATCCTCACCCTCACTCTAACCCTGAGTCTAAACCACACCATAATAATCACGCTAACCCTAACACTCACTCTTCCCATAACTCTCACCCTAAACCTTACCCTCACCCTAACCCTAACCCTCACACTAAACCTAACCCTCACCGTCAACCTAGCCCTCACCCAAACACTAACCCTAAAACTAAACCTAACCCTCACCCTCACCCTCACCCTAACCCTAATCCTAACCTTCACACTCAACTTAACTCTCACCCTAAACCTTACCCTCACACTAAACCTAACCCTCACATTAACCCTAACACACCACCTAATGCTAATCCTCACCCTATACCTAAACCTAAACCTAACACTCACCCTCAACCTAACCCTCACCTTCACCATAACCGACAACCTAACCCCAACCCTAAACCTCATCCTCAACCTAACTCTCACCCTAAACCTAACCCTAACTCTCACCCTCACCCTAGCCCGAACAGTAACCCTGTACCTAACAATAACCCTCACCCTCACCCTAACCCTAACCTTAACCCTAACCCTCACCCTCACCCTTACCCTAACCTTCAGTCTCACACTAACCATAAACCTAATCCTAAACCTAACACTCTCCCTCACCCTCAGCCTAAATCTAACCCTCACCCTAATCCTAACCCTCAACCTCAAACTTACCCTAACCCTTACCATATCCCTAAAACTCTCCCTAACTCTAACACTCAACCTAACACTACCCCTAAACCTAACCCTGACCCTAACCCTAACAGTCACCCTAAACCTTACTCTAACACGCTGACTCTACCCCTCACTCTCACCGTAACCCTCACCCTAACCCTTACCCTCACTCTAACCCTAAACCTAACCCTAACCCTCACACTAATTTAACGCTCACACTAACCCTAAACCTAAACCTCACCCTAACCCTCACCCTAACCCTAACCCTAACCCCAAACCTCACCCTAACCCTAACACTCACTCTAACCCTTACCATCACTCTCACCCTAATCCTCAGATTAACCCTTACCCTCACCCTCACCCTAACCATAACCCTCATCCTCACCCTCAGATTAACCTAACCCTAACCCTAATCATAAACCTAACCCTCACCCTCAACCTCAACCTAACCCTCACAATAACGCTTACCCTCAACCTAACCCTAATCCTAACCCTCACCCTAACCCTCAACTAACCTAACCCTCCTCCTAAACTTAACACTACCCCTCAGGCTAACACTCACCCTAACACTAACCCTAACCTTAATCCTCACCCTATCACTAAAACTTACCCTAACCCTCACCCTCACCCTAGCCCTCACCCTAACTCTAACCCTAACCCTAACCCTCACCATAACCCTCACCCTAATCCTCACCCTATACCTAAACCTAACCCTAACCCTCACCCTCAACCTAACACTCACCATCACCCTAATGCTCACCCTAACCCTAACCCCAACCCTCACACTCACCCTCACCCTAAAATTCACCCTAAGCCTAACCCTAAATCTAACCCTAATCTTCATCCTAACCCTAACTCTCACCCTCACCCAAACCCTCACCCTAACCCTCACCGTAACCCTGAACCTAACCCTCACCCCACCCTCAACCTTACCCTAACTCTAACCCTAACAGTAACCTTAACCTAACCTTAACCCTAAACCTAAAACTCACCCTAACCCTAAAACTAATCCTAACCGTAACCCCAAACCAATCCCTAACCCTAACCCTCACCCTCACCCTAAAATTCAGCCTAAACCTAACGCTAACCCTAAACTTCACCCTTACCCTAAACCTCACCCTAACCCTTACCCTCAACCTAACTCTGAACCTAAACCTAATCCTAATCCTCACATTCATACTAACTCAACCCGAACCCTAACCGTCACTCTAACCCTCAACCTAAACCTAACCCTACACCTCACACTAATGCTAACCCTCACCCTAACCCTCACCCTCACCCTAAGTCTCAGCCTCATCCTAACCCTCACCCTAACCCTCATCCTCACCACACACTAACCCTCACCCTCACCCTAACCCTAATCTTAACCTTAATCCTCACCCTAACCATAAACCTCACCCTCACCCTTACACTCACCTTCACACTAACTCTCACCCTAACCCTAACCCTATCCCTAACACACACCCTAAACCTCACCCTAAAACTAACCCTAACCATAACCCTAACCCTCACCCTAACCCTCACCTTAACACTAACCCTAACCCTAAACGTCAACCTCACACTCTCACCCTAACCCTAACACTCACCCTAACACTCACACTAAACCTAACCCTCACCCTAACTCTAACCCTAACCCTCACCCTCATCCTCACCCTCAGCCTAACCCTAACCCTAACCCTAATCCTAACCCTAAACCTCAACCTCACGCTAACACTCACCCTAACCCTTACCCTCACAATAACCCTAACACTAACCCACAACCTAACACTGACGCTAACCCAAACACTCACTCTCACCCTAACCCTCAACCTAATATTTACCCTCAACCTAACCCTCACCCTAACGCTTACCCTGACCCTAACCCTCATCGTAAACTCACCCTAAACCTCATACAAACCTAACCCTACCCCTAACTCTAAACTTACCCCTCAGGCTAACACTCACCCTAAACCTAACACTAACCCTAATCCTCACACTTTCACTAAACCTACCCCTCAATCTAACCCTCATCCTAACCCTAAACCTAACCCTATCCCTCACCCTAACCTTTGCCCTAACCCTAACCCTCATCCTAACCCTTACCCACAACCTATCCCTAATCTAAACCAAAACCCTCACACTAAGCTTAACCCTCACCCTAACCCTAAATACCTCAGGCTCACCCTAACCCTCATCCTAACACTTACCCTTACCCTAACCCTCACCCTAAAACTAACCCTAAATCTAACCCTATGCCTCACCCTAACCCTAAGCCTAAAACTCTAACCCTCACCCTAAATCTATACATCACCCTCACCCTCACCTGAACACTCACCATCACCCTAACTCTCACCCTAAACATCACCCTACCCCTAACCCTCACCCTAAACCTAGCCCTAAACCTCACCCTAATCCTAACAGGAACCCTCATTCTAACCCTAAACCTAACACTAACCCTCACGCTAACCCTAACCATAACCCTAAACCTCACCCTAACCCTAAACCTCACCCCTAAGATCAACCTAACACTAACCCTCGCCCTCACCCTAACCTTTAACCTAACCTTAACCCTAACCCTCACCTTACCACTTACACTAAACTTAACCCTCACTCTCACCCTTACCCTCACCCTAATCCGAACCCTAACCCTAACCCTCACCCTAACCCTACCCCTCACACTAACCCTCACCCTAAACCTAACCCTAACCCTCACTATAAACCTAACACTAACCCTAAACCTCAACTTCACCCTGGCCCTCACCCTAACCTAATAGTAACCCTAACCATCACTCTCACCCTAACAATCAACCTCATCCTAACCCTAACCCTAAGCCTCTCACTCACCCTAACCCTTACCCTAACCCTACACCTAACTCTCACCCTCTCCCTCACCCTCATCCTCAGCCTAACCCTAAACATAACCCTAATCCTAAACCTACCCCTCACCCTCAACCTCACCCTAACCCTCACCCTATCACTAAACCTCACTGTAAACCTAACCCTCAACCTCACACTCACCCAAACACTGAACTTTACCCTAACCCTCTGCCTAACCCTAATGCTAAACTAAGCCTCACTCTCACCCTAAATCTCACACTAACCCTTACCCTCAACCTAACCCTAACCCTAACACTAACCCTCACACTAAACCTAACCCTCACCCTAACCCTAACGCTACACCTCAGTCTAAACCTCAACCTAACACTAACCTGAAACCTAATCCTCACACTATCCCTAACCCTAACCCTGTCCCTAAAATTAGCCCTCACCCTCACCCTAACCCTAAACATAAAACTCAAACTAATCCTTATTGTAAACCTAAACCTAACCCTTATCCTAACCCAAACTCCAAACCTCAACCTAACCCTCACCCTCACCCTAATCCTCATCGTCACTCTAACACTCACCCTAACCCTAACCCTAACCCTCCACCTAACCCTAACCCTAACCCTCACCTTAACCATAAGCCTAACACTAAATCTAACACTCACCCTCAAACTCACCCTAACATTAACCCTAACCCTAAAACTCTGCCTAACCCTAACCCTAACCCTAATGCTAACCCTAACCCTCACCATCAGCCTAACCCTGAGCCTAAGCTTATCCCTGTCCGAGACCCTAACCTTAAACCTAAAACTAACACAAACCCTCACCCTAAACCTAACCCTAAACCTGACCACTACCTTCACCCTAACACTCACACTAACCCTTATGCTAACCCTAACCTTAACCCTCAACCTCACCCTAAACCTCATCCTCACCCTAACCCTAACCCTAATGCTAACCCTAACCCTCAACCTCAACCTCACACTTAACCTAACCCTCACCCTAACCCTAAACCTAATCATAACCCTAAACATAAACTTCACACTAACCCTATCCATAACCCTCACCCTCAACATAATCTTAACCCTAACCCTAACCCTACCCTAACTCAAACCCTAACCCTAACGCAAACCCTAAACCTCACCCTCACCCTAACCCTTACCCTCACCCTCACCATAACCCTAACCCTCACCCTAACCTCACACTAACCTAACCCTCCCCCTAACCCAAAACCTACCCCTCAGCCTAACCCTCAACCTAACCCTAACCCTAACCCTAATCCACAACCCATCACTAACCCTAACCGTAAACCTCACCCTCACCCTAGCTCTCACCCTAACACTAACCCTAACCCTAGACCTCACCCTAAACCTAAATCTCATCCTAAACCTAACCCTCACATTCACCCTCACCCTAAACCTCAACCTAACCCTAACTCAAACGCTCACCCTAACCCTTACCCTCACCCTAACTGTAACCCTAACCCTCACACTAATCCTCACACTCACCCTATCCCTAAACCTAACCCTAACCCTATACCTCAGCCTAACCCTCACCCTAACCATAACCCTAACTAAACCTATCCCTCACCCTCACACTCACCCTCACTCTCACCCTAACCGTAAACATAACAATTAACCTTACCCTAACCCTAAATCTCTCCCTGACCCTAACCTAAACTTCAACCTCAACCTAACCCTAACCCTAACACTCACCCTGATCCTAACGGTAACCTTAACCCTCACCCGCACCCTAAACCTTATCCTCACATAAACCTAACTTTAACCCTAAACCTAACGCTCACCCTCACCCTAACCCTAACCCTCACCCTAATCCTCAAACTAACCCTAAACCTGACACTTACCTAACGAAATCCTCACTCTCACCCTCACCCAAACACACACCCTCATCCTAGGCCTCACCCTAACCCTAACCCTATCCCTAACCTAACCCAAACCCTCACCTTCACCCTCAACCTCAGCCTAACCCAAACCCTAACCCTCACAATAACTCTCACCGTCACCCTAATCCTCACCCTAAACCTCACCCTAACCCTCCCACTAACCCTAACCCTCTCCTTAACCCTAACGCTATCACTCACCCTCACCCTAACCCTCAGACTAATCCTAACCCTAACCCTAACCCAAACAACAACCCTAACCCTCACGCTAACCCTAATCCTACCCCTTACCCTAACCCTCACCCTAAACCTAACCCATACCCTAACGCTTATCCTAGACCTAACTCTAACCCTCAGGCTAAACCCAACCCTCACCCTCACCCTCACCCTTAGCCTAACCATTACACTAATCCTAAACCTACCCCTCACCCTCACCCTAACCCTTACCCTAACCCTCACCCTCACCCTCACCCTAACCCTAACAATTACCCTAATCCTAACCCTAACTCTCACCCTAACACTAATCCTAAACCTAACACTAAAAATCACCCTAACCCTAACCCTAACCCTCACCCTCACACTAGCCCTAACCCTCACTTTCACCCTACCCATCACCCTAAACCTTACCCTCACCCTAACACTCACCCTAAACCTCAACCTTACACTAAACCTAAACCTCACCCTAACCCTCACCCAAACCCTAAAACTAACGCTAACCCTCACCCTCACCCTCACCCTAACCCTCCATCTAAGACTTACCCTCAACCTAACAATAACCCTTAACCTAACCCTAACTCTCACACTGACCCTAAATCTCACCCTAACAGTAACCATACCCCTCAACATAACCCTCATCCTAACCCTAACCCTAACCCTAACCCTAACCCTAACCCTAACCCTAACCCTAACCCTAACCCTAACCCTTACCATAACCCTAACCCTAACCGTCAGACTAACCCTAACCCTCACCCAAACCCTAAACCTCACCCTCAACCAAACCCTCACCCTAAACCTCACCCTAAACCTCACCCTCAACCTCACCCTAGCCCTTACCCTCACCTAAATACTAACCCTAACCCTAACCCTAACCATCACCCTCACCCTAGCCCTCACCCTAACCATAACCCTCACCCTCACCCTAACCCTTACCCTATCCCTTACCCTTAACATAACCCTAAACCTAACCCTAATCCTCACACTAACTGTAACACTCACCTTAAGGCTAACTCTGCTCCTCACCCTAACCCTATCCCTAACCCTCAACCTCAACCTAACCCTCACCCTCACCCTCACCCTATCCCTAACCCTAACTTTAACTCTATCCGTTATCCTAAACCTCACCTTAACCCTAAGACTAACACTAACCCACATCATAACCCTTATATAACAAAACTCTCACCCTCCCCTCACCTTAACCCTAACCCTAACCCTAACCCTAACCCTAACCCTAATGCTATACCTAACCCTCACCCTCACCCTCACCCTAACCCTCACCCTAACCTTAACCCTAACCCTCACCCTCACCCTAACACTAAACATAACCCTAAACCTCAACCTAACCTTAACCCTCGCCCTAACACTAACCCTAAACCTCATCCTCAACCTAACCCTAACCCTAACCCTCACCCTAACCCTAACCCTCACCCTAACCCTCATCCTGATCCTAATGGTAAACTTAAACCTCACCCGCACCAAAACCCTCACCCCAACCCTTATCCTCAGCCTAACCCTATATTTAACCCTAATCCTAAACCTTACCATAACCCTCACCCTCACCCTGACTCTCAACGTAACCCTTACTCTCAGCCTCATCCTAACCCTAACCCTCACCCTAACCCTCACACTAAACCTAACCCTCACATTAACCCTAGCCATACCCTTCACCCTAACCCTGACCCTAACCCTAACCCTTACCTTAACCCTCACCACAAACCTAAACCAAACCCTAAACATCACCCTCACCCTAACTCTCATCGTCTCTCTAACCTTCACCCTAACCCAAACCCTCACCCTCACCATAACCCCACAACTACCCGAAACCTCACACTCACCCTAACCCTCACCCTCACCCTAAACCTCACCCTAACCCTAACCGTAATCCTAACCTTCACCCTAACCCTAACCCTCACCCTCACCCTCACCCTAACCCTAACCCTAACAATAACCCTCAACCTCAGCGAAACCCTAAACCTCAGCCTAATGCTCCTCTCACCCTAACCCTCAGCCTAAACCTAACACTAACCCTAACCCTCACCCTAACCCTAAGCCTAACTCTAACCCTCATGCTTAACATAACCCTCACCCTCACCCTCACCCTCAGCCTAACCCTAACCCTAAACCTAACCCTAACCCTCACCCTCACCCTAAACCTAACCCTAAATCTAACGCTCAACCTCACCCTCACCTTAACACTAAACCTAAACCTAATCCTGACCCTCATCCTCACCCTATCCCTAAACCTAACCCTAATCTTTACACTAACCCTAACCCTAACCCTAAACCTAACCCTAACCCTCACCCTCACCCTCCACCTAATCCTAACACTAAACCTAATTTTCACCCTAAAGCTCACCCTAACCCTAACGCTAACCCTAACCCTCACACTCACCATAACCCTCACCCTAACCCTTACCCTAATCCGAACCCTAACCATAACTCTCACACTAACCCTACACCTCACCCTGACCCTTACCCTCACCCTAACCCTAACCCTCACCCTCAAACTCACCCTAACCCTAGTGCTAACCCTAAACCTAAACCTCACTCTAAACCTCACCCTCACCCTACCCAAATCCAAACCCTCACTCTAAACCTAAGCCTAACTCTAAACCACATGTTAACCATAACCCTCACCCTCACCCTCAGCCTCAGCCTAACCCTAAACCTAATCCTAACCCTAACCCTCACCCTCAGGCTAACACTAACCCTAAACCTAATGCTCAACCTCACCCTCACCCTAACCCTAAACCTAACCCTAATCCTCATCCTAACCCTAATCCTCAACCTAAACCTAACCCTAACCCTCACACTCACCCTCACTCTAAACCTAAACCTAACTCTAAACCTCACGTTAACCCTAACCCTCACCCTCACCCTCACCCTCACCCTAACTCTAATCGTAACCCTAATTCTAACGTTCACCCTCACCGTCACCCTAACCCTATACCAATCCCTAAACCTCACCCTAACCCTTACCCTCACCCTCACCATAACCCTCAGCCTCACCTAACCCTAACACTAACCAAACCCTGACCGTGATCCTCACCCTATCCCTAATGCTAAACCTAACCTTCACCCTAAACCTCACCTTTACCTTTTCTCTCACCCTAACTCTAACCCTAACACTCACCCTAACCCTAACCCTCACCCACATCCTCACCCGACCCTCACCTTCACCCAAACCCACACTCTCTCCCTAAACATCAAACTAAACTTAAACCTCACCCCCACCCTAACCCTAACCCTAACTCTAACCCTCACCCTAACCTTAACCCTAACCCTCACCCTCACCCTCAAACTCAGACTAACCGTAACCCTAACCATAATCCTAAACCTAACCCGTACTCTCTCCCTCAACCTCAGCCTCACCCTAACCCTAACCCTAATCCTAAACATAGCCCTCACTCTCACCCTCAACCTAACTCTAACCCTAACCCTAACCCTAACACTTACACTCACCCTAATCCTATCCCTAAACCTAACCCTCAACCTAAACCTAACCCTCACGCTAACACCAACCCTAACCCTCACCATCACCCTAACACTCATCCTAACCCTTACTCTCATCCTAACCATAACCCTAACCATAACCTTAACGTCACCATCAACCAAAACCTCACCATCACCCTAACACTCACCCTAATTCTAAACCTCACCCACACCCTAACCGTCACCCTCACCCGAACACTCACTCTCACCCTAACACTCACACTCACCCTAACGTACACCCTCACCCTAAGCCTAACCCTAACTCTAATCATAAACCTAAACCTAACCCTCAACTTCACCCTAACATTCACCCTCACCCTAACCTTCAACCTAAACCTTTTACTCATGGTAACCCTAACTCTAAACCTAATCCTAAACCTAACCCTCACCCCTACCCTCACCCTCAGCCTAACCCTAACCATAACAATAATACTAACCCTACCCCTCAGCCTCATCCTAAACCTGAACCTAACACTAATCCAAAACCTCAACATAACCCTCACACTAACTCTAACCCTAACAATAACCCTAACCCTAACCCTAACCCTTACTCTCACCCTAACCCTAACACTACCCCTAACCCTAACGCTAACCCTCACCCTCACCCTAAAACTCACCCTAAACCTGATGCTAACCCTAACCCTCCCCCTCACCCTAATCCTTACCCTCAACCTAATTCAAACACAAACCCTAACCCTAATCTTCACACTAATCCTAAATCTAACCCTAAGCCTAAACCTCACCATTAGCCTCACCCTAACTCTCACCCTAACCGTACCCCTCACCCTAACGTTAACCCTAACCCTCAATCTCACCCTCACCCTAACCCTCACTGTCACCCTCACCCTCACCCTAACAGTAACGTTCACCCACAACCTAACCCTCACCCTAACCCAAACACGAACCCTCACCCTACACCTCACCCTCACCCTAAATATCACACTAACCCTAACCCTCACGCTAACCTTTACCCTAACCCTCACCCTAACCCTCACACTTACCCTCACCCTAAGCCTAAGACTAAACCTATCCCTAATCCTATATCTAACCCTCACTCTCAACCTAACCCTCACCTTTACACTAACCTTCACCCTAACCCTTTTACTCACCCTAACCCTCACGCTAAGCCTCACGCTAACCCTTACCCTCACGCTGACCCTAACCCTAACCCTCCCATTCAATCTAACCCTGATCCTAACCGTAACCCTAACTCTCAGCCTAAGCCTCAACCTAACCCTTACCCTCACCCTAACCCTAACCCTAAACCTAAAACTAACATTCACCCTCAACATAACCCTCATTGTCCACCTATCTCTCACACTAAACCTAACCCATACCCACACCCTAAACCTCAACCTCACCCTCACCCTCACCCACACCGTAACCCTCACCCTCACCCTAAACATCACCCTAAACCTAACCCTCACCCTAACTCTAACGTTATCCTCACCCTAACCTAATGCTCACCCTAACCCTCACCCTCACCCTAAACCTCACCCTAAGCCTTACGCTAAACCTAACTCTAACCCTAACGCTAACCCTATACCTCACACAAATAGTAACTAAACCCTAACCCTAACCCTCACCCTAACCTTAACCCTACACATCAACCTAACGCTGACTCTAACCCTAACCCTCACCCTCAACCTACATCTCACCGTCACACAAACCCTCACGCTAAACCTCACCCTAACTCTTTTCCTCACCCTAACCATAAAACTACCCTAACCCTCACACAATCCCTAACCCTCACCATAACCCTAAACCTAACCCTAATCCTCACCCTCAACCTAACCTTCACCTTAACCCTTAGTCTAACCCTAACCTAACCCTAACCCTAACCCGAACCCTAATCCTAATCATCACAGTAATCCTAACTCTAACCCTAACATTAAACCTCAACCTAACCCTCACCCTAACTGTAATCCTAACCCTACCCCTCACCCTATCGTTAATCCTAACCCTCACTCCCACCCTCACCCTAACCCTCACCGTCACCCTCACCCTCACCTTAACCCTAAGCTTCACCCACACCCTAACCCTCCCCCTCACCTGAACCCTCATACTCACCCTAACCCTCCCCCTCACCCTAAACCTCACCCTAAACCTTACCCTCAACCTAACTCTAACCCTAACCCTAATCCTAATCTTCACACTAATCCTAACTCTAACCCTAAGCCTAAAGCTCACCATAAACCTCACCCTAACTCTCACCCTAAACGTACCGCTCACCCTAACGTTAACCCTAACCCTCACTCTCACCCTCACCCTAACCCTCACTGTCACCCTCACCCTCACCCTAACACTAACCTTCACCCACAACCTAACACTCACCCTAACCAGAACCCTCACCCTCACCCGAAAACCTCACCCTCACCCTAAACATCACACTAACCCTAACCCTCATGCTAACCCTTACCCTAACCCTCACACTCACACTCACCTTAAGCCTAAGCCTAACCCTATCCCTAATCCTAAACCTAACCCTCACTCTCAACCTAACCCTCACCCTCACACTAACCCTCACCCTAACCCTTTTCCTCACCCTAACCCTTATGCTAAACCTAACGCTAATCCTAACCCTAACCCTAATCCTCACACAAATACTAAATAAACCCTAAACCTAACCCTCACACTAACCTTAACCCTACACCTCAACCTAAAGCTAACTCTAACCCTACCCCTCACCCTGACACTAACTCTCACCCTAACTATTTTCCTCACCCTAACCATAAAACTACCCTAACCCTCACACAAACCCTAACCCTCACCATAACCCTACACCTAACCCTAACCCTCACCCTCAACCTAACCCTCACCTTAACCCTTACTCTAACACTAACCTAGTCCTAACCCCAACCCTTACACTAACCCTAACCCTCACCCTAAACCTAACCTTCCCCCTCACCCTAAACCTCACCCTAACCCTTACCCTCAATCTTACTCTAACACTAACCCTAACCCTAAACATCACAGTAATCCTAAACCTAACCCTCACCCTAACTGTAATCCTAACACTACACCTCACCCTAACGTTAATCCTAACCCTCACTCTCACCCTCACCCTAACCCTCACCATCACCCTCAACCTCACCGTAACCCTAACCTTCACACACACCCTAAACCTCACCCTCGCCCAAACCCTCACACTCACCCTAACCCTCACCCTCACACTAAACATCACATAACACTTGTCCTCACTATAACCCTAACCCTAACCCTCACCCTAACCCTCACACTCACCCTCACCCTAAGCCTAAGCCTAACCCTAACCCTAACCCTAAACCTAACATTCACTCTCAACCTAACCCTCACGCTAACACTAACCCTCACCCTAACCCTTTTCCTCACCATAACCTTAAACCTAACCCTCACCCTAAGCCTTACCCTAACCCTTAACCTCACCATAACCCTAACCCTAACCCTTCCACTCACCCTAACCCTCATCCTAAACCTAACCCTAACCCTCAGACTAAGCCTCACCCTAACACTTACAGTCAGCCTAACCCTAACCCTAGACATAACCCTAACCCTCACCCTCACCGTAACTCTCACCGTCAACCTAACTCTCACCCTAAACCTAACCCTCACCCTCACCCTAAACATCACCCTAACCATAACCCTCACCCTACCCCTAACCTCACGGTAAACCTAACCCTCAACTCACCCTAATCCTCACCCTAACCCTAACCCTTACCTAACCAAAACCCTCACCCTCACCCTCACCCTAACCCTAACCCACACCCTCACCCTAGCCCTCACCCTAACCCTAACCATAAACATTACCCTCACTCTCACCCTCACTCTCAGCCTAAACCTAACCCTAACCCTAATCCTAACCTTAATCCTCACCCTCACCCATACCCTAAGCCTAACCCTAACCCTAAGCCTAACCATAACCCTAACCCTCACACTAAACCTAACACTCATCCTCACCCTAAGCCTAACCCTCACCCTAACTCTACCCCTAAACCTAACACTCACACTCACCCTAGCCCTCACCCTAACCCTAATCCTAACACTAATCCTCACCTTATCCCTAACCCTCAAACTCACCCCGACCCTCACCCTCACCCTAACCCTAACCCTAACACTCACCCTAACCCTCACCCTAACGCTAACCATAACCTTAAACCTCATCCTCACACTAACTCTCACCCTAACCCTTACACTCACCCTCACCCTAACCCTCATACCAACCCTAACCCTCACACCCACCCTCACCCTAAACTTCACCCTAAGCCTAACCCTAACCCTAACCATAACCTTAATCCAAACCCTAACCCTCACCCTCACCTAACCCTCACCATAACCCTAACCCTAAGCCTCACCCTCACTCTTACCCTAACTCTAACCATATCAGTAACCTTAACCTAACCTTAACCCAAACCCTAACCCTCACCCTAACCCTAACAATAACCCAAATCGTAACACTAATCCTTTCCCTAACCCTAACCCTCAACCTCACCCTAAACCTCACCCTAACCCTAACGCTAATCCTAAGCCTCACCCTCACCCTAAACCTCGCCCTAACGTTTACCCAAAACCCAACTCTAACCTTAATCCTAACCCTAATCTTCAAACAAATACTAACTAAACCCTAACCCTAACCCTCACACTAACCCTAACCCTACACCTCACCCTATCACTAAACCTAACCTAAACCCTCACCCTCACCCTAACTCTCACCGTCACCCTAATCCTCACCGTAAACCTCCCCCTCACCCACAAACTAACCCTCACCTTCACCCGAAGCCTCACACTCACACAAACCATCACCCTCAACCTAAAGATCACACAAACCCTAAACCTCCACCTAACCCTAACCCTAACCCTCACACTAAACCTAAACTTCACCCTAACCCTATCCCTATCCTTCATCCTAACCCTAATCCTCACCCTAACCCTCACCCTAATTCTCAACCTAACCCTTACCCTAACCTGCACCCTTAACCTCAACCTTACCCTAACTCTAACACTAACAGTGAACTTAACCTAAACTTAACCCTAACCCTAAACCTCACCCTAACCCTAACAGTAATCCTAAACCTGACCCTAAACCAATCCCTAACCCTAACCCTCACACTCACCCTCAAACTCAGCCAAACCCTAAAGCTAACCCTATCCCTCACTCTCACCCTAAACCTCGCCCTAATCCTTACATTCAACCTAATTTTAACCCAAACCCTAACCCTAATCCTCACACTAAAACTAACCCAACCTTAACCCAAAACCTCACCCTAACCCTCAACCTCAACCTAACCCTCACCCTCACACTCACCCTCACCGTATCCCTCACCCAAAACCTAACCCTATCACTCAGCCTAACCCTGACCCTAACCCTAACCCTAGCCCTAACCCTAACCCACACCATAACCTTTACCTGACAGAAATTCTCAACCAACCCTCACCCTAACGCTAACCCTAATGCTAACCCTAACACTAACCCTATCCCTCACACTCACCCTCATCCTAAGCCTAACCCTAATGCTAACTCTAATCCTAAACCTAACCCTCACCCTCAGCCTGAACCTCACCCTAACCCTAACTCTAACCCTCATCCTAATCCTCACCCTAGCCCTAACACTAACCCTCACCCTCACTCTAACCCTCACCGTCACCTTAACTTTCACCCTAACCCTAACCCTTACTCTCACCCTCACACTCAACCTAACCCTAAACCTCACCCTAAACCTCACCCTGATCCTAAAGGTAAATTTAACCCTCACATGCACCCTAACCCTCACCCTAACCCTTATCCTCAACCTAACCCTAAATTTAACCCTAATCCTAAACCTCATCCTAACCCTCAACCTCACCCTAACCCATATCCTAAACCTTACACTCAACCTCATCCTAACCCTAACCCTCACCCCAACAATCACACTTAACCTAACCCCCACATTAACCCTAACACTAACCCTCACCCTAACCATCACCCTAACGCTAACCCTAACCCTAACCCTCACCCTAAACCTAAACCTAACAATAAACTTCACCCTCACCCTAACTCTCACCGTCACCCTAACGCTCACCCTAACCCTAACCCTCACCCACACCTAACCTTCACCCTTACCTGAAACCTCACCCTCACACTAACCCTCACCCTCACACTAAACATCACCCTAACCCTTACCGTAACCCTAACCCTAACCCTAAACCTAACCCTCACCTTAAAACTCACCCTCACCTTAATCCTCACCCTAACCCTAACCCTGACTAAACGGAAACTCTCACCATCCCCTCAACCTATCCATAACCATAACCATAACCCTAACCCTCACCCTCAACCTCATCCTAACCGTAACCCTAACAATAACCCTCACCCTCACCGTAACCCTAACCTTCAGCCTAACCCTAACCTTTACCATCACCCTCACATAATCCTAACCCTAACCCTAATCCTCACCCTACCCCTCACCCTAACACTCACGCTACTCCTAACACTAACTCTCACCCTATTTTTCACCCTAAATCTTACCCTCACCCTAACCATAACCCTCCCACTAACCCTCACCCACACCCTAACCCTAACCTTACCGCTCAGCCTAATCCTAACCCTAACCATAACCCTCACCCTCACCCTAACCCTAACACTAACCCAAAGCCTTAACCCTCACCCTAACCCTAATCCTAACCCACACCCTACGACTCACCCTCACCCGAAACCTCATACTCACCTTAAACCTAACCCTCGACCTAAACATCATTATAACTCTAACCCTCACCCTAACCCTATTCCTAACCCTCACTTTAACTCTAACGCTTATCCTAACCCTCAGCCTCACAGTAATCTTCACCCTAACCCTAACCTTGACCCTTACCTAACCGAAATCCTCACCCTCACCGTCACTCTCAACCTAACGCGCACCCTCACCCTAGCCCTCACCCTAACCATAACCTAACAATAAACCTAACCCTCACCCTAACCCAAACCCTAACCCTCACCCTCACCCTAAACCTCAACCTAACCCTTACGCTCAACCTAAACCTAACCCTTACCCTAACCCTAACCCTCACACTGACTCTAATCCTCACCCTAACAGTAACCCTACCCCTCAACCTACCCCTCATCCTAACCCTAAAACTAACCCTAAGCTGAACCATAATCATTACCCTAACCCTAACCCTAACCCTCAACCTCACCCTATACCTCATCCTAACCCTTATCCTCAACCTAACCCTCACACTAACCCTAACCCTCACCCTAAACCTAAACTTCACCCTCACCCTAACCCTCATCCTAACCCTTACCATCACCCTAACCCTCACCCTATAACTAACCCTAAAGCTAACCCTAACCCTCACACACACCCTCACCCTTAGTCTCACCCTCAGCCTCACCCAAACCCTAACCCTAATCCTAACCATCACCCTCACCCAATCAACCTCAACTTAGCCCTCACCCAAACACTAACCCTAAACCTAAACCTAACCCTCACATTCACCCTAACCC
Organism: Dipodomys merriami; assembly: GCF_024711535.1. Lineage (NCBI taxonomy): Eukaryota > Metazoa > Chordata > Mammalia > Rodentia > Heteromyidae > Dipodomys > Dipodomys merriami. The sequence goes on from NW_027204760.1 coordinate 1,004,228, forward strand.
TAACCCTAACCTTCACTCTCAGTTTAACTCTCACCCTATCCCTTACACTCACACTCACCCTAACTCTCAACCTAACCCTCCCCCTCACACTAACCCTAACTCTAACACTCACCCTAACCCTCTCCCTCAGCCTAACCCTAACCCTAACCCATACCCTCAGCCTAACCCTCACCCTCATCCTAACCCTAACCCTCAGCCTCACCCTCAACCTCACCCTCACCCCCACCCTAAACCTAACCCTCACCGTCACCCTAATCCTCACTGTCACCCTAAACCTCACCCTAACCCTAAAGCTAACCCTCACCCTGACCCTCACACTAACCCTAAAACTAACCCTAACCCTAAGCCTCACCCTCACACTAGACTTCACCCTAACCCTAACCCTAACCCTAAACCTCAAACTCACCCTAACCCTAATGTTAACCCTAGCCCGAAACCTCATCCTATCCCTCACCCTCACCCTAACCCTAACCCTCACTCTCACCCTAACCCTCAACCTAAACCTTACCGTAACACTAACGTTCACCCTAACAATCACACTCACCCTAACCCACACCCTAAACCTTATCCACACCCTAACCCTAACCATAACCCTTATCCTAACCCTCACACTAACCCTAACCCTCAACCTAACCCTAAACCTTTCCCTCACACTCACCCGAAACCTCACCCTCACCATAACCCTCACCCTCACACTAAACATCACTCTAACCCTAACCGTAACCCTAACCCTCACCCTAACACTAACCATCACACTAAACCTCACAATCACCCTAATCCTCACCCAAACCCTAACCCTCACACTCACCCTATCCCTCACCCTAACCCTTACCCTCACCCGAACCCTAAACTAAACCTAACACTCACTCTCACCCTAAACCTCACCCTAACACTCAAGCTAGTCCTAACACTCACTCTCACCCTAACTTTCACCCTAACCCTTACCCTCACCCTAAACCTCACCCTAAGCCTTACCCTCACCTAAACCTAACAATAACCCTCACACTAACCCTAACCCTCATCCTAACCCTCTACCTAACCCTAAACTAAAGATAAACCTCACCCTAAACCTAACCCTAAACCTAAACCTGACACTCACCCTCACACTCAACCTCAGCCTAACCCTATCCCTAACCCTAACAATACCCCTCACCATCACCCTAATCCTAACCCTAATCCTCACCCTAACCCTCACACTAACCCTAACCCTCTCCCTAACCCTAACTCTAACGTTCACCCTCACCCTCTCCCTCAGCTAACACTAAATCTACCCCTCAACCTAACCCTCACCCTACACCTAACCCTAATCCTAACCCTCACCCTAAACCTAAGCCTAACTCTAACACTCATGCTAACCCTAACGCTCACCCTCATCCTCACCCTGAGCCTAACCCTAAACCTAATCCTAAACCTAACCTTCACCCTCACACTAATCCTAACCCTAAACCTTATGCTCACCCTCACCATCACCCTAACCCTAACCCTAACCCTAACCCTCACACTAACCCTAACACTCACCCTAACCCTAACCCTGCTCCTCACCCTAACCCTATCCTGAAGCCTAACCCTCACCCTAATCCTATCCTAACCCTAACCCTAACCCTCACCCTCACTCTAACCCTCACCATCACCCTAACCCTCACCCTAAACCCAACCCTAACACTCACCCTCATCCTAATCCTCACCCTCACCCTCACCCTAACCCTCACCTTCACCCTCACCCTATCCCTCACCCTAACCCTAACCCGATCCCTCAGCCTAACCCTCACCCGAACCCTGACCCTAACACTAACCCTAACAGTAACCCTATCCCTCACCCTCACCCTCACCCTAAGCCTAAGACTAACACTAACCCTAACCCTCACCCTAAACCTCACCCTCACCCTAAACCTAACTGTAACACTTTCCTAACGGAAACCATCACCCTCCCCTCACCCTAACCCTAACCCTAACCCCCACCCTCACCCTCACCATAACCCTAAACCTAACCCTAACCCTCAACCTAACCCTAACCCTCACCCTAACCCTAACCCTCAACCTCACCCTCACCTTAATCCTGAACCTAAACCTAACCCTAACCATCACCCACACGCTATCCCTCACCCTCAACCTAACCCTCACCCTAAACCTGAATGTAACCCTAACCCTAACCTTAACCCTCCCCTTTCCCTAACCCTAACCCTAACTCTAACACTCAACTTCACCCTAATCCTCACCCTAACCCTTACCCTCACCCTAACCCTAACCCTAAACCTAACCATCACCCTAACCCTCAACCTAAACCTCACCCGATCCCTAATCCTAACCGAAACACTCACCCTAATCCCAATCCTAAAGCTAAACCTCACCCTCACCCTAACCCTCACCCTCACCCTAACCCTACCCCTAACCCTAAATCTCCCCCTCCCCCTCACCCTCACCCTATGCCTCACCCGCACCCTAACAAAAAACCTAACCCTATCCGTATACCTAACCCTCACCCTCACCCTAACCCTACCCCTAACCCTAACCCTCCCCAACACACTATCTCTAACCCTCACCCTAACAATAAAACTAACCCTATCCTTATCCCTAAACCTCACCCTCACCCTAACCCTACCCCTACCCCTCCCCCTATCCCTCACCCTATCCCTCACCCTCACCCTAACAATAAACCTAACCCTATCCATATCCCTAACCCTCACCCTCACCCTAACCCTACCTCTAACCCTTCCCCTCCTCCACAGCCTATCCCTCAGCCTCACCCTAAAAATAAACCTAACCCTATCCCTATCCCTAACCCTCACCCTAACCCTAACCCTACTCCTAACCCTCCTCCTCCCACTCCCCCTCACCCTAAATAAACCCTATCCTCAACCTAACCCTAAAGCTTAACCTAACCCGCACACTCATCCTAACGTTCATCCTAAAACTTACCCTCTCTCTAATCCTAAAACTCACCCTCACTCTAACTCTCAACCTCACCCTTACCCTCACCCTAATGTTACCCCTAACCCTCACCATCACCCTAACCCTAACTCTAACGCTAAACCTCACCCTTACCCTCAACCTAACATAAACGCTCACGCTAAAACTAACCCTACGCGTTATGCTAACTCTCATCCTAACCCTAAGGCTAACCCTCACCCTAAGCCTCAACCTAAACCTTACCCTCACTCTAACCCCAACCCTCACCCTCAAAGTCACGCTAACCCTAACCCTAACCCTATCCCTCACCCTAACCCTCACCCTAACCTTCACACTAACCCTAACCCTAACCCTCACCACCACCCTCATTCTAAGCGTAAGCTTAATCCTAAACCTTACCCTCACCATCACCTAAACCTAATGTAACCCTCACCATCACCCTCTCACTCACCCTAAACCTCACCCTAACCCTAAACCTCACCCTAACCCTAAACCTCGCCCTAACCCTAACACTAACCCTTACCTTCATCTGAACCCTAACCCTAAACCTCACCCTAACCCTCCCACTAAACCTAACCCACACCCTAACACTAACCCTACCCCTCACCCTAACCTTGACCCTAACAGTAACCCTAAGCCTAACCCTCACCCTCACCCTAACCCTACTACTAACCTTCACCCTCAACCTAACCCTCACTATCACCTTAACCCTCACCCTAACCATAACCCTCATCCACACTCTAACCCTCACCCTCACCCGAAATCTCACCCTCAACCTAACCCTCACCCTCACCCTAACCTAACCATAACCCTTACCTAATGGAAACCATCACTCTCCCCTCACCCTAACCCTAACCCTAAAACTTAACCCCCACCCTCACCCTCACCCTCAAACTTACCTTAACCCTAAACCTGACGCTAACCCTCAACCTCCCCCTAACCCTCACCCTAACTCTAACCCTCACCCTCACCCTCACTCTAATCCTAACCCTAACACTAACCATAAGCTTAACCTCCCTCACCCTATCCCTTACCCTAACCCTTACCCTCAATCTAACTCTAACCCTAACATTCACGCTAACCCTCCACCTAACACTCACGCTAAACCTAACCCTCACTCTGACCCTAAACTTCACCTTAACCCTTAAATTAACCCTAATCCTAACCCTAAACCTAACCCTACCCCTCACAATAAACCTAACCATCTCCCTAATCCTAAACCTAACCCTAAATCTAACCTAAATCTAACCTAACTAAATCACCCTAACTTTCAACATAACCCTTACTCTAACCCTAACCTTCCCCCTCCCCCTACCCTCAACCTAACCCTTAACCTCATGCTCACCCTAACCCTCACAATAACCCTAACCCTAAACCTAAACCTAACTCTCCACCTACCCCTCACCTTAAACTTAACCCTAACCCTCAACCTCAACCTAAACCTCACTCTAACCCTTACCCTCACCGTAATCCTAAACCAAACACTCACCCTAACCCCCACAATAACCCTAACCCTAACCCTAACCCTCAAACTAAACCTCACCCTAACCCTAATGCTAACCGAAACCCTCACCCTAATCCTAACCCTAACCCTAAACCTCACCCTCACCCTATCCCTAAACCTCAACCTGATCCTCACCCTCACCCTAACCCTCAACCTTATCCTAACCCTCAGCCACACCCTAACTCTAAACCCTCACCCTCACCCTCACCCTAACCCTAACCCTATGCCTCACCCTAACCCTCACCCTAACCTTCACACTAACCGTAACACTCACCCTAACCCTACCACTCACCCTAACCCTACCCCTCCCCCTAACCCTCACCCAAACCCTTACCCTCACCATAACACTAAACCTCACCCTAACCCTCACACTAAGCCTAACCCTAAACCTAACCCTAACCAGACCCCTTACCCTAAGCCTCAACCTAACCCTAACCCTAACCCTCACCCTCACCCGAACTATAACCCTCACACTAACTCTAACCCTAACCCTCACCCTCACCTTAACCCTTAGTCTCAGCCTAACCTGATTCCTAACCATAACTCTAAACCTCAACCTCACTGTAACCCTCACCGTCACACTAACCCACACCCTAACCCGAACCCTCACTCACACCTTAACCCTCACCCTCACTCGAACATTCAAACTCACCCTAACCCACACCCTCACACTAAACATCATATTAATCCTCACCCTCACCCTTACCGTAACCCTAAACTTCATCCTAATCCTCACCCTCACCCTCACACTAACCCTCACCCTCACACTAGCACTCATGCTCACACTAACCATAAGCCTCACCAACACCCTAACGCTCACCCAAACCCTAACCTGAAACCTCATGCGATCCCTGACCCTCACCCTAAACACCAACCTAACGCTAACCTTCACCCTAACCCTAACCCTAACCCTCACCCTCACCCTCACCCTAACCCTTAGCTTAACCCTAACCCTAACCCTAATCCTAAACCTTACCCTCAGCATCGCCCTCACCCTCACGCTAACCCTAAACTAACCCTAAATCTAAACCTAACCCTAACCCTCGCCTTAACCCTAACCCTAACCCTCAACCTTAACATAACCCGAACCCTAACCCGAACCCTAACCCGAACCCTAAACCTCACCCTAACCCTAAAGGTAACGCTAACACTCACCCTAACCGTTATCCTCACCTTAAACCTCACTTTAACCCTAATCCTTACGATCACCCTAATCCTCACCCTCACACTACCCCTTACACTAAGCCTCATCCTATCCCTAACCCTCACACTAACCCTAACACTAAACCTAACTCTCACCCCAACCCTAAACCTACCCCTCACTCTTACCCTTACACTAACCCTAACCCTAACCCTGACCCTCACCCTAAAATTAAGCCTAACTCTAACCCTCACCCTCAGCCTAACCCTCATCGACATCCTAACCCTCACCCTAAACTTAACCATCACCCACACCCTAACCCTCACCCACACCCTAAGCCTCACCATCACCGAAAACCTCACCCTCATCCTAAACCTCACCCTCACCCTAAACATCACCCTAACTGAACCCTAACCCTAACCCTTACCCACACCTTAATCCTCACCCTAAACCTCACTCTTACCATAATCCTCACCCTAATCCTAACCCTAACCATTACCGAAGGCAAACCCTCACCCACCCCTCACCCTAACCCTAACAATGACCCTAAACCTAAACCTCACCCTCACCCTCACCCTCACCCTAACCCTAACGCTAAACCTCACACTAACCCTAACCCTAACCCTCACCCTATCCCTAACTTCACCCTCACCCTCACCCTAATCCCAACCCTAAACCTCACCCTCACCCTATCTGTCACCCTAACCCTAAGCCTAACCCTCATCCTCACCCTAACCCTGAACCTAACCCTCACGCTAAACCTCACCATAACTCTCACACTAACCTTAACACTCACCCTAATCCTCAACCTAACCCAAACCTTAACCATAACCCTAATCCTACCCTAGCCCTCACCCTCACCCTAACACTAAACCTAACCCTAACTCTCACCTTATACCTCACACTAACGCTCACACTAAACCTAACCCTCACCCTAACTCTGACCCTACACCTCACCCTAACCCTCACCCTCACCCTAAAACTCACCCTAAATCTTACCATCACCCTAAACCTAACCACCAAACTAATCGTCACCCTAACCTTAACCCTAACCGTCACCCTAACCCTAAGCCTCACCCTCACCCTCACGCTAACGCTAACCCTAACCCTCACCCTCACCCTAACACTCACCTTCACCCTAACACTCACCCTAACCCTAAGCCTCACCCACAACCTAACCCTCACCCTCACCCTCACCCTCACGCTCACCCTAACCCTCAACCTCACCCTAACCATCATCCTAACGCTAACCCTAAGCCTAACCCTAACTCTAAACTTCACACTAACCCTAACCCTAACCTTCACCCTCACCCTCATCCTCAACGTAAGCCTAACCCAAACCCTAACCCTAATCCTAAACCTAATCCTCACCCTCACCATCACACTAACCCTAACCCTATCCCTCACTGTCACCCTCACAGTTACGCTAACCCTCAGCCTAACTCTAAACCTAACCCTAACCCTAACCCTAACTTTCACCCTACACCTCACATGAACCAACTCTAACAGTAACCCTCACCCTCATCTAAACCTAACCTTAAACCTCACCCTCACCCTAACCCTCAACCTCACCCTAAACCTAAACCTAACCCTAATACTAACCCTAACCCCCACCCTCAGTCTCACTGTAAAACTAACCCTAACCGTCCCGCTCATCCTCACCCTAACCCTAACCCTAACACTAACAATAACCCTATCCCTAACCATAACCCTAAACATAACCCTCACTCTAACCCTTACCCTAATCCTTACCCTCACTCTAAACCTAACCATCACCCTCACCCTAACCCTCACCATAACCTTAACCCTACACTCACGCTAACCCTAATGCTAACCCTAATCCTCACCCTGACCATAAACCTCAACCTAACACTTACCTTCTCCCTAATCCTAAACTTCACCCACACCCTAAACCTCACCCTCAACCTAGCCCTTATCCTCACCCTAACCCTAACCTTAACCATAATCCTAACCTTCACACTAACCTTATCTCTCATCCTGATCCTAAACCTCAACTTATCTCTAACCCTTACCCTCACCCTAACCCTCAACCTAAACCTTAACCTCACCCTAATCCTATCCTTGAACCTCATCCTCACACTAACCCTAAACCTAACCCTCACCCTAACACTCAACCAAACCCTAACCCTCACCCTAACCCTTACCCTCATCCTAACCTTAACCCTCACCTTAACCCTCACACCCAACATAATCCTCACCCTAACCCTAACCCTACTCCTCACCATAAACCTCACCCTAACGCTAACCGTAACCCTAATCCCAACCCAAAACTTTACCTAACAAAAACCCTAACCCTCACCCTCAACCTCACCCTAAATATCACCCTAACCCTAACCCTCACCCTACCCTAACCCTAACCCTCAGCCTAACCCTAACCCTCACACTAACCCTCACCTTCACCCTAATCCTCACACTAACCCTAGCCGTAACACTTTCCTAACTAAAAGACTCACCCTCATGCTCACACTCACCTAACCCTTACCCTCACCCTAGCCCTAACTCTAAACCTAATCCTAACCCTAAACCTCACTTTCACCCTCACCCTCAGCCTTACCCTAACCCTAACACTAATCCTAACCCTCACCCTCACCATCACCCTCACCCTCACCATAACCTAACCCTAACCCTAACCCTCACCCTAAACCTAACACTAAAAATAACCTTAACCCTAACACTCAAACTGAAAATATCCCTTTCCCTAATGCTAACACTAAGCCACACAGTAACACTCACCCTCAACCTAACCCTAACCCTCACCCTAACCCTAACTCTAACCCTAAACCTCAACCTCACCCCAGCCCTAACCCTAACACTAATCCTAAAACTAATCCCCATCCTAACCCTAACAATCAACTTCACCCTAACCCTCACCCTCACCCTAACGCTCACCCTAACACTAACCCTAAAATGTACGCTCACACTAACCCTCATCCTAACCCTTACACTCACACTCACACTAACCCTCACACTAACCCTAACCTCCACCCTAACCATAACCCTACACTTCACCCTCACTCTCAGCCTCACCCTCAGCCTAACACTAACCCTAACCCTAATCGTAACCCTAAACCTCACCCTCACCCAAACCCTAAACCTAACCCTAAACCTCACCCTCACCCTCACCCTCAACCTCACCCTCACCCTAAACCTGACACTCATCCTCACCCTAGCCCTCACTCTAACACTAACCCTAACCCTAACCTTAAGCCTAACCCACACCCTCACCCTCAGCCTAACCCTAAAACTAACCCTAATCCGTACCCTAAACCTCACCCTCACCCTCACACTAACCCTAAAAAAAAAACCCTAACCCTAACCCTCACACTAAAAATAACCCTCACCCTAACCCTAGCTCTAACCCTCAACCTCACCCTCACCCTCAGCCTAACCCTAACCCTAAGCGAAACCCTCACACTCACCGTAACCCTCACCCTCACCCTAATCCTGACTCTAACACAAAACCTCACTGTCAACCTCAACCTAACCCTAACCCTCAGCCTCACCCTAACCTTCTCCCTAAACCTAACCATAAACCTCACCCTCACCCTAGCCCTCACCCTAAACCTAACCCTAAACCTAAACCTCACCCTCAACCTAACCCTGACCCTAACCGTTACCCTTACACTAACCCTTAGCCTCACTCTCACCCTAACACTCACCCTAACACTTAACCTCACCCTAACACTCTCCCTAATGCTAACCCTAACCCTAACCCTTACCCTAACCCTCATCCTCAACCTAACCCTAACCCTAACCCTCATCCTAAACCTAACGCTAAACCTAACCCTCACCCTAACATTCACCATCACATTAACCTTATTCCTAAACCTAACCCTCACCGTCACCCTTACCCTCAACCTAAGCCTTATCCTAACCCCAACGCTAACGCTAAAACTCACCCTCACCCTAACCCTCACCCTAACCCTTACCCTCAGCTTAACCCTAAACCTAAACCTCACCCTCACAATAACCTTAACCCTAACATCACCCTAACCCTCACCCTAACCCTAATGCTCACACTAATCCTAAACCTACCCCTCACCCTAACCCTCACCCTAACCTTCACCCTCAACCCTTACCCTCACACTAACCCTAACCCTAATCCTAACCCTAACACTTACCTCACCAAAACCCTAACCCACACCCTCACACTCACCCACACCCTAACCCTCACTCTCACCCTAACCCTAATCCTAAAACTCAACCTAACCCTAACCCTAACCCTTAACCTCACCCTAATCCTAACCATAACCATAACCCTCACACTCACACTAACCCTAACCCTAACCCTACCCCTCACCCTAACCATCACCCTAACCTTAATGGTCAAGCTAACCCTAAACCTACATTTCACCCTAACCCTCACTCTAACCCTAAACCTAAACCTAAACCAAACCCTTACCTAAGCAAAACCCTCACCCTCAGCCTCACCCTCACCCTAACCCTCACCATCAACCGAGTCCTCACCCTAACTCTAACCCTAACCCTAACCATAACCCTCAACCTCACCTTAATTCTCACCCTAACCTTACGGTCACCCTCAAACTAAACCTCACACTAACCATAACCCTAACCCTAACTCTAACCCTCAACCTCAACCTCAGCCTAACACTAACCTAACCCTAAACCTTACCCTCACCCTAACCTTCACTGTCTCCCTAATCCTCACCCTAAACCTAACCCTCACCCTAGCCTTCCCCCTAACACTAACCCTAACGCTAACCCTCACCCTCACCCTCACCCAAACCCTAACCCTAACGCTAACCCTAAACCTCACCCTCACCCTAAACCTAATGCTCACCCTCACCCTAAACCTGAACCTAACCCTTAACCTCACACTAACTGTAAACCTCACCCTCACTGTTACACTCACCATAAACTTTAACCTAACCCTAACACTCACCCTAACCTTAACCCTAACCATAACTCTTACCCTAACCCTCACCCTCACCCTCAACTTCACCCTAACCCTAATCCTAACGCTAATCCTCACCCTAACCCTAACAATCACCCTCACCCTAACTCTCACCCTCACCCTAACGCTCACCCTAACCCTAACACTAAACCTCAAGCTCACAGTAACTCTCACCCTAACCCTTACTCTCAAACTCACACTAACCCTCACACTAACGCTAACCTACACCCTAAACCTAACCCTAACTTTCACCCTAATCCTCAGCCTCACCGTCAGGATAACACTAACCCTAATCCTAATCTTAACCCTAACCCTCACCCTCACCCTAATCCTAAACCTAACCCTAAACCTCACCCTAACCCTAACCCTATCCCTCACCCTCACCCTAAACCTCATCCTAACCCTAAACCTAACCCTCACCCTAACCCTCACACTAACCCTTACCCTCACCCTAATCCTAACCGTAAACCTCACCCTCACACTAACCCTAACACTAATCATACCCCTCACACTAACCCTCAGCCTAAAAATAACTCTAAATCTAATCCTAACACTAAGCATTAGCTAACCAAAACCCTAACCCTCACAATCACCCTCACCCACACCTTAATCCGAACCCTAAACCTCACGCTCACCCTCACCCTAACCCTCATCCTAAACCAAACCCTAACCCTCACCCTCACCACAACCCTTTCCTAACCCTAACCCAAACCCTCATTCTAACCCTAACCCTCACCCTAATTTTAACCCGAACCCACACCCTCAAACTAACCCTAACAATATCCCTAACCCTACACCTCAACCTAAACCTCACCCTCACCCTCATGCTCACCCTAACCCTAACCCTAACCCTCACCCACAACTTAACTCTCACCAAATCCTTATCCTCACCCTCACCCTAACCTTCACACTAACCCTAACCCTCACCCTAACTCTAACTCTAATCTTTACCCTCACACTCAGCCTAACACTAACCCTAACCATCACCCTCTCCCTAACCTTCACCCTCACCATAATTCTCACCCTAACCCTTACCCTCACCCTCACCTTAATCCTCACCCTAATCCTTACCCTCACCCACAACCTCACACTCAGCCTAACCCTAACCCACACCCTTACACTAACCCTTACCGTCATCCTAACCTTCACACTAGCCATAACCCTAACCCTCACCCTCACCCTAACCTTCTCCCTAACGCTAACCTTAACCCTCACCCTCAACATAGCCGTCAGCCTAAACCTAAACCTAACCCTAAATCTCACCCTAACCCTAACCCTAATGCTCACCCTCACCCTAACACTCACCCTAACCCTTACCCTCACACTAACCCTAACCCTAAGCATCATGCTAACACTCCCCTATTCTTAACCTAACGCTAACCCACACCATAACCCTAAACATAACCCTAAGCCTAACGCTTAGCCTAACCCTCACCGTCACATTAACCTTATCCTAACCCTCATACTAAACCTAACCCTAATATTAACCCTCACCTTAACCCGCACCCACACCCTAACCCTACTCGTAACCCTAACCTTCACACTTACCCTTAACCTCAACGTAAACCTTACCCTAAGCCTAACGCTAACCCTAACCCTCACACTCACCCTAACCCACACACTAACCCTTACCTACAACCTAACCCTAACTCTAACCCTCAACCTCACCCACAGCCTCGCCCTCAGACTAACAATAACCCTAACCCTAATCCTAACCCTAACCCTCACCCTCACCGTAAACCTAAAACTAACCCTAACCCTCACCCTCACCCTAACCCTCAAACTCACTCTCACCCTAACCCTCACCCTCACCCACATCCTAATCTAATCCTAACCCTAACACTCACCCAAAACCAAACCCTCACCCTAAACCTAATCCTCACCCTCACCCTCACCCTCACCCCAAACCTAACCCTCACCCTCACCCTCACCCTAAACCTCTCCCTCACCCTAATCCTCACCCTAACCCATACCCTCACCCTAAACCTAACCCTTACCCTCACACTGACCCTCATCCTAAAACTCATGCTAGCCCTAAACCTCATGCTCACCATAAGCCGCACCCTAACCCTTACCTTACCCTAACTCTAACCGTAAACCTAACCCTCACACTAAACCTAACCCTGACCCTTACCCTAACCATTACCCTCACCCTAACCCTAACCCTAATCCTAACACACACCCTAACACTGACCCGAACCTTAATGCTAACCCTAAACCTCACCCTGTCCCTAAATCTCACGCTACCCCTTAATCTCAACCTAACCCTATATCTAACCCTAACCCTAACCCTCACACTAAACCTAACCCTCACTTTATCCCTAACCCTACTCTTCACCCTAACCCTCACCCTAACCCTAACCTTAACCCTCACCCTATCCCTAACCCTTACTGTAACCCTCACCCTCAACCTAGCCCTCACCCTATCCCTAAACCTAATCCTACCCTCACCCTAACCCTAACCCTAATGCTATCCCATACCCTCACCCTCACCCACACTCACCCTAACCCTTACACTCACCTAAACCTAACACTGACAGTCACCCTAACCCTCTCGCTAACTCTCACACTCACCCTCAACCTCACTGTCACCCTAACCCTCTCCGTCATCCTAAACCTCAACCTATCCCTAAACCTAAACCTCAACCTCAACCTAACGTTCTCCCTAACCCTAACACTAATCCTCACCCTCACCCTAGCCCTTACCCTAACCCTAATCCTAATCCTAAACCTCACCCTCTCCCTAACCTTAATGCTAACCCTCACCCTAACCCTCACCCTAACCCTTACCTCACACTAACCGTAAAATTCACCCTCACCCTCACACTCACCATAACCCTTAACCTCACCCTTATCCTCATTCTAAACCTAACCTTAACAGTAACGCTTAGCCTAACGCTCACCCTCACCCTAACCCTAACCCTAAACCTCATCCTAACACTAACCCTAACCTTAACCCTCACCCTAACACTCACCCTCACGCTAACCCTAACCCTCACCCTAAACCTAGTCCAAACCCTAACCCTCACCCTTACCCTTACCCTCAACCTAAACCTTACCCTAACCCTAACACTATCCCTAACCCTGACCCTCACCTTAATGCACACCCTAACCCTAAACTTAACTCTAATCCTAAACCTCACACTAACCCTAACCCTCACACTAACCCTAACCCTATCCCTCACCGTGACCCTAAACCTCATCCTAACCCTAAACTTAACCCTCATCATAACCCTCACCTTAAGCCTTAACCTCACCCTAATCCTGTCCCTAAACCTCGTCCTCACACTAATCCTAACACTAACCCTGATCCTAACACTCACCCTAACCCTAACACTCACCCTAACCCTAAACCTACCCCTAACCCTAAACCTCACCATCACCCAAACCCTCACCCTAAGCCTTACCCTCAAACTCATCCTAATCTTAAACCTCACCCTAACCCTCACACTAAACCTAACCCTCACCCTAACCCTAACCCTATTCCTCACCATAACCATCACCCTAATGCTAACCCTAACCCTAATCCTAACACAAAAGCTTACCTAACACAAACCCTAACCCTCACCCTTACCCTCACCCACACCCTAACCCTCACCCTAACCCGAACCCGAACCCTCACCCTAACCCTCAACCTCACCCCAAACATCACCCTAACCCTAACCCACACCCTACCCCTTACCGAAACCCTCAGCATAACACTAACCCTGACCCTAACACTCACTCTCACCCTAACCTTTGCCCGAACACTTTCCTAACTAAAACACTCAACCTCACCCTCACCCTCACCCTAAACCTCAACCTCAACCTATCCCTCACTCTAACCCTAAAACTCACCCTCACCCTCAACCTCACCCTAACCTAACCCTAACTCTAACCTTCACCCTCACCCTCACCCTCACCCTAACCCTAACCCTAAAAATAACCCTAAACTAACCCACACACTAAAAATAACCCTCACGCTAATTCTAACTCTAACCCACATTATAACACTAATCCTCAACCTAACGCTAACAATGAACCTCACCATAACCCTAACCCTAAACCTCACCCTCACCCTAGACTTCACCCTAACCCTATTCCTCACCCTACCACTAACAATCACCCTCACCCTAACGCTCACCCTCACCCTAACACTCACCCTAATCCTAACCCTAAACCTCAAGCTCACACTCTCACCCTAACCCTTACACTCGAACTCACCCTAACCTTCAAACTAACCCTAACATACACACCCTACCCCTAACCCTAAAATTCACCCTAAACTTCAGCCTCACCTTCAGCCTAACACTAAACCTAAACCTAATCCTAAACCTAACTCTAACCCTAACCCTAACCCTAATCCTAACCCTAAACCTCATGCTTACCCTCAACCTAACTCTAACCTTAACCCTAACCCTCAACCTAACCCTAACCCTAACCCTAACCCTAACCCTAACGCTAACCCTCAGCCTAAATATCACCCTAACCCTAAACCTAACCCTAACCCTCACCCTAACCCTCACCCTCACCCTAACCATGAACCTCACCCCCACCCTCACCCTAAACCTTTCCTAACCCTAACACTAACCCTCACCCTAACCCTCACCTTAACACTTACCCTCACCCTAATCCTAACCCTAAACCTCACACTCACACTAAACCTAAACCTAACCCTAACCCTCACCCGAATCCTAAACCTAACCCTAACGCTCAACGTAACCCTAAAACTACCCCTCAACCTAGCCCTCACCCTCACACTAAACCTCACCCTAACCCTCACCCTCACCCTAAACTTAACCCTCACCCTAACTCTCATACTAAACCTCACCCTCACCCTAACCCTAAACCTATCCCTCAACCTAAACCTCACCCTAACCCTAACCCTAACCCTAATCCTAACCCAACCCTTACCTAACCAAAACCCTCACCATCAAACTCACCCTCACCCTCAACCTAGCTGTCACCCTAATCCTTACCCTAATCATAACCCTAACCCTCACCCTCACAGTAAACTAACCCTAGCCCTAAACCTCACCCTAACCCTCACCCTAACCCTAAAGCTCACCCTAATCCTAAACCTCACCCTCACACTAACCCTAACCCTAACCCTAACCCTCACCCTAAAACTCACGCTAACCCTAACCCTCACCCTCACCCTAAACCTATCCTAACCCTAACACTAACCCTCACCCTAACCATCACCCTAACACTATCCCTAACCCTAAACCTAACCCTCACCCTAAACCTCACCCTAAGCCTTATCATCACCCTCACCCTCACCCTAAAACTTTCCTAAACCTAACATTAACACTCACCCTAACCCACACCCTAACACTTACCCTCACCCTAATCCTAACACTAAACTTCACCCTCACACTAAATCTAACCCTAACCCTAACCCTCACCCGAACCCTCAACCTAACCCTAACGCTCAACCTAACCCTAAAACTACCTCTCAACCTAACCCTCACCTTCACCCTAACCCTCACAAGAAACTTCACCCTCACACGAACCCTAACCCTAACCCTAACCCCTCACCCTAAACCTCACCCTAACCCTAATCATAACCCAACCCTTACCTAACCAAAACTTTCACCCTCAACCTCCCACTCACCCTAAACCTCCCCCTCAACCTAGCTGTCACCCCAACCCTAACCCTAATCATAATCCTAACCGTCACCCTCACAGTACCCTAACCCTAACCCTAACACTCACCCTAACCCTCACCCTAACCCTAATGCTCACCCTAACCCTAAACCTACGGCTCAATCTAACCCTCACCCTCACGCTAACCCTCACCCTAACCCAGACCCTCACAATCACCCTAACCTTAACCCTCACCCTAACCCTCACCCTAAACCTAACCCTAACCCTAACCATCACCCTCACCCTAAACCTAAACCTAACCCTAATTCTAACCCTAACCCTAACCTTAACCCTCACCCTAACCCTCACCCTCACCCTAACCCTAACCCTAACCCTCACCCTATGACTACCCCTAACCCTAACCCTCACCCTCACCCTCACATTTACCTTCAACCTAACCCTTACCCTAACCCTGACGCTAACCCTAACTCACACCCTAACCCTCACCCAAACCCTTATCCTCACCCTAACCCTAAACTTAACCCTAATCCAATCCCTCACACTAACTCTAAACCTCAGCCTAACCCTATCTCTATCCCTCACCCTAAACCTCACCCTAACCTTCACCCTCACCCTAGCCCTCAACCTCACTCTAAAACTCACGCTCACCCTCAACCTCACCCTAAATCTTACCATCACACTAACCCTAACCCTAACCCTAATCCTAAACCTAACCCTTACCCTCAACATCACCCTAACCCTAACCCTAACCCTCACCCGGACACTGAACCTCACCCTAACCCTAACCCTAATCCTATCCCAAACTCTCACCCTAACCCTCACCCAATCCCTAACCTTCACCCTAACCCTCAGCGTCACCATAATCCTAACCCTAACACTTTCCTAACAATAACACTCAACCTTACACTAAGCCACACCCTCAACCTCACCCTAACCTAAACCTAACTCTAACCCCACACTCACCCACAACCTAAACCTAACCCTAACGCTTACCCTCAGACTAATCCTAACCCTCACCCTAACCCGAACCCTAAACCACACCCTAACACACAACCTCACACTAACCCTAAGCCTCAATCTAACCCTAACCCTAAAACGTACCCTAACCCTCACCCTCACTTTAGCCCACACCTTAACCCTAATCCTAACCCTAATCCTCACACTAACCCTAACCCTCACCCTCAACCTAACCCTCACCCTAACCCTAACCCTAAACCTCACCCTCACACTAACTCTCACCCTGACCCTTACACTCACCCTCAACCTAACCATCACACCAAACCTAAACTACACCCTAACACTAAACTTAACCCTCACCCTGGACCTCACCCTCACCCACAGCCTAACACTAACCCTAACCCTAATCCCAAGCCTAACCCTCACCCTCACCCTCACATTCACCCTAACCCTAACACCAACCTTCACCCTCACCCTCACCCTAAACCCTTCCTAACCCTAACACTAACCCTCACACTAACCCTCACACTAACACTTACTCTCACCCTAAACCTAACCCTAACCCTCACCCTCACACTAAACCTAACCCTAACGCTCAACCTAACCCTAAAACTACCACTCAACCTAACCCTCACCCTCACCCTAACCCTAAACCTAACCCTTAACCTCACCCTTATCCTGACCTTAACCCTCACCCAAGCCCTCACACGAAACCTCACCCTAACCATAACCATAACCCTAATCCTAAAACAACAATTACCTAACCAAAACCCTCAAGCTCAACCACACCCTCACTCTAAACCTCACCCTCAACCAAGCTGTCACCCTAACCCTAACACTAATCCTAACCCTAACCCTCACCCTCACAGTAACCTAACCCTAATCCTAACCTGCACCCTAACCCTCACCCTAACCCTAAGGATCACCCTAACTCTAACCCTCACCGTCACACTAACCCTAACCCTAACGCTAACCCTCACCCTCAACCTCACTCTAACTCTAACCCTCACCCTAACCCTCACCCTAAGACTAACCCTCACCCTCACCCGAAACCTTTCCTTATCCTAACCCTAACTCTCACCCTCACACTAAAACTAACCCTAACCCTAACCTGAACCCGAACCCTCAACCTAAACCTAACGCTCTACCTAACCCTAAAACTATCCCTCAACCTATCCCTCACCCTCACCCTAACCCTTAACCTCAACCTTACCCTAAACTTTACCCTCAGCCTAAACCTCACACTACACCTCACCCTCACCCTAACCCTAAGCCTACCCCTCACACTAAAACTCACCCTAACCCTAACCATAATCCTAAACCTAACCCAACGCTTACCTAACCAAAACCCTCACCCTCAACCTCACCCTCACCCTAAACCTCACCCTCAACCTAGCTGTCACCCTAACCCTAAACCTAATCCTAACCCTAACCCTCACCCTCACAGTAACCTAACCCTAATCCTAACCATCACCCTAACACTAACGCTAACCTTAACGCTCACCAGAACCCTAACCCTCACCCTCACAATAATCCTAACCCTAACCCTAACCCTCACCCTAACCCTAACCCTCACCCTCACACTCACCCTAAACTTTTCCTAACCCTTACACTAACCCTCAACCTAACCATCACCCTAACCCTAAACCTAACCATAACGCTCACCCTAACCCTAACCCTCACCCTAACCTTCACCCTAACCCTAACCCACACCCTCACCTTCACCCTAAACCTTTCCTATACCTAACACTCACCCTCATCCTAAACCTCACCCTAACACTTACCCTCACCCTAATCCTAACCCTAACCCTCACCCTCACACTAAACCTATCCCTAACCTAACCCTCACCCGAACCCTCAACCTAACCCTAACGCTCAAACTAACACTAAAACTACCCTCAACCTAACCCTCACCATCACCCTAACACTCACCCCAATCCTTAACATCACCCTTACCCTAACAATTACCCTCAAGCTAACCCTCCTACTAAACTTCTCCCTCACCCTAACCCTAAACCTAAACCTCACCCTAAACCTCACCCTACCCCTAACTCTAATCCTAACCCAACCCTTAACTAATCAAAACCCTCACCCTCAACCTCACCCTAACCCTAAGCCTCACCCTCAACCTAGCTGTCACCCTAACCCTAACCCTAATCCTAACCCTAATCCTCACCCTCACAGTACCCTAACCCTAACCCTAACCCTCACCCTCACACTCACCCTCACCCTAACCCTAACCGAAATCCTATCCCGAACTCTCACCCTAAACCTCACCCAAATCCTAACCTTCACCCTAATCCTCACAGTCACCATAATCCTCACCCTAAACCTAACCCTAACACATTCCTAACTAAAACATTCACCCTCACCCTAAACCTCACACTCAACCTCACCCTAAACTAAACCTAACTCTAACCCTCACACTCACCCTCAACCTAACCTTAACCCTAAAAATAACACTAATCCTTTCCCTCACACTAATCCTAACCCTCACCCTAACCCGAACCCTTAACCACACCTGAACACACACCCTCACGCTAAACCTAATCCTCAATCTAACCCTAACCCTAAAACTTACCCTAACCCTCACCCTCACCTTAGACCTCACCCTAACCCTAATCCTAACCATAATCCTCACCCTAACCCAACACTCACCCACACCCTAACCCTCACCCTCAACCTAACCCTCACCCTAACACTAAACCTAAACCTCACCCTCACGCTCACCCTCACCCACAGCCTAACACTAACGCTCACGCTTAACCTCACCCTCACCCTAACCCTAACTCTAACCCTAACACTCACCCTAACCCTTACACTCACCCTAATTCTAAACCTAACCCTAACCCTCACACTAAACCTAACCCTCACCCTTACCCTAACACTCACCCTCACCCTAACCCTAACCTTAAGCCTCACCCTAACCCTAACCCTAACCCTAATGCTCATCCTAACCCTCACCCTCACCCTAACCCTCACCCTAAACCTAATGCTATCCCTTAACCTCACCTGCAGCCTAACCCTCATCCTAACCCTTACCCTCAACTAACCCCTATACTCACACACACCCTAAAACTGACCCTAACCCTAATGTTAACCCTAATACTCACCCTCACACTAACCCCCACCCTAACCCTTATTCTCACCCTAACCCTAACCCTCAACATAACCCTTACGCTCACACTAACCCTAACCCTAAACCTCACCCTCACACTCACCTTCAACCTTACCCTAAACCTCACCCTCACACTCATCCTAACTCTAAACCTGACCCTCACCCTAAACCTAACCCCCAACCTAATCTTAACCCTAACCCTAACCTTAACCCTCACCCTCACACGAACCCTAACACTAAACATAACTCTCACACTCACACTCACCCTAACCCTAAACCTAACCCTAACCATAAAAAACCCTAAACCTAACCCTAAACCTAACCCTCTCACTAAGCCTTACTCTCACACACTAACCCTAACTGTAGCCCTCACCCTAACCCTCACCCTCAGCCTAACCCTCACCCTAACCCTAAGCCTAAGCCTCACACTCATCCTAACCATCTCCATAACCCTAAACCTAAACCTCACCCTCAACCTAACCCTAATGCTCACCCTCACCCTAAAACTAATCCTAACACTAATCCTCACTTAACCCTAACCCTCACCCTCAGACTAACCCTAACCCTCACCCTAACCCTCAACATAACCCTAACCCTATCTCTAACCCTGAACCTCACTTTCACCCTAACCCTAATCCTAACCCTAAACCTCACTCTCACCCTCACCCTAACCCTAACCCTAAACCTCACCCTCACCCTCACCCTCTCCCTAACCCGCACCCTAATCCTCACCCTAACCCTCACCCTCATCCTAACCTTAACCCTACCCGAACCCGAACCCGAAACCGAATCCTAACACTCATCCCCACCCTTAATATAACCCTAACCGTAACCCTCACCTTACTCCTAACCGTAAACCTCTGCGTAAACCTAACCGTCACTATACCCTCACCCTCACCCTAATCCTCACCCTAACACTAACCCTAACACTTTCCTAACTAAAACACTCAACCTCACGCTCACTCTCACCCTAACCCTTACCCTCACCTAAACCTAACCCTCACACTCACCATAACCCTCACCCTCACCCTAAACCGATCCCTACCCTCACCCTAACCCTAATGCTAACACTAACCCTCACCCTCACCCTAACCCTTACTCTCACTCGAACCCTAACCCTCACCCTAAATCTTACCCTCACATTAATCCTAACCCTAACCCTCACACTCATCTTAACCCTAACCCTAAACCTCACCACAAATTAAACATAATGCTCACCCTAACCCTCAACCTACACCTCAACCTAAGCCTCATCCTAAACCTAAACCTAAACCTAACCCTCACCCTAACCCTAACACTAACCCTAAACCCCAACCTCACCCTCACCCAAACCCTAACCCTAAACCTCACCATAACCCACAAATTAAGCCTAATGTTCACCCTAACCCTCACCCTACACATCAACCTAAGCCTCATCCTAAACCTGAACCTAACCCTCACCCTAACCCTAACCCTCACCCTAACACTAGCGGTAAATCCTCACCCTGACCCTCACACTCAGCCTAATCATAACCCTAACCCAAAAACCTAACCCTAACCCTCACCCTCACTCTCAACCTCACCCTAACCCTAACACTAAACATAACTCTCACCCTCAAACTCACCCTCACCCTAAACCTAATCCTAACCGTAAAAATAACCCTAAACCTAACCCAAACCCTCTCACTAAACCTTACACTCAAACTAACCATAACAATACCGCTCACGCTAACCCTCAACCTCACCCTAAACCTAACCCTCACCCTAACCCTAACCCTAACCCTCACCCTCACCTTAGCCCTCACCCTAACCCTAATAATAACCCTAATCCTCTACGTAACCTTAACCCTCTCCTTCACACTAACCCTCACCCTCACCTTAACCCTCACACTAACCCTAACCCTAACCCTAACCCTCCCTTTCACCCAACCCTCACACTAAACCTAACCATCACCCGAACCCTTAACCTAACGCTCACACTCACCGTCACCCTCAGCCTAACCCTAAACCTAACACTAATCCTAACCCTAAACCTCACTCTCACCCTCATCCTAACCCTAACCCTAACCCTCATCCTCACACTCACCCTCACACTCAACCTAAAACTCACCCTCACCATAACCCTAACCCTGACCCTCAACCCAACCTTAACCCTCACCATAACCCTCACCCTCAACCTCAACCTCACCCTCAACCTCACACTAACCCACACCCTAACACACACCCTCACACTAAACCTCTCACTCTAACCTTAACCTTAACACTTACCCTAATCCTCACCTTCACCCTAGCCCTCACCCTAACCCCAATCCTATCCCTAATACTCACCCTAAACCTAACACTCACCATCACCCTCAGACTCACCCTCACCCTAACTCTAACCCTAACCATAACTCTAAAACTCACGCTCACAATAACTCTCACACTAAGCCTTACACTCACCCTCACGCTAACCCTCAATCTAACCCTAATCCTAAACCTCATGCTCACACTAATTCTCAACCTAACCCTTACACTCACCCTCACCCTAACCATCACAATAACCCTAACCTAAACCCTAATCCTAACCTTAACCCTCACCCTCACCCTCACCCTCAACCTCAGCCTAACACTAACCCTATCCCTAATCCTAACCCTACCCCACACCCTCACTCTCACCCTAACCCTCAACCTAACCCTAAACCTCACCCTCACCCTCAACCTCAACCTCAACCTCACCCTCACCCTTACCCTCACTCTCACCCTCACCCTAACCCTAAACTGAACCCCAGCACTCACCCTAACCCTAACCCTCACACTCACTCTAACCCTCACCCTAACCCACACACTAAACCTAACCATCACCCTAAGCCTAACTCTAACCCTCAACCTCACCATCATCCTCAGCATAACCCTAACCCTAACGCTAACACACACCCTCACCCTAAATCTCACCTTGACCCTAATCTTCACCCTAACCCTAACCCTCACCCTAACACTCACCCTAACCCTAACCCTAGCCCTCACCCTCATCCTAACCCTAATCCTAAAGCTAACCCTAAAACTTACCCTAAACCTAAGGCTAACTCAAACCCTCACCCTCACCCTTAACTTCTCCCTAAATCTTACACTCACTCTAACCCTAACCATAACCTTCACACTAATCCTGACCCTTACCCTAACCCTAAATTGCAACCTAACCCTCATCCTAACCATAACCCTCACCCACACCCTAATTCTCACCCTCACGCCAACACTCACCCTCACCCTCACCTTAATCATCACACTAACCCTAACCCCCACCCTAAACCTAACCCTAACCCTCACCCTCAACCTCATCCTCACTCACCCTAAGCCTAACCCTAAACCTAGCACTAGTCCTAAACCTAAATCTCACCCTAACCATCACCCTAACGCTAACGCTAACCCTAACCCTAA
This sequence comes from Dipodomys merriami, assembly GCF_024711535.1. Taxonomy (NCBI): domain Eukaryota; kingdom Metazoa; phylum Chordata; class Mammalia; order Rodentia; family Heteromyidae; genus Dipodomys; species Dipodomys merriami. The sequence continues at coordinate 1,027,776 of NW_027204760.1, forward strand.
ACTTAACCCTCACCCTCACCATAGATATCACCCTAACCCTAACCGTCACCCTAACCCTCAACCTAACCCTTACTCTCCCCTTAAACCTAACCCTCACCCTAACCCTAACACTCAACCTAACCTTTACACTCACCCTAACCCTAACCCCAACCCTAATCCTAAACCTCACACTAACCCTACCGCTCACCCTAACCCTAAACCTAACCTTAAACCTCAAACTAACCCTAAATCTCACCCTCACACTCACTCTAACCCTAACGTTAACCCTAATCCTAAACCTCAGACTAAACCTATACCTCCCCCTAACCATAATCCTACCCCTCAGACTAACCCTCACCCTAAACCTCACCCTAACACTCAGGCTAAACCTAACCCTCACTCTCATCCTAACCCGCACTCTAACACTTACCCTCACCCTCACCCTCACCCTCACCCTCACCCTCAGCCTAACCCTAAACCTAACCTTAATCGTAACCCTAACGCTCATCCTCACCCTCACCCTAACACTAACCCTAACCCTAAACTTCACCCTCAGCCTCAACCTCACCCTAAACCTCATCCTCACCCTCACTCTCACCTTAAACCTAACCCTAACCCTCACCCTAACCATAATTCTCACCCTAATGCTAACCCTAACACTCACCCTCAACCTTAGCGTAACCCTAACCCTCACTCGCACCCTAACCCTCACCTAACCGAAATGCTAACACTAAACCTCACACTCACCCTATCCCTCACTGTAACCATTAACCTCACTGTAAGGGTAACCTTAACCCTTACCCTTTCACTCAGACTAAACCAAACCCTCCACCTAACCCTAACCCTACCCCTCACCCTCACCCTCACCCTAACACTAAACCTAACGTTAATTCTCACCCAATCCCTAAAACTAACCCTAAACCTCACCCTCACCCTAGCTCTCATCCTATTGCTAACACTAACCCTAACCCTCACCCTCATCCTAACCCTAACCGTAAAGCTCACCCTGACCCTAACCCTCACCCTAGTCCTAACCCTAATTTTAGCACTAACCCTCACCCTAACCCTCACCCTTACCCTTACTTTCGCCCACACCTTCACCCTAACCCTAATCCTAAAACTAACCATCACCCTAACCCTCAACCTAACCCTAAACCTAACCCTAACCCTCACCCTAATCCTCACCCTAAACCTTACCCTAACACTCACCCTAATCCTCACACTAACCCTTACCCTCACCCTAAACCTAAACCTAATCTTAAACCTATCCCTCACACTAAATCTAACCCTCACATTAACAGTAATCCTACACCTCACCCTAACACTCATCCTAACCCTCACCCTAAACCTAAACCTAAACCTCACCCTCACTCTAAACCTAACCCTAACCCTCAACGTAACATAATCCCTCACCCTCATTCTCACCCTCACACTCAATCTAAGCCTCACACTAACCCTAATCCTAACCCTAACTCTAACTTTAATCCTAACCCTAGCCCTCACTCTCACACTGACCCTAACTCTAACCCTTATGCAAACCTAACCCTAAACCTCACCCTAACTCTAACCCTAACCGAACCCCAACCCTCACTCTCACACTCACCCTAACCCTGACCCTAACCCTAACCCTCACCCTCCTCCTAATCCTAATCCTAACCCTAAACCTCACCCTAAATATCATCGGAAACCTAGGGCTAACTCTAACCTTCAGCCTCACCCTAAACCTCTCCCTAACCCTTACACTAACCCTAAACCTGTCCTAACTCTAACCCTAACCCTCACACTAATCCTGACCCTAACCCTAACCTTAAACTTCACCCTAACAATCACCCTAACCCTAAACCTAACCCTCACCCTCACCCTAACCCAAACACTAACCCTCACCCTCACTCTAACCCTCACCGTCAACCTAACTCTCACCCTAACCCTCACCCTCACCGGAACACTCACTTTAACCCTAAACCACACTCTCACTCTAAACATCACCCTAACCCTAACCCTAACCCTAACCCTCACCCTAAACCTAACCCTCACCATAACCCTTACCCTCACCCTAATCCTAACCCTAAACCTCACCCTAACCCTAACCCTAAACCTTAACCTCTCATTAATCCTAACCCTAAACCTCACCCTAACCCTAACCCTAACCTTTAACCTCACCTTAACCCTAATCCTCACCGTAACCCTAACCCTCCCCCTAACCCTGATCCTCACGCTAACCTTAACCCCAAAACTAAGCCTAACCCTCACACAAACCCTAACCCTCAACCTAACCCTAACCGTAACCCTAAGGCTAACTCTAACCCTCACCCTCACCCTCAACGTAAACCTCTCCCTAACCCTTACACTAACCATAACCTAAACTAACCCTAACACAAACCCTCAAACTAATCCTAACCCCAACCCTAACCCTAACCCTAACCGTTACCCTCACCCTAACCCTAAGCCCAACCCTAACCCTAACACTCACACTAACACTAACCCTCACCCTAAACCTAAACCTAACCCTAACCCTAACTCTAATCCTCACACTAATCCTAAACCTCACCCTAACCCTTAACCTAACCCTAACATTCACCTTAACCCTCACCCTCACCCTCAACCTCACCCTCACCCTCAGCCTAACCCTAACCCTAACCCTAATCCTAACCTTAACGCTCACCCTCACCCCAACCCTTAACCTAAACCTAACCCTCACCTTCACGCTCAACCTCAGCATAACCCTCAGCCTCACCATCACTCTCACCCTAACTGTAACACTAACCATAACACTCACCCTAACCCTCACCCTCACCCTAAACCTAACCCTAAACTTTACCCTCAACCTCACCCTCACCCTAACATTAATCCTCACCCTAACCCTAAGGCTAACTCTAACCCTCACCCTCACCCTAAAACTCTCCCTAAACCTTACACTCACCCTAACCCTAAACCTAAACCTAACCCTCACACTAAACCTAACCCTAATCCTAACCCTAAATTTCAACCTAACCCTAAACCTAATTGTAACTCTCACCCTCACCCTAACCCTCACCGTCAACCTAACCCTCACCCTCACCGTCAACCTAACCCTCAACCTCACCCTCATACTCATCCTAACCCTAACCGTAAAACTCACCTTCACCCTAAGCCTCACACTAACCCTAACCCTCACCCTAACAATAACCCTAAACTTCACCTTCACCCTAACCCTAATGCTCCCCTTACCCTAAACCTCACTCTAACCCTTACCCTCACACTTACCTAAAACTTACCGCCACCCACACACTCATCCTAACCCTTAACCTCACCTTAATCCTCACCCTAACTCTAACCCTAACCGTAACCCTCACTCTCACCCAAACCCTAACCCTGACCCTCATCCTCAACTTAACCCTCACCCTTACCCTCATCCTAACCCTAACCCTAACACTCACCTTCACCCTTACCCTCAACGTACACCTTACCCTAACCCTAACGCTAACCCTAACACACACCTAACCCTAATCCTCACCCTAAACCTTATCCTCAGCCTAACCCTAACCTTAACCCTAATCCTAACCCTCAGACTAACCTTAACCCTCACCATATCCCTAACTCTATCCCTCACACTAATCCTCACACTAACCCTCACCCTAGCCCTCACACTCACCCTAAACTTTACCCTCACCCTAACCTTAACCCTTACCCTTATCCTAAATCCAACCCTCACCCTCTCCCTCACACTAACACTAACCCTAACCCTCACCCTCAAACTCACCCTCACCCTAACCCTAACCCTAACCCTAACACTCACCCTAACCCTCACATTAACACTCATGCTAACCCTAAACCTCAATCTCACTCTACCCTCATCCTAAACTTTACCGTCACCCTAACCCTATCCCTAACCATAAACCTCACACTAAACCTAACCCTCACTCTGACCCTAACCCTACCCCTCACACTAACCCTAACCCTAACCCTAATCCGCATCCTCAACTTAACCCTTACCCTCACCCTAACCGTCACCCTAAAATTAACCCTAACCCTAACCCAAACCTTAACCTTAAACATCACCCTAACCCTTACCCTAACCCTAACCCTCACCCTCATCCTAACCCTCAACCTAACAATTAACATCATCCTAACCCTAACCCTAACCGTAACCCTAACCCGTACCCTCACCTTAAATGTTACCCTCACTCTAAACTTATCCCTATCCCTAAAACTACCCTTCACCATAACCCTCATCCTAACCCTAACCGTAACACTAATCCCCACCCTGACGCTAACCCTAACCCTAACCCTAACCCTAAACCTCACCCTCACCCTTGCCCTCACCGTCACCCTAACCCTCACCCTACCCTAATCTTCTGCGACAACCTCACCCTCACCTTCACCCTCACCCTCACCCTAAATCTCACACAGACCCCAGCCCTCAGCCGAACACTAACCCTAACCCTAACCCTCAACCTAGCCCTAACCCTAACCCTATCCCTAACCCTCACACTAACCCTTACCCTCACACTAACACTAAGCTTGCCCCTCACACTAACCCTCATCCTAAACCTAACCCAAATCCTCACACTCACCCTAACCCTAACCCTAACCCTACACCTCACCCTAAACCTCATCCTAACCCGAAGTCTATCCCTAACACTCACACTAATCCTAAACCAAACACTAAACCTCACCCTCACCCTCACTATCAGCCGAACACTCACCCTCACCCTCACTCTAAACCTCACCCTAACCCTAGCCCTCAGCCTAACCCCAAACCTAACCCTAACACTAACCCTAATCATCAACCTAACCCTCAACCTCACCCTAACCTTAAGCCTAACCCAAACACTCACCCTAACACTCAACCAAACCCTAACCATAACACTAACCCTTACCCTCACCCTAACACTAAACTTTAGCCTAACCCTAAGCCTCACCATAACATAAACTTAACCCAAAACCTACCCCAAACCCTACCCCTCACCCTAACCCTAAATCTCACCCTCATTCTAACCCTCACCTTTACACTTACCCTCAGAGTAACCCTAATTCTAACTCGAACCCTCACACTAACCCTACCCCTCACACTAACTCTAACCCTACCCCTCACCCTAACCCACATCCTAAATCTAACGCGAACCCTAACACTCACCATAACCTTAATCCTGACCATAACCCTCACCCTCACACTCACCCTCACCCTCAACTTAAACCTATGTCTCAGCCTCAATCTCAACCTAACCCTAAACCTAACCCTAAACCTCACCCTTATGGTAACCCTGAGCCTGAACCTAACCCTAACCAACACCCTAACCCTCACCCTCACACTCACCCTAACCCTCACCCTCACCCTAGCCCTCACCCTAATCCTAACTCTAACCCTAACACTCACCCAAGCCCTAACTCAAACACTAAACCTAAACCTTACCCACAAACTCATCGTCACCCTAACACTCACCCTAACCCTAACCATCAACCAAACCCTAACCCTCACCCTCACCCTCACCGTCATCCTAAACCTAACTGTAACCCTGACCCTCATGCTAATCCTAACCCTCACTCTCATGCTCAGCCTAACCCTAAGCCAAACTCTAATCGAACCCTAAGCCTCACCCTCACCCTAACCCTAACCCAAACACTAATCTTAACCCTAAGCCTTACCCTCAGCCTCACCCTCATCCTCACCCTAACCCTAAACCTAAATCTAACACTCACCCTAAACATAACCCTCACCCTAAACCTAACCGTGACCCTCACCCTAACCCTAACCCTAACCCTAACCCTCATCCTCACCCTAACACTCACCCATCCCCCTAAACCTATCCCTAACCCTCACCCTCACCCTCACCCTCACCCTTTCCCTTACCCTCACGGTAACCCTAATGCTAAACCTAACCCTATCCCTCACAATAACATTAAGGCTCACACTAACCCTACCCCTCACCCTAACCCTCAACCTAAACCTAACACTAACCCTAACCCTCACCCTAAACCTAACCCTCACCCTAACCCTCACCCTCACCTCAAACTCACCCTCACCCTAACCCTAAACCTAGCCCTCACCCTAACCCTCAACCTAAACCTAACCCTAACCCTAACTCACTCGCTAACCCTAAACCTTACCCTCATGCTCAGCCTAACCCTAACCCAAAAACTAATCCCAAACCTAAGCCTTCCCCTCAACCTCACCCTAACCCAAACCCTAATCCTAACCCTAAGCCTCACACTCCGCCTCACTCTAAATCTAAAACTAACCCGATCCCTCACCCTAACCCTAACCCTCACCCTAAACCTAACCATGACCCTCACCCTAACCCTAACCCTTACCCTAAAACTAATCCTAACATTAACCCTAACCTTCACCCTAAACTAGCCCTAACCTTAAACCTAACCCTCATGCTAACCCTCACCTTAACCCTAACCCTAACCCTAACCCTCCCCCTCATCCTACCCCTCAACCTAATCCTTACACTTATCCTCACCCTAACCCTCACAATAAACCTAACCCTCAAAATTACCCAAACACTAACCCTCACCCTCACCCTCATGCTCACCCACACCCTAACCCTAACCCTAACCCTCACCTTAACCCTGATCCTAACCCTAAGCCTAAACCTAACACTCATCCTAATCCTAACCCTAACCCTAACACTCAACCTGACCCTCAGCCTAACACTAATACTAAACCTAACCATCACCATAACCCTTACCTTAACCCTCGCCATCACTCTAACCCTCCCTGTCAACCTAAACCTCACATTTACACTAAACCTCACCCACAACCCAACCTTCACCCAAACCCTCACCCTATCCCTATCTATAACCCTAAACCTAACCCTCACCCTCACCCTAACTCTAATCCTAACCCTACCCTAAACATAAACCAGAACCTAACCCTAACCCTAACCATCACCCTCACCCTCACCCTAACCCTAACCCTAACCCTAAGCCTCATCCTAACCCTCACCTTCAACCTAGCCCTCACACTAACACTAATCCTAACCCTAATCCTCACCCTAACCCTCACCCTAACCCTAACACGAACCCTAACCCTCACCCTCAACCTAACCCTCACCCTAAACCTTAACCTCACCCTAATCCTCACACAAACCCTAATCCTAAACCTCATCCTCACCCTAACCCTCACCTTCACTCGAAACCTCACCTCACGGTAAACCTCACCCTCACCCAAAACATCAACCTAACCCTAACCCTCACCCTAACCCTAACCCTAACCCTCTCCCTAAGGCTAACCCTCCCTCTAACCTTCAAACTCATCCTAATCCTCACCCTAAACATAACCCTAACACTTACCTAACCCAAAATCTCACCCTCATCCTCACCCTCACCCTCACCCTCAGACTATCCCTAACCCTAGAATTAATCATAGCCCTAAACTTCACCCTGATCATCATCCTCACACTAACCGTAATCCTAACCCTCACCCTAACACTAACCCTCACCCTAACCCTTACTCTAACCCTAACCATAAACCTAAACCTATCCCAAACACTAACCCTAACTCTCACCCTAACCCTCACCCTAACCCTAATCCTAACCTTAAACATCACCCTAAGCCTAACACTCACATCATCCTAAACCTCAATCTAAACCTTACACTCATCCTAACTCTAACTCTAAACCTAACCCACACCCTCACCTTAACCCTAACTCTACACCCTCACCTTAACCCTAACTCTAACTCTCACCCTAACCTTAACCCTCAACCTAAACGTATCCCTAACCCAAACCCTCACCCTAAGTCTAAACCTCACCCTAACCCTAACCCTAAACCTAAACCTCTCCCTCACCCTAACCTTCACCCTAACCCTTACCTCAACCTAACCCTGACTCTCATCCTAGCCCTCACCCTAATCCTAACTCTAACCCTAACCCTCACCCTAACCCTAACCCTCACCCTAACCCTCAACCTCATCCTAACCCTCAAACTAACCCTTACCCTCATCCTAACAGTAACTCTCAAACTAATCCTAAATCTACCCCTCACCTTACCCCTCAACTTAACCCTAACCCTAACCCTAACACTCACCCTGACAATCAGCCTAACCCTAACCCTAAACCTAATCCGAACGCTATTCCTCACCCTCAAACTCACCCTAATTCTCATCCTAACCCTAAACCTAATTATACCCCTCACCCTAACCCTCATCCTAACCCTAAACCAAACCCTATCCCTCACCCTCACCTTCACCGTAATCCTACCTCTAACTCTCACCCTAACCCTAACCCTCAACCTAACCCTAACCCTCACTATCACCCACAACATAACTCTAAACCTCACCCTAAACCTCAACCTAACCGTAACTATAATACTAACACTAAACCTCACCCTAAACCTCACCCTAACCCTTATCCACACTCTAACCCTAACCCTAACCATCACACTAATCCTAACCCTCACCTTAACCCTAACGATACCCCTCATCCTAACACTAATACTAAAACTATCCATCACCCTAACCCTGTGCTTAACCCTCGCCCTCACTCTAACCATCCCCGTCAACCTAACCCTCACCTTTTCCCTAACCCTCATCCTCAACCCAAACCTCACCCTGAACCAAACCCTCACCCTCACCCTAACCCTAACCCTAACCCTCACACTAACCCTAACCCAGACCCTAAGCCCAACCCTAAACTTCACCCTCACCCTAACCCTAACCCTAACCCTCACATTAACACTCATGCTAACCCTAAACCTCAATCTCACTCTACCCTCATCCTAACCCTTACCGTCACCCTAACCCTATCCTTAACCATAACCCTCACACTAAACCTAACCCTCACTCTGACCCTAATCCTACCACTCACATTAACCCTAACCCTAACCCTAATCCACATCCTCAACCTAAACCTTACCCTCACCCTAATCCTCACCCTAAAATTAACCCTAACCCTAACCCAAACCTTAACCTTAAACATCACCCTAACCCTTACCCTAAACCTAACCCTCACCCTCATCCTAACCCTCACCCTAACAATTACCGTCATCCTAACGATAACCCTAACCATAACCCTCATCCTAACCCTAGCATTAACACTCACCCTATTCCTAAACCTCACGCTCATCCTCACCCTCAACCTAACCCTAACCCTACCCCTCATCCTAAAACTCATCCTAAACCTAACCCTAACCCTAAAATTCACACTAATGCTAAACCTAACCCTAAAGCTCACCCTCACCCTCACTATCAACCGAACACTACACCTCAACCTAACACTCACCCTAGCCTAACCCTCAACTGCACCCTAACCCTCACGCTCACCCTCACCCTAACACTCACCCTAAACCTAGCCATCAGCCTAACACAAAACCTAACCCTAACACTAACCCTAAACCTCACCCCTACCCTCATTATCACCCTAAGCTTAAGCCTAACCCAAAAACTCACCCTAATATTCAACCAAATCCTAACCCTAACACTAACCCTAAACCTCACCCTAACTCTAAACTTTAACCTAACCCTAATCCTCACCATACCCTAACCATAACCCGAAACCTAACCCGAACCCTACCCCTCACCCTAACCCTAACTCTAACCCTAAACCTCACCCTCATCCTAACCCTCACCGTTAAACTTACCCTCACGGTAACAATAACCCTAACTCTAACCCTCACACTAACCCTACCCCTCACACTAACCCTAACCCTACCCCTCACCTTAACCCTCATCCTAAACCTTACGCTAATCCTAACACTCAACCTAACCCTAATCCTATCCCTATCCCTCACACTCACACTAACCCTCACCCTCACCTTAAACCTCAGCCTCAGCCTCAACCTCAACCTAACCCTAAACCTAACCCTAACCCTCATCCTAATGGTAGCCCTGAGACTAACCTTAACCCTAACCCATACCCTAACCCTCACCCTCACACTCACCCTCACCCTAACCTTCACCCTCACCCTAGCCCTCACCCTAATCCTAAATCTAACACTTACACTCACCCAAACCCTAACTCTAACACTAAACTTAAACCTAACCCTCAAACTCAACGTCACACTAACACTCACCCAAAACCTAAACCTCAACCACACCCTAACTCAAACCCTCACCCGAACCCTCATCCTAAACCTAACCCTAACCCTAACCCTCACGCTAATCTTAACCGTCACCCTCATGCTCAGCCTAACACGAAGCCAAACTCTAATCGAACCCTAAGCCTCACGCTCACCCTCACCCTAACCCAAACACTAATCCTAACCCTAAGCCTAACCCTCAGCCTCACCCTAAACCTAAACCTAACTCTAACCCTCACCCTAACCATAACCCTCACCCTAAACCTAACCGTGACCCTCACCCTAACCCTAAACCTAACCCTTAACATAAACCTAACCCTAACATTAACCCTAAACCTCACCTTAAACCTAACCCTAAACTTAACCCTAACCCTCACCCAAACCATAACCCTAATCCTAACACTCACCCTCCCCCTAACCCTCAAACTAAACCTCACCCTCACCCTAACCCTAACTCTAACTCTCACCCTAACCCTAACCATAACCATAACCCTCACTCTCACCCTAAATCTAAACCTCACCTTAACCCTCAACCTAACTCTCACTCCAACAGTAACCCTAAACCTCACCCTAAAACTTACCCTCACTCTAACCTTAACCCTCAAACAAATCCTAACCTTTACCCTAACCCTAAATATACCCTCACCCTAACTCTCACCCTAACACTAATACGAAACCTAACCATCACCCTAACCCTAACCTTAACCCTCACCCTCACTCTAAGCCTCCCTGTCAATCTAACCCTCACCTTTACCCTTACCCTCACCCACAACCCAACCCTCACCCTCACCCAAACCCTCACCCTATCCCTAACCCTAACCCTAACCCTAACCCACACCCTCAACCTCACCCTCACCATAAGCCTAAACCTAACCCTCATCCTAAACCAAACCCAGACCCTAATCCTATCCCTAACCCTCACACTCACACTCACCCTAACACTTACCCTAACCCGAAGCCTAATCCTAACCCTCAACCTTACCCTAACCCTAAACCTCACCCTCAAACTCACCCAAACCCTCACCCTCACCCTATCCCTCCCCCTAATCCTAACTCTAACCCTAACACTCACCCAAAACCTAACAATAACACTAACTCTAAACCTAACCCTCAGACTCACTGGCACCCTAACACAACCCTAACCCTAACCCTACCCACACCCTAACCCTCACCCTCACCCACACCCGAACCCTAAACTTCTCGCTCACACTAAACATCACCTAAAGCTAACCCGCGCACTAACCCTAACCCCAATGCTCACGCTATCGCTAACCCTCATCCTCACCCTCACCATAAGCCTAAGCCTAACCCTAACACTAATCCTAAACCTAACACTCACCTTCACTCTACCCCTAACCTTCTCAGTAAACCCCAACCTCACACTCACCCTAACCCTAACCCTAACCCTCACCCTCACCCTACCCTAACCAAAACCCTAACCCTAATCATCACCCTACACCACAACCTAACCCTAATCCGCACCCTCAACTTAACCCTAAACCTAACCCTAACCCTCACCCTAACCCTAACACTCATCCTCAACCTAACACTCACCCTCACCTTAACCCTATCCCTAACCCTTACCCTCATCCTAAACCTCACACTTTCCCTTACACTCACGGTAAGCCTAATGCTAACCCTCACCCTATCCCTCACAATAACCATAAGGCTCACACAAACCCTAAACCTAACACTAACCCTAACCCTCACCCTAACCCTCACCCTCACCCTCAACCTCACCTTCACCCTAACCCTAAACCTAGCCCTCACCCTAACACTCAACCTAAACCTAACCCTAACCCTAACTCTCACGCTAACCCTAAACCTCACCCTCATGCTCAGCCTAACCTTAACCCAAAACCTAATCCCAACCCTAAGCCTCCCCCTCAACCTCACCATAACCCAAACCCTAATCCTAACCCTAAGCTTCAGCCTCAGCATCACCGTAACCCTAAAACTAACCCTAACCCTCACCCTAACCCTACCCTCACACTAAACCTAATCATGACACTCACCCTAACCCTAAACCTTACCCTAAACCTAACCCTAACATTAACCCTAACCCTCACCCTAAACTAACCCTAACCTTAAACCTAACCCTCATGCTAAGCCTCACTTTAAGCCTAACCCTAACCCTAACACTCGCCCTCACCCTACCACTCAACCTAATCCTTACCCTTATCCTCAACCTAACCCTCACAATAAATCTAACCATCACCCTAATCCTAACACTAACCCTCACCCTCACCCTCACGCTCACCCTCAGCCTAACCATAACCCTCATCTTTACCCTCACCCTAAACCTAACCCTAACCCTAAACCTTCCCCTCCCCCTAACCCTCAACCTAAACTTACCCTCATCCTTACCCTAGCCCTCACCCTAACCATAACACTAACCCTCACCCTCACCCTAACCCTAACTCTAACTCTCACCCTAACCATAACCCTCACTGTAACCTTAACTCTGCCCCTCCCCTTAACCCTCATCCAAACCCTAAGCCTAAACCTAACACTCACCCTAACTTTAACCCTATCCCTAACACTCAAACTGACCCTCAGCCTAACACTAATACGAACCCTAACCATCACCCTAGCCCTAACCTTAACCCTCGCCATCACTCTAACCCTCCCCGTCAACATAACCCTCACCTTTACAATAACCTTCACCCACAACCCAACCCTCACCCAAACCTTCACCCTATCACTACCTCTAACCCTAAACCTAACCCTCACCCTCACCCTCACCCTAACCCTAACCCTAACCCTAACCCTACCCTACCCCTAACCCAGACCCTAACCCTAACCCTAACCATCACCCTCACCCTCACCCTAACCCTAACCCTAACCCTAACCCTAAGCCTAATCCTAACCCTCACCTTCACCCTAGCCCTCACCCTAACACTAATACTAACCCTAATCCTCACCCTAACCCTAAACTTCACCCTAAACATAACCCTCACCCTAACCATAACTCTTACCCTAAACATAACCCTAACATTAACTCAAACTATCACCCTAAACGTAACCTTTAATTTAAACCGAATCCTCACCCTATCCCTCACCCTAACGCTAACCCTAAACGTAACCCTCACCCTCACCCTAACCCTGAACCTAACCCTAACCCTCATCCTCACCCTATAACCCTCACAATAAACCTAACCCTCACGCTAACCCTAACACTAACATTCACCCTCAACCTCACGCTCACCCTCATCCTAACCCTAACCCTAACACTAATCCAAACAATAACCCTCACCCTCAAGCTCAACCTAACCCTAACCCGAACCCTAACCCTCATCCTCACACCCACCCGCACCCTCACCTTAAACCTCATCCTCAGCCTAAACCTCACCCTAAACCTAACCCTAACCTAACCCTCACCCTCACCGTAAACCTGACCCTAACCCCAACCCTAACCCAACCCCTAAACCTCACCCTCACCCTCACCCTCACCCTAACCCTCACCCTCATCCTAGCCCTCACCCTAATCCTAACTCTAACCCTAATCCTCACCCTAACCCTAACCCTCACCCTAACCCTCAACCTCATCCTAACCCTCAACCTAACCCTTACCCTCATCCTAACAGTAACTCTCAAACTAATCCTAAATCTACCCCTCACCTTACCCCTCATCTTAACCCTAAGCCTAATCATAACACTCACCCTAACCCTAACCCTAACCCTAACCCTAACACTCACCCTGACAATCAGCCTAACCCTAACCCTAAACCTAACTCAAACCCTATTCCTCATCCTCAATCTCACCCTAATTCTCACCCTAACCCTAACCCTAACTATACCCCTCACCCTAAACCTCATCCTACCCCTAACCAAACCCTATCCCTCACCCTCACCTTCACCTTAACCCTAACTTTAACTCTCACCCTAAGCCTAACCCTCAACCTAACCCTAACCCTAACCATAACCCACAACCTAACTCTAAACCTCACCCTAAACCTCAACCTAACCATAACTCTAATCCTAACCCTAAACCTCACCCTAAACCTCACCCTAACCCTTACCCACACTCTAACCCTAACCCTAACCATCACACTAATCCTGACCCTCACCTTAACCCTAACGGATACCCCTCACCCTAACACTAATATGAAAACTATCCATCACCCTAATCCTACGCTTAACCTTCGCCCTCACTCTAACCATCCCCGTCAACCTAACCCTCACCTTTTCCCTAACCCTCACCCACAACCCAAACCTCACCCTCACCCTAACCCTAACCCTAACCCTCACACTAACCCTAACCCAGACCCTAAGCCTAACCCTAACCCTCACCCTCACCCTAACCCTAACCCTAACACTCACCCTAACCCTCACATTAACACTCATGCTAATCCTAAACCTCAATCTCACTCTACCCTCATCCTAACCCTTACCGTCACCCTAACCCTATCCCTAACCATACCCCTCACATTAAACCTAACCCTCACTCTGACCCTAACCCTACCCCTCACACTAACCCTAACCCTAACCCTAATCCTCATCCTCAACCTAACCCTTACCCTCACCTTAACCCTCACCCTAAAATTAACCCTAACCCTAACCCAAACCTTAACCTTAATCATCACCCTAACCCTAATCCTAACCCTAACCCTCACCCTCACCTTAACTGTTACCCTCACTCTAAACCTATCCCTAACTCTAAAACTACCCCTCACACTAACCCTCATCCTAACCCTAACCGTAACCCTAATCCCCACCCTGACCCTAACCCTAACCCTAAAACCCTAACCCTCACCCTCACCCTAGCCCTCACCGTCACGCTAACCCTCACCCTACCCTAAGCCTCAGTGACACCCTCACCCTCACCTTCACCCTCACCCTCACCCTAAACCTCACACTCACTCCAGCCCTCAGCCTAACACTAACCCTAACCCTAACCCTCACCCTAACCCTTGCCACGCCGACTCCAGTGGAGTCTGCTTAGCATGGGAAACCATCTATCAGACCAAGATAGGGGCTTCAGAGACCTATCATTGAGTTTTGGGACTTCACTGAAGTCTACCTCAGAGAATGGGGCTTTACAGAAACCTATCTCCAACTTTTGGGACTTCACCGAAGTCTAATTCGGAGAATAGGGCTTCTAAGAGGCCTACTCCTGGAAAAAGGCTGGCAAACCCCTGGGAATGATGTGTTTCTGTCTTTCTTCTCCTCATAAGAGTGCCTATTAATCTTTTACTGTTTCTGCTGCTCATTGTGCTTATTCATTGTCAATGTTCCCTTATTCAAAGCTCTTTCTTAAGAGTGTTGATGACTCCAATATCTGATGAGTGTCTCAAAAATATGACTAACTCACCAGAGTTAAGTGCTACCCTGAAACCCCTTTTATGGAGGCTAGTAGACAAATATAAGTAAATATAAAAGTATTGGGGGATTCACAAAGTCACTTCAGCAGAAGGAATTGTTTGTAAGAGATTTACAAAAAGCTATAGGCGCGGCTAGAACAGAAGGAATGTATGGCAATTGCGGAGATAACTACTTAGGAGAAAGAACTTCCGGGTACTCTCATTTACTAAGAGACTTGCTAGTTCTAGGCATCCGTAACCTTACTGTTAAAGAAGGACCAGGAAAAATCTTATGGGATAATTAAGGTCTCTATAGAAATAAGGTAATGGTTAGTTGGTGACAAACGTCGAAACCCATTATATTTCTTAGAGATAAGCCGGAAACAAGTGCCTATCAGGCAACCAGCTGGTGACCGCCCAAGAATGAAGCCCTGAAGCAAGATTGTGTAAACTTTTGCCCTTTCAGGCGACCATCTGGTGACCATCCAAGAATGAAGCCCTGCAGCAAGATTATGTAACCTTTTGCCCTTTTGTTATGAAGAATTCTGTTATAAAAGTTTGTTATCCTCTGCATTAAATCGCACTCAGCACTCAGCAGTCAGCATCCACTCCTAATGTGTGTGAGTTGTCTGTTTGCCATCTACCCATCCTATGCCTGGTTCCTCCCCTAGGTATCCTCCATCGACCCCACAGAACCCGGTCTGCAGCAAACCCTAACACTAACCCTATCCGTAATCCTCACACTAAACCTAACCCTCACACTAACACTAAGCCTACCCTCACACTAACCCTCATCCTAAACCTTACCCTAACCCTCACCCTCACTCTAACCCTAACCCTAACACTCACCCTAACCCTAAACCTCACCCTCACCCTCACCCTCAACCTAACCCTAACCCTACCCCTCACCTTAAACTTCATCCTAACCCTAACCTTAACCCTAACACTCAAACTAATCCCAAACCTAACCCAAAACCTCACCCTCACCCTCACTATCAACCAAACACTAAACCTCACCCTAACACTCACCCTAGCCTAACCCTCACCTACACCCTAATCCTCACCCTCAACCTCACACTAACCCTCACCCTAAACCTAGCCATCAGCCTAACACAAAACCTAACCCTAACACTAAACCTAAACCTCACCCCTACCCTCACTATCACCCTAAGCTTAAGCCTAACCCAAAAACTCACCCTAAAATTCAACCAAACCCTAACCCTAACACTAACCCTAACCCTCACCCTAACACTAACCTTTAACCTAACCCTAAGCCTCACCCTACCCTAACCATAACCGAAACCTAACCAGAACCCTACCCCTCACCCTAACCCTAACTCTAACCGTAAACCTCACCCTCATCCTAACCCTCACCGTTACACTTACCCTCACGGTAACAATAACCCTAACTCTAACCCTCACACTAACCCTACCCCTCACACTAACCCTAACCCTACCCCTCACCCTAACCCTCATCCTAAACCTAACGCTAATCTTAACACTCAACCTAACTGTAACCCTAACCCTAACCCTCACCCTCACACTAAGCCTCACCCTCACCTTAAACCTCAGCCTCAGCCTCAACGTCAACCTAACCCTAAACCTAACCCTAACCCTCACCGTAACGGTAACCCTGAGCCTAACCCTAACCCTAACCCACACCCTAACCCTCACACTCACACTCACCCTCACCCTAACCTTCACCCTCACCCTAGCCCTCACCCTAATCCTAACTCTAACCCTAACACTCACCCAAAGCCTAACTCTAACACTAAACTTAAACCTAACCCTCAAACTAAACTTCACCCTAACACTCAACCTAAACCTAACCCTCAACTACACCCTAACCCTCACCCTCACCCGAATCCTCATCCTAAACCTAACCCTAAACCTAACCCTCAAGCTTATCCTAACCCTCACCCTCATGCTCAGCTTAACACTAAGCCAAACTCTAATTGAACCCTAAACCTAACCCTCAAACTGACCCTCACCCAAACACTAATCCTAACCCTAAGCCTCACTCTCAGCCTCACCCTAAACCTGAACCTAACTCTAACCCTCACCCTAACCATAACTCTCACCCTAAACCTAACCGTGACCCTCACCCTACCCCTAAACCTAACCCTAACATTAACCCTAACCCTAACATTAACCCTAACCCTCACCCTAAACCTAACCCTCACCCAAACCCTAACCCTCACCCAAAAAATAACCCTAACCCTAACACTCCCCCTCCCCCTAACCCTCAAACTAAACCTCACCCTCACCCTAACCCTAACTCTAACTCTCACCATAACCCTAACCCTAAACCTCACCCTAAATCTAAACCTCACCCTAACCCTCAACCTAACTCTTACTCCAACAGTAACCCTAAACCTCACCCTAAACGTTACCCTCACTCTAACCCTAACCCTCACACCAATCCTAACCTTCACTCTAACCCTAAATATACCCCTCACCCTAACCCTCACCCTAACACTAATATGAAACCTAACCATCACCCTAACCCTAACCTTAAGCCTCACCCTCACTCTAAGCCTCCCTGTCAATCTAACCCTCACCTTTACCCTAACCCTCACCCACAACCCAACCCTCACCCTCACCCAAACCCTCACCCTATCCCTAACCCTAACCCTAACCCTAACCCACACCCTCAACCTCACCCTCACCCTCACCATAACCCTAAACATAACCCTCATCCTAACCCTAACCCAGACCCTAACCCTATCCCTAACCCTCACCCACACACTCACCCTAACACTAACCCTAAAACTAAGCCTAATCCTAACCCTCAACCTCACCCTAACCCTCACCCTCACCCTCAAACTCACCCCAACCCTCACCCTCATCCTAGCCCTGACCCTAATCCTAAATCTAATCCTTACACTCACCCAAAACCTAACAATAACAGTAACCCTAAACCTAACCCTCAAAGCCATCGTCACCCTAATACACACCCTAACCCTAACACTCACCCACACCCTAACCCTCACCCTCACCCTCACCCGAACCCTAAACCTCACGCTCACACTAAACATCACCTAACCTTAACCCGCACAGTAACTCTAGCCCTAACCCTCAAGCTATCACCAACCCTCACCCTCACCCTAACCATAAGCCTAAGCCTAAGCCTAACACTAAACCTAAACCTAACACTCACACTCACTCTACCCCTAACCCTACCAGTAAACCCCAACCTCACACTCACCCTAACCCTAACCCTAATATTTACCCTCATCCTCACCCTAACACTCACCCTCACCCTAACCCTATCCCTAACCCTCACCCTCATCCTAACCCTCACACTTTCCCTTACCCTCCCGGTAACCCTAATCCAAACCTAACCCTAACCTTCACAATAACACTAAGGCTCACACTAACCCTAACTCTACCCCTCACCCTAACCCTCAACCTAAACCTAACACTAACCCTAACCCTCACCCTAACCCTAACCCTCACCCTAACCCTCACCCTCACCCTCAACCATACCCTCACCCTAACCCTAAACCTAGCCCTCATCCTAACACTCAACCTAAACTTAATCCTAACCTGAACTCTTAAGTTAACCCTAAACCTCACCCTCAAGATCAGCCTAACACTAACCCAAAACCACAACCCTAAGCCTCACCCTCAACCTCACCCTAACCCAAACCCTAATCCTAACCCTAAGCCTCACTCTCAGCCTCACACTAACCCTAAACCTAACCCTAACCCTCACACTAACCCTAACCCTCACCCTAAACCTAACCATGACACTCACCCTAATCCTAAACCTTACGCTAAACCTAACCCTAACATTAAACCTAACCCTGAACCTTTACTAACCCTAACCCTAACCCTCCCCCTCACCCTAACCCTCAACCTAATCCTTACCCTTATTCTCACCTTAACCCTCACAATAAACCTAACCCTCACCCTAATCCTAACACTAACCCTCATCCTGACCCTCACGCTCACCCTCAGCCCAACCCTAGCCCTCATCCTTACCCTCACCCTAACCCTAACCCTAACTCTAAACCTCCCCCTCCCCCTAACCCTCAACCTAAACCTTACCCTCAGCCTCACCCTAACCCTCACCCTAACCCTAACACTAACCCTCACACTCACTCTCACCCTAACTCTAACTCTTAACCTAACCGTAAACCTCACCCTAACCCTAACCCTATCTCTCACCCTTGCCCTAACTCTAAACTTCACCCTAACCCTCAACCTATCCCTAACTCTAACACTAACCCTAAACCTCACCCTAAACCTCACCCTAACCCTTACCAACACTAACCCTAACACTAACCCTCACACTAATCCTAACCTTCACACTAACCCTGACTATACCCCTCACTCTACCACGCACCCTAACACAAATATGAACCTTTAACATCCCCATAACTCTAACCTTAACCCTCGCCCTCACTCTAACCCTCCCCGTCAATCTAACTCTCACCTTTACCTTAACTCTCACCCACAACCCAATCCTCACCCTCCCCCAAAACCTCACCTTATCCCTAAAACTAACCCTAAACCTAAACTTCACCCTCACCCTAGACCTCAGCATAAACCTAACCCTAACCCTAAACTTCACCCTCACCCTAACCCTAACCCTAAACCTACACCTCACACTAACCATAAACTTCAAACTAATCCTAACCCTACCCCTCACACCACCCCTCATCCTAAACCTAAACCTAACCCTCACCCTCACCCACACCCTCACCCTAACCCTCACCCTCAGCCTAACACTAACCCTCAACCTAACCTTTACCCTGATCCTTCCCTAACCCTAACCCTAACCCTCACCCTAACCCTCAACATAATTCTTACCCTCAACCTCACCCTAACCCTCACAATAAACCTAACCCTCACCATAACCCTAACAAGAACCCTTACCCTCACCCTCACGCTCACCCTCAACCTAACCCTAAGCCTCACCCTAACCCTCACCCTAAACCTAACCGTAACCCTAACACTACCCCTCATCCTAACCCTCAAACTAAACCTTACCCTCATCCTCACCCGAACCCTCACTCTAACTCTAACACTAAGCCTCACCCTCACCCTAACCTTAACACTAACCCTCAACCTAAACCTAACCCTCACCCTAAACCTCACTCTCAAGCGAAACCTAACCCTACCCCTCAGCCTAAAACTAACACTAACGCTAAGCCTCACCCTCACTCTAACCATCACCCTAACCCTTACCCTCACTCTAAGCCTAAAACCAACCCTAACCCTAACCCTCACACGCACCCTAACCCTTACCCTCACCCGAACACTCACCCTCAACCTAAACCTCACCCTCACACTAAACATCACCCTAACCCTATCCCGCACCCTAACCCTAACCTTAACCCTCATCCTAACCCTAAACCTCACCCTCACCCTAACCCTAAGCCCAAGCCTAACCCTAACCCTCACCCTCACCCTAACCCTAAGCCCAAGCCTAACCCTAACACTAACCCTAAACCTAACACTCACCCTTACCCTAACCCTAAATCTATCCCCAAAACAAAACCTCACACTCACCCTAACCATAATCCTAACCCTCACCCTCACCCTACCTTAAACAAAATCCTAACCCTAAACCTCACCCTAAGCCTCACCCTAACCCTTAACCTAACCCTAACCCTCACCTTCACCCTAACACTCACCTTAAAACTAATCCTCACCCTGACCCTAACCGTCACCCTCATCCTCACCCTAATACTGACCCTCACCCTAACCATATCCCGAAATCTCACCCTCGTCCTAACCCTCACCCTTACCCTTACCCACACGTTAACCCTAACCCTAACCATAACCCAACCTTCACACTAATGCTAAGGCTCACACTAAACCTAACCCTACCCCTCACCTTACCCTCAACCTAACCCTAAACCTAGCCATCACCCTAACCCTCAACATAAACCTAACCCTAACCATAACACTCACGCTAACCCAAACACTAATCCTAACCCTAAGCCTCACCCTCACCCACACCCTAACACTAAACCTAAGCCTAACCCTCACCCTAACCCTAACCGTAACCCTAAACCTAACCGTAACCCTAACCCTAATCCTAACATTAACCCTAACCCTAACCTTACCATAAAACTAACCCTAACACTAACCCTCACCCTCACACTTAAACGCACCCTTAGCCTAACCCTAACCCTCACCCTAATCCTCACCCTAAACCTAACCCTAACCCTAACCCTCCCCCTCACCCTAACCTTCAACCTAAACCTTACCCTCACCCTCACCCTAAAACTCACCCTAACACTAACACTAATCCTCACCCTAACCCTAACCCTAACTCTAACTCTCACCCTAACCCTAACCATCACCCTAACCATAACCCTAACCCTCACCCTCACCCTAAATCTAAACCTCACCCTAAACCTCAACCTAAACCTAACCATAACTTTAACCCTAACCCTCACCCTCAAACTCACGCTCAATTTAACCCTAACCCTAACCATCACCCTAAACCTAACCCTGACCCTAATCCTAAACCGCATGCACACCCTAACCCTCACCCTCATCCTAGCCCTCACCCTAATCCTAACTCTAACCTTAACCCTCACCCTAAACCTAGCACTCAACCTAACCCTCAGCCTCATCCTAACCCTCACCCTATAACTTACCCTCTTCTTAACCCTAACCCTCACCCTATTCCTAAACCTACTCCTCACCTTAAGCCTCATCCTAACCCTAAGCCTAAAACTAACACTCATGCTAACACTAACCCTAAACCCAAAACTCACCCTGACCCTCAGACTAACCCTAACCCTAACACTAATTCTAACCCAATTCCTAAACCTCACACTCACCCTAATTCAAACCTTAAGCCTAATCTTAACTATACCCCTCACCCTAACCCACAACCTAACCCTAACCCTAACCCTAAACCTCACCCTCAGCCTCACCCTCAGCCTAACACTAACCCTTACCCTAAAACTTACCCTCACCCTACGCTAACCCTAACCCTAACCCTAAGCCTAACCCTCACCCAAACGCTAACCCTAACATTAACCAAAAACCCAACCCTAACCCTCACCCTCACCCTAACACTCACCCTAACCCTTACCCTAAACCTAACCATCAAATTCACTGTCACCCTAACACTCACCCTAACCCTAACCCTCACACACACCCTAACGCTCACCCTCACCCTAACCCTCACTCTCAAACTAAACATCACCCTACCCCTAAACCGCACCATAAACCAAACCCTAACCCTCACCCTAAACCTAACCCTAACCCTAACCCTTAACCTAACCCTTACACTCACCGTAACCCTTACCCTCACCCTCACACTCACCCTCACCCTAACCCTAAAACTACCCTTAAACCTAACCCTTAACCTAAACCTAACCCTAACCCAATCCCTCACGCTAACCCTAACCCTCACCTTCTCCCTCAGCTTAACCCTAACCCAAGCCCTAATCTTAACCCTCAGTGTTACCCTAACCCTAACCCTAACCCCAACCCTAACCCTCAACTTCACCCTCACCCTTACGCTAAACCTAACCGAAACATCACCCTAACCCCAACCCTCACACTAAACGTCAGCCTCATCCTAACCCTCACCCTAACCATTACCCTCACCCTAAACCTAACACTCACCCTAACACTAACCTTCACCCTAACCCTAACTCTACCCCTCACCTTAACCCTCACCCTAACCCTAAGCCTAACCCTAACACTCACCCTAACCCTTACCCGAACCCTAACACTCACATTCACCCTCAGCCTAACCCTAACCCTAACCCTAATCATATCCCTATTCCTCACTCTCTCCTTCACCCTAATTCTAACCCTAACCCTAACCCTCACCCTCACCCTAAACCTAACTCTAACTCTCACCCTAACCCTAACACTCACCCTCACCCTAACCCTAACCCTCACACTCACCCTAACTCTAAACCTGCCCATAACCATCAACCTAAACCTAACTCTAACCCTAACCCTTAACCTCACCCTAAACCTCACCCTAACCCTTACCCTCACTCTAACCCTAACCCTCACAATAATCCTAACCCTCACCTGAACCCTAACAATACCCCTCACCTTAACCCTCACCCTAACACTAATACGAACCCTAGCCATCACACTAACCCTAGCCTTAAACCTTGCCATCACTCTAACCCTCCCCCTCAACCTATCCCTCACTGTAACCCAACCCTCACCCACAACCCAACCCTGACCCTCACCCAACCCTCACCATATCCCTAAACCTTAACCTAACCCTCAAACTGACACTCATGCTAACCTTAAAATTCAAGCTCACCCTACCCTTATTGTAATCCTTACCCTCACCCTATCCCTATCCCTAACCATAACCCTCACACTAACCCTAACCCTCACCCTAACCCTAACCCTACCCCTCACACTAACCCTAACAGTAACCCTAATCCGCACCCTCAACTTTACCCTTAACCTCACCCTAAACCTCACAATCACCCTAACCCTAACCCTAACCCTAACCTAAACTTTAAACATAACCCTAACCCTAACCCTCACCCTCTTCCTAATCCTCACCCTAACAATTACCCTCACCCTAAACCTAACCCTAATCCTAACCCTCATCCTCACCCTGAACTTACCCTCACCCTAACCCTAACCCTAACCCTAAACCTACCCCTCAACCTAACCCTCATCGTAACCCTAATCGTCAACCCAACCTGAACCTAACCTTAACCATAACCCTAACCTTCACCTTCACCCTAACCCTAGCGTCCCTGACCCCTCACCCTACGGTAACCATCACCGACAGCCTAACCCTCACCCTCACCCTCACCCTCAGCCTAACTTTAACCCTAACCCTAGCCCTCAACCTAACCCCAACCCTAACCCTAGCCCTAACCCTCACACTAACCCTATCCATCACGTAACCCTCATCCTAAACCTAACCCTAAACCTCTCCCTCACCCTCACCTCACCCTAACCCTCACCCTCACACTAAAAATCATCCTAACCCTAACCCACTCCCTAACCCTAACCCTAACCCTCACCCTAACCCTAACCCTCACCCTCAACCTAACGCTAAGCCTAACCCTAACCCTAACAATAATCCTAAACCTAAAACTCACCCTCACCCTAACACTAAACCTATCACTAAACATCACCCTCACACTCACCCTAACCCTAACACTAACCCTCACCCTCACCCTAACACTAATCAAAACCCTACCCCTTCACGCTAATGCTAAACCTAACCCTAACCCTCGCACTAACACTAACACTTACCCTAAACCTAACCTTCACCCTCATCCTCACCCTAACACTCACACTCACCCTAACCTTATCCCTAACCCTCATCCTCATCCTAACCCTCACACTTATCCTTACCCTCACGGTAACCCTAACACTTACCCTAACCCTAACCCTAATCCTCAAACTAACACTAAGGCTCACACTAACCCTAAGCAAAACCCTCAACCTAACCCTCAACCTAAACCTAACACTAACCCTAACCCCCAACGTAACCCTTACCCTCAACCTAACCCTCACCCTCACCATCACGCTCACCCTCAACCTAACCATAAACCTACCCCTCACCCTACAACTCAACCTAAACCTAACTCTAAACCTATCCCTCAAGCTAACCCTAACCCTCAACCTCACCCTCAGCCTCGGCGTCAGCCTAACCCAAACCCTAACCCTAACGCCAACCCTAACCGTCACCCTAACCCTAACACCAACCCTAACCCTCACCCTCACCCTCAGCCTCAACCTCAGCCTAACCCTAACTCAAACCCTAATCCTACTCTAAGCCTCAGGCTAAACGTCACCCTAACTCAAACCGTAATCTTAACCCTAAGCCTCACCCTAACCCTAACCCTAACCCTAACCCTAACCCTCACCCTAAACCTAACCCTCACTTTAAATCTAACCTTAACCCTCACACTAACTAACCCTTGCCCTAAACCTAACCCTTACCTTAATCCTAACCCTAATATAAACCCTAATCCTCACCCTAAATCTAACCCTAAACTGAACCCTAAAACTCACCTAATCCTCACCCTCATCCTCACCCTAACCCTCACAATAAACCTAACCCTCTCTCTAACCCTAACACTAATCCTCAACCTCACCCTCAAGCTCACCCTAAGCCAAACCATAACCCTCAACCTAACCCACACCCTAAACCTAACATTAACAATCACCCTTACTCTATCCCTAACTCTAACTCTCACCCTAACCCTAACCCTCACCCTAACCCTAACCCTAACCCTCACGCTCACCCTAACTCTAAACCTCACCCTAAACCTCAAACTAACCCTAACTCTAACCCTAACCCTAATCCTCACCGAAACCTCACCCTAACCCTCACCCTCACCCTAAGCCTAACCCTAACCCTAACCCTAACACTAATCCAAAACCTAAACCTCACCCTCACAATAACCCTAAACCTAATGCTCACCCTAACCCTAACCCTAATCCTCACCATCACCCTAACTCTCACAGTCACTCTAACCCTCAACCTAACCCTCACCCTCACCCTAACCGTCACCCTTAACCTCCCCTCAGCCTAATTCTAACCCTAACCCTAACCCTCACTCTAACCCTAACCCTAACCCTAACCCTCACACTAACCTTCATTCTAAACCTAACCCTAACACTTACCCTCACCCTAACCCTAACCCTAACCCTCACCATAACCCTAAACCTCACCCTCACTCTCACCCTCAACCTAACCCTAACCCTACAACTCACCCTAAACTTCATCCTAACCCTAACCCTAACCATAACGCTCACACTAATCCTAAACCTTACACTAAACCTCACCCTCACACTCACCCTCAGCCTAACACTAACTCTCACCCTATCCCACACCCTACCCTAACCCTCACCGACACCCTAAACCTCACCCTCACCCTCACCCTCACCCTAACCCTCACATTCACCGTAGCCCTCAGCCTAACCCAAGCCCTAACCCTAACCAAACACTAAACCTCACCCTAACCCTCACCCTCATGTAACCCTACCCCTAACCCAAACCCTCACCCTAACATTCAAACAAACCCTAACCCTAACACTAACCCTCAACCTCATCCTAAACCTCACGTCTACACTTACCCTCATGGTTACCCCTAACCCTAACCCTATCACTCACACTAACCCTAACCCTCACACTATCCCTAACCCTACCCCTCACCCTACCCCTCATCCTAAACCTAACACTAACCCTAACACTCACCCTAACCCTAAGCCTAACACTCACCCTAACCCTCACCCTCACCCTCACCCTCACCCTAATACTAAACCTCACCCTAACGCTCATCCTAACGCTAACCGTAACCCTTACTTTCACTCTAACTCTAACCCTCACCCTAACCCTCACACTCACCCTCACCCTCATACTAACCCCCAAACTAACCTTCACCTTAACCCTGATCCTAAACCTAACCCTAACCCTAACCCTCACGCTAACCCTAAACCTCACCCTCACCATCAACCTAAAAATAACTCAAACCCTAATCCTAACACTAAGCCTCACCCTAACCCTAACCCTCACCCTAAACCTAACTTTAACCCTCACCTTAAGCATAACACTTACTCTAACCCTAACCCATACCCTAAACCTAACCCTACCATTAATCCTAACCTTCACCCTAAACCTAACCCCAAACTTAACTCTAACCCCCAACCTAACACTCGCCCTAACCCTAACCCAACCCCTAAACCTCACCCTCACCCTAACCCTCAATCTAATCCTTATACTCATCCTCACTCTAACCCTCACCCTAACCCTAACACTAACCCTCACCCTCACCCTAACTCTAATTCTAACTCTCACCCAACCCTAACCCTCACCCTAACCCTAACCCTCACCCTCACCCTCACCCTAACTCTAAACCTCACCCTAAACCTCAACCTAACCCTAAGTCTAACCCTAACCTTAAACCTCACCCTAAACCTCACCCTAACCTTTACCCTCACTCTAACCCTAACCCTCACACTAATCCTAATCCTCACCTTAAACCTAACTATACCTCTCACCCTCAACCTCATCCTATCACTAATACGAACCCTAACCATCACCCTAACACTTACCTTAACCCTCGCCCTCACTCTATCCCTCCCTGTCAACCTAACCCTCACGTTTACCCAAACCCTCTCCCAACACCCAACCCTCACCCTCACCCAATCTGCACCCTATCCCTAAACCTAACCCTAACCCTCAGCCTAACACTCATGCTAACCCTAAACCTTACTCTAACTCTACCCTCAT
The DNA here is from genome assembly GCF_024711535.1 of Dipodomys merriami. Lineage (NCBI taxonomy): Eukaryota > Metazoa > Chordata > Mammalia > Rodentia > Heteromyidae > Dipodomys > Dipodomys merriami. The sequence goes on from NW_027204760.1 coordinate 1,055,275, forward strand.
CCTAACCCTTACCCTAAACCTAACCCTATCCCTAAACATAACCCTCACACTAAACCTAACCCTCACCCTTACCGTAACCCTACCGCTCACACTAACCCTAATCGTAACCCTAATTCCTCACCATCAACCTAACCCTTACCCTCACCCTAAATCTCACCCTCACCCAAACCCTAACTCTCACCCTAACCTTAACCTTAAACATCACCCTAACCCTACCCCTCACCCTCATCCTAACCCTCACCCTAGCAATTACCCTCACCCTAACCCTAAACCTAACCCTAACCCTCACCCTCACCCTAACCCTTAACCTCACCCTAACCCTAAAACTAACCATAACCTTAACCCTCATCCTCACCCTAACCCTCACCTCCCCCTAACCCTCAGCCTACCCTAACTCTCACCGACATCCTAACCCTCACCAACACCATCACACTCACCCTAACCCTCACCCTCACCCTAGCCCTTAGCCTAACCCTAACCCTAACCCTAAACCTCACCCTAAACCTAACCCTAAATCTCAAACTAACCCTAACCCTCACACTCAACCTAAGCTACCCCTTGCCATAACCCTCATCCTAAACCTAACCCTAACCCTCACCATCACACTAAACCTAACCATCACCCACACCCTAACAGTAAACCTCACCCTCATCCTCACCTAACTCTACGCCTCACTCTAACCCTCATGATAAAGCTAACCCTAACCCTATCACTCACACTAATGCTTAACCTAACCCTAAACCTCAACCTCACCCTAAGCCTAACCCTAACCCTAAACATAATCCTAAACCTAACCTTCACCCTCACCCTCACCCTCAATCTGACCCTAACACTAAAGCTACCCATCACCCTAACCTTCAACCTAAACCTAAGCATAAACCTAACCCTCACGCTAACCCTAACCCTCACCCTCACCCTCAGCGTAAACCTAACCCAAACCCTAATCCTAACCCTAACCTCACCATCACCCTAACCCTAATCCCAACCCTAAACCTCACCTTAACAAAACCCTAAACCTAAACCTAACCCTCACCCTAAACTTAACCGTAACCCTAAACCTAACTATAACCCTCACCCTCAAACTAACCCTAACCCTAACCCTTACCCTAAACCTAACCCTAACATTAACTCTAACCCTCACCCTAAAAGTAACCCTAAACTTAACCCTAAACCTCACCCTAACCCTCACGCTATCCCTAACCCTAACCCTAACCCTCTCGTCACCCTAAGCCTCAACCTAACCCTTATCCTCATCCTCACCCTAGCACTCACAATAAACCTAACCCTCACCCTAAACCTAACACTAACCCTCATCCTCACCCTCACGTTCACCCTCAACCAAACCTAACCCTAACACTAATCCAAAAACTAACCCTTCACCCTCAACCTAACCCTGACGCGAATCCTAACCCTCACCCTCACACTCACCCTCACTCTCACTATAAAACTCAGCCTCACCCTCAACCTCACCCTAAGCCTAACCCTAACCCTCACCCTAATCGTAACCCTGACCATAACCCTAAGCCTGACCCACAATCTAACACTCACCCTCACCCTAACCCTCACCCTCACCTTAGTCCTCAGCCTAACCTTAACCCTAACCCTAACACTCTCACCCTCACCCTCAGCCTAACCCTAACGCTAGGCCTAATCCTAACCCTATTCCTCCCCCTCCCCCTCACCCTAATTCTAACCCTAACCCTAACCCTCACCCTAAACTTCACGATAAACCTCTCCCTAACCCTAACCTTCACCCATACCCTAAACCTAAGCCTCACCCTCAACCTCAACCTAACCTTAACCCTCACCCTAGTCCACACCCCAAACCTAACCCTAAACCTAACACTAATCCTCACCCTCAACCTAACCCTTAACCTCACCCTAACTCTAACCCTGACCCTAACCCTAACCCAAGCCCTAAACTTAACCTTAAACATCACCTTAACCCTCACCCTAACCCTAACCCTCACCGTCATTCTAACCCTCACGCTAACAATTACCCTCAAACTAACCCTAAACGTAACCATAACCCTCACCCTAACCCTTAACGTCACCCTAACCCTAACCCTACCCCTCACCCTAACACTCATCCTAACCCTAACCGTAACCCTAATCCTCACCCTGAATCTAACCCTAACCCTCCTAACACTAACTCTCAATCTCACCCTAACCCTAACTGTCACCCTAACCCTCACCCTCATCCTCACCCTCACCCTCACCCTAACCGTAAACATACTCCTCACCCTACCCCTAAACCTAAACCTAACCCTAAACCTATCCCTCATGCTAACCCTAACCCTCACCCTCGGCCTCAGCCTAAACCTAACCCAAACCCTAATCCTAACCCTAAGCCTAACCCTTACCCTCACCCTAACCCTCACCCTCACCATCACCCTCACCCTCAACCTAACCATAAACCTACCCCTCACCCTACAATTCAACCTAAACCTAACCCTAAACCTATCCCTCACGCAAACCTTAACCCTCACATTCACCCTCAGCCTCAGCCTCAGCCTAACCCAAACCCTAATCCTAACACTAAGCCTAATCCTCACCCTAACCCTAACCACAACCCTAACACTCACCCTCACCCTCAGCCTCAGCCTAACCCTAACTCAAACCCTAATCCTACTCTAAGCCTCAGCCTCAAAATCAACCTAACTCAAACCCTAATCCTAACACTAAGACTCACACTAACCCTCACCCTAACCCTAAACCTAAACCTAACACTCACCCTAAACCTAACCCTCACCCTAAATCTAACCGTAACCCTCACCCTAATTCTGACCCTTGCCCTAAACCTAACCCTTACCCTAAACCTAATCCTAATATTAACCCTAAACCTCACCCTAAATCTAACCCTAAATTAACCCTAACCCTCACCTAATCCTTACCCTCATCCTCACACTAACCCTCACAATAAACCTAACGCTCTCTAACCCTAACACTAACCCTCACCCTCACCCTCAAGCTTACCCTCAGCCTAACCATAACCCTCACCCTAAACCTCAACCTAACCCTAACACTAACCCTCAACCTCACCCTAACTCTAAACCTCACCCTAAACCTCAACCTAAACCTAACTCTAACTCTAAACCTAATCCTCACCCTAAATCTCACCCTAACCCTCACTCTCACCCTAACCCTAACCCTAAACCAAACCCTCACCCTACCCCTCAGCCTCACCGTAAGCCAAACCCTAACCCTAACCCTAATCCTAACCATCACCCTAACCCTCAACGTCACCCTAACTCTCACCCTCACCCTTACCCTCACCCTAACCGTCACCCTCACCCTACCCTCAGCATAACCCTAACCCTAACCCCAACACTTACCATATCCCTAAGCCTAACTCTAACCCTCACACTAACCCTAACCCTCACACTAACCCTAACCCTACCCCTCACACTAACCCTCATCCTAAACCTAACCCTAAAACTCACCCTCAACCTAACCCTAACCCTAACCCTCACCATAATCCTAAACCTCACCCTCACCCTCACCCTCAACTTAACCCTAACCCTACCCCTCACCCTAAACCTCATCCTAACCCTAAACCTAAACCTAACGCTCACACTAATACTAAACCTAACCCTAAACCTCACCCTCAGCCTCACCCTCAGCCTAACACTAACCCTCACCCTAACCCTCACCCTACCCTAACCCTCACCGACACCCTAAACCTCACCCTCACCCTCACCCTCACCCTAAACCTCACCCTCATCTTAGCCCTCAGCCTAATCCAAACCCTAACCCTAACCTAACACTAACCCTCACCCTAACCCTCACCCTTTCCTAAACCTACCCCTAAACCAAACCCTCACCCACTCAAACAAACCCTAACCCTAACACTAACCCTAACACTCACCCTAAAACTACCCTTAAGCTTAACCCTAACCCTCATCCTACCCTTACAATAACCCTAAACCTAACCCTCACCCTATCCCTCACCCTAACCCTAACCCTAACCCTAACCCTCAGCCTCATCCTAACCCTCACGGTTACACTTACCCTCACGGTAAACCTAACCCTAACCCTATCACTCAAAATAAACCTAACCCTCACACTATCCCTAATACTACACCTCACCCTAACCCTCATCCTAAACCTAACACTATCTCTAACAGTCACCCTAACCCTAAGCCTAAACCTCACCCTAACCCTAACCCTCACCCTCACCCTCACTCTAACACTAATCCTACACCTCACCCTAACCCTCATCCTAACCCTAACCCTAACCCTTACACCCACCCTAACCCTAACTCTCACCTAACCCTCCGCCTCCCCCTCCCCCTCCCCCTCCCCCTAACCCTCAAACTAGCCCTCACCTTAACCCTCAACCTAAACCTAACCCTAATCCTAACCTTACCACTCAACGTAACCCTTAACCTAACCATTACTCTCAACCTAATCCTCTCCCTAACCCTAACACTAACCCTAACCCTAAGCCTCATCCTAACCATCACGCTTACCCTTACCCTCACGGTATCCCTAACCCTAACCCTAAACCTCACACTATCCCTAATCCTACCCCTCAAACTAATGCTCATCCTAAACCTAACCCTAACCTTCAACCTCATCCTAACCCTAAACCTAACCCTCACACTTACCCTAAACCTCACCCTCACCCTCAACCTCAACCTATCCCTAAATCTACCCCTCACCCTAACAATCACCCAAACCCTAAACTTTGACTAACCCTAACCCTCAGCCTAAACCTCACCCTCACCTTAATCCTAACCCTAACCCAAACCCTCACCCTACCACTCACCCTCACTCTAAGCCTAACCCTAACACTAACCTGAAACATCACCCTAACCCTCACCTAACCCTAAAACTCACCCTCATCGTAACCCTCAACTTAAACCTTACCCTCACCCTAAATCTAACCCTAATCCTCACTCTAACCCTAACCCTAACCCTAACCCTCATCCTCACCCTAACACTCACCCTCACCCTAAAGCTATCCCTAACCCTCAACCTCAACCTAAAACTCACCCTTACCCTTACCCTCACTGAAACCCTAACCCTAACCCTCACACTAATGCTAAGGCTCACACTAACCCTAACCATACCCCTCACCCGAACCCTCAACCTAAACCTAACTCTAACCCTAACCCCCAAACTAACCCTTACCCTCACCCTAACCCTCACCCTCACCCTCACCCTAACCCTCACCCTAGCCCAAACCCTAACCCTAAACCTAATGCCAAAACTCACCCTAACTCTAATCCTCAACCAAACCTTCAGCCTCATCCTAACCCTCACCCTAACCCTTACCCTCACCCTAAGCCTAACCCTTACTCTAACCCTAACCCTCACCCTAAACCAAACCCTACCCCTCACCTTAACCCTCATCCTAAACCTAAGCCTAAATGTAACACTAACACTAACCCTAACCTTAACACTCACCTTCACCCTCAGCCTAAACCTAACCCTAACCCTAACCCTAACCCGATTCCTCACCCGCACCCTCACCCTCATATTAACCCTAACCTAACCCTAACCCTTACCGTCACCCTAAACCTAACTCTAACTCTCACCCTAACCCTAACCCTCACCCTAAACCTAACCCTAACCCTCACACTCACCCTAACTCTAAACCTCACCCTAACTCTAATCCTCATCCCAAACCTCACCCTAAACCTCACCCTAACTCTTACCCTCACTCTAACCCTAAGCCTAACCCTAACCCTCACACTAATCCTACCCGTCACACTAACCCTAAATATACCCCTCACCCTAACCCTCACCCTAACACTAATACAAAACCTAAACATCACCCTAACCCTAAACTTAACCCTCGCCCTCACTCTAACCCTCCCCGTCAAGCTAACTCTCACTTTTACCCTAACCCTTACCCAACACTCACCCTCACCCAACCCTCACCTTATCCCTTAACCTAACCCTAACCTCACCCTAACACTCATGCTAACCCTAAACCTTACTCTCACCCTACCCTAATCCTAACCCTTACCCTCGCCCTAACCCTATCCTTAACGATAACCCTCACACTAAACCTAACCCTCACCCTAAACCTAACCCTACCCCTCACACTAACCCTAACCGTAACCCTAATCTGCACCCTCAACCTAACCCTTACCCTCACCCTAACACTCACCCTCACACTAACCCAACCCTAACCCTAAACTTCACCTTAAACATCACTCTAACCCTAATTCTCACCCTCATCCTAACTCTCACCCTAATAATTACCCTCACCCTTACCCTAAATCTAACCCTGACCCTCACCCTAACCCTTACCCTAATGTTAACCCTAAACCTAAGCCTAAACCTACCCCTCACCCTAACCCACAATCTAACCCTAACCGTAACCCTAATCCTCAACCTGACCCTAACCCTAACCATAAACATAACCCTATCCCTCAGGCTCACCCTAACCCTCACCCTCAACCTAGCCCTCAGCCTAACCCTAACCCTAACCCTAACCCTCACCCTAACCCTCACCCTAAACCTAACCCTCACGGTAACCCTAACCCTCACCCTCATCCTTACACTCACCCTTTACCTTAACCTCACAGTACCCCTAAACCTAAACCTAACCCTAACCCTCACTCTAACCCTAATCCTCACACTATCCCTAACCCTACCCCTCACTATAACCCTCATCCTAAACCTAACTCTAATCTTCACCTTCACCCTAACCCAAAAGCTAACCCTCACACTTACCCCAAACCTCACCCTCAACCTAACCCTAAACCTACCCCTCACCCTAACCCTCATCACAACCCTAACCCTAACCCTAACACTCACACTCAACCTAACCCTAACCCTAACCCTAACCCAAACCCTCACCCTACCCCTCACCCTCACCCTTAGCCTAACCCTATCCCTAACACTAATCCTAAACATAACCCTCACCCTCACCCTAACCCTAAACCTAACTCTCACCCTAACCCTAACCCTAACCCTCACTGTACCCTAACCCTCAACGTCCCCCTAACCCTCACCCTCACCTTCATCCTCATCCTATCCCTCACCCTCACCCTACCCTCAGCCTATCACTAACCCTAACCCTAAACCTCACCCTAAGCCTAATCCTAACTCTAACCCTCACAATAACCATAACCCTCACACTAAACCTAACCCTAACCCTCACGCTAACCCTCAACCTAAACCTAACCCTAACCCTCACCCTCACCCTAACCCTAACCCTCACCCTAACACTCAAGCTCACCCTCACTCTAACCCTAAACCTAGCCCTCACCCTAACCATCAACCTAAACCTAACCCTAACACTAACCCTCACGCTAACCCTAAACCTCACCCTCACCCTCAGCCTAACCCTAACTCAAACCTTAATCTTAACTCTAAGCCTCACCCTCACCCACACCTTAACTCAAACGCTAATCCTGACCCTAGCCTCACCCTCACCCTCACCCTAACCCCAAACCTAAATCTAGCCCTCACCCTAAACCCAACACTCACCCTAACACTAACCCTTACCCTAAACCTTAACCTTATCCTAAAACTAACCCTAATATTACCGCTAAACCTCACCCTAATTCTAACCCTAAATTTAACCCTAACCCTGGCCTAATCCTTACCCTCATCAAAACCCTAATCCTCACAATAAACCTAACACTAACCCTCACCCTCACCCTATCCCTAACTCTAACTCTCACCCTAACCCTAACCCTAACCCTAAACCTAACCCTAACCCTCCCCCTCAAACTAACCCTCAACCTAAACCTTACACTCATCCTCACCCTAACCCTAACACTAACCCTCACCCTCACCCTATCCCTAACTCTAACTCTCACCCTAACCCTAACCCTCACCCTCACCGTAACCCTAACCCTCACCATCACCCTAACCCTAAACCTCACCCTAAACCTCACCCTAACCCTTACCCTCACTCTAACCCTAACCCTAACCCTAAACCTCACACGAATCCTAACCCTCACACTAACCCTAACTATACCCCTCACCCTCACACTCACACTAACACTAATACGAACCCTAACCATCACCCTAACACGTACCTTAACCCTCGTCCTCACTCTAACCCTCCCCGTCAACCTAACCCTCAACTTCACCGTAACCTTCACCCAAAACCCAACCCTCTCCCTCATCCAACCCTCAACCTATCCCTAAACCCTAAACCTGACTCTCACCCTACCCTCATCCAAACTCTTTCCCTCACCCTAACCCTATCGCTAAACATAACCCACAAACTAAACCTAAACCTCAGCCTAAGCCTAACCCTACCCCTCACACTAACCCTAATTGTAACCCTAATCTGCACCCTCAACTTAACCCTTACCCTCACCCTAACCCTCACCGTCACCGTCACCCTAACCCTAACCATAAACATAACATTAAACATCACCCAAACCCTAAACCTCACCCTCATCCTAAGCCTCACCTTAACCCTAACCGTAACCCTAACCCTCACCTTCACCCTAAACCTTACCCTCACCCTCACCCTAACCCTAACCCTAAACCTACCCCTAAACCTAACCCTCATCCTAACCCTAACCGTAACCCTAATCCTCAACCTGACCCTAACCCTAATCGTAACCATAACCCTAACCCTCACCCTCACCCTAAACCTCACCGTCGCCCTTAACCTCACCCTACCCTATCCATCACCAACACCCTAACCATCATCCTCACCCTCACAGTCACACTAACCCTCACCCTCACCCTAGCCTTCAGCTTAACCCTAACCATAAGAGTAACCCTCACCCTCACCCTAAACCTATCCCTAAAACACCCTCACACTCACCCTAACCCTAACCCTCACCCTCACCCTACCCTAACCAAAACCCTAACCGTAACCCTCACCCTACACCTCACCATAACCCTTAACCCAACCCTAACCCTCACACTCACCCTAACCCTAAACCTAACCCTAACCCTCACCCTAAACTTAAACCTCACCCTAACCCTAACCATAAACCTCATCCTCTAGCTAACACTCACCCTCACCCTAACCCTAACCCGAAAACCTCAGCCTCATCCTAACCCTCACCATTACCCTTACCCTCACGGAAAACCTAAACCTAACCCTAGCCTTAACCCTCACTCTAACACTAAGGCTCACACTAACCCTAACCTTACCCCTCACCGAAAAATTCAACCTAAACCTAACCCTATCCCTAACCCTCACCCTAACCCTAACCCTCACCCTAACCCTCACCCTCACCCTCACCCTCACCCTAACCATAAACCTAGCCCTCACCCTAAACCTCAACCTAAAACTAACCCTAAACCTAACCCTAATGCTAACCCTAATGCTCACCCTCACTCTCAGCCTAACTCTAACTTAAACCCTAATCCTAACCCTAAGCCTCACCCTCACCCAAACCCTAACCCCAAACCTAACCCTAAACCTTACCCTAACCCTAACCCTCATCCTAAACCTAACAGTAACATTCACCCTAACCCTAACCCTTACCCTAAACCTAACACTAACATTAACCCTAACCCTCACACTCACCCTCACCCTAACCCTAAACCTAGCCCTCACCCTAAACCTCAACGTAAAATTAACCCTAACCCTAACCCTAATGCTAACCCTAACGCTCACCCTCAATCTCAGCCTAACCCTAACTTAAAAACTAATCCTAACCTTAAGCCTCACCCTCACCCTCACACTAACACCAAACCTAACCCTAAACCTCACACTAACCCTAACCCTCATCCTAAACCTAACCATAACCCTCACCATAACCCTAACCCTTACCCTAAACCTAATCCTAACATTAACCCTAACCATCACCATAACCCTAAACCTAACACTAAACCTCCCCCTCACCCTAATCCTCAACCTAATCCTTTCCCTCATCCTCAACCTAAACCTCACAATAAACCTATCCCTCACCCTAACCCTAACACTAACCCTCACCCTCACCCTCAGGCTCACCCTCAGCCTAACCCTAAACCTCACCCTAACCCTAACCCTAAACCTAAACCTCCCCCTCATCCTAACCCTCAACCTAAACCTTACGATCATCCTCACCTAACCCTCACCCTAACCTTAACCCTAAACCTCACCCTCAGCCTAACCTTAACTCTAACTCTCACCCTAACCCTAACCCTCACCCTAACCCTATCCCTAACCCTCACATTCACTCTAACTCTAAACCTCACCCTAACACTCAACCTAACCCTAACTCTAACCCTAACCCTAAACCTCAACATAAACCTCACCCTAACCCTTAACCTCACTCCAACGCTAACCCTAACCCTAACCCTCACACTAATCCTAACCCTCACCCTAACCCTAATCTTAACCTTAAACATCACCCTAAACCTAACCCTCACACTCATCCTAACCCACACAATAACAATTACCCTCACCCTAACCCTAACTGTAACCTTACCCCTCAACTTCACCCTAACCCTTACTCTCACCCTAACCCTAAACACATCCCTAAAGCACCCTCACACCCACCCTAACCCTGACTTTAACCCTCACCCTCAGCCTACCCTAACCAAAACCCTAACCCTAACCCTCACCCTAACCCTTAACCTAACCCTAACCCTCAACCTCAACCCAACCCCAAACTTAACCCTAACCCTCACCCTAACCCTAACCCTAACCCTAAACGTAACCCGAAACCTCATCCTCATCCTAACACTCACCCTCACCCTAACCCTATCCCTAACACTTACACTCATCCTAACCCTCACCCTTACACTTACCCTCACGATAATCCTAACCCTAATCCTAACCCTAAGCCTCACACTAACACTAAGGCTCACACTAACTCTAACCCTACTCCTCACCCTAATCCTTAACATAAACCTAACCCTAATGCTAACCCTCAGCCTAACCCTAACACTCACCCTAACCCTCACCCTCACCCTCACCCTAACCCTCACCCTAACCCTAACCCTAACCCGAAACCTCCCCCTCACCCTAACCCTCAATCTCAACCTTAACCTCATCCTCAACCTAACCCTCACCCAAACCCTAACACTAACTCTCACCCTCACCCTATCCCTAACTCCAACTCTCACCCTAACCCTCACCCTCAACCTAACCCTCACCCTCACCCTCACCCTAACTCTAAACTTCACACGAAACCTCAACCTAACCCTAACTCTAACGCTAACCCTAAACCTCTCCCTAAACCTCACCCTAACCCTTGCCCTCAACCTAACCCTAAACTTAACCCGCACCCTAACCCTAAATCTAACACTCACCCTCAACCTCAACCTAACCCTAATCCTACCCCTCATCCTAAACCTAATGCTAACATTAACCCTAACCCTAACACTCACATTAATTTTAAACCTAACCCTAAAACTCACCCTCACACTCACCCTGAGCCTAACACTAACCTTCACCCTAACCCTCACCCTATACTAACCTTCACCTACACCCTAACCTTCATCATCACCCTCAACCTTACCCTCACCCTCACCCTAACACTCATCGTCACCCTAGCCCTCAGCCTAACCCATACCCTAAACCTAACTCTAAACCTAAAACTCATGCTAATCCTCAACCTCACCCTAACCTTAACACTAACCCAAACCCTCACCCTAACACTCAACCAAAACCTAACCCTAACACTAACACTAACCCTCACCCTAACACTAAACTTAAGCCTAACCCTAACCCTCACCTTACCCTAACCCTATTCCTAAACCTAAACCTCACCCTCATCCTAACCCTCACAATTACACTTACCCTCATGGTAACCCTAACCCTAACCCTAACCCTCAAACTAACCCTACCCCTCACATTAACCCTAAACCTTCCCCTCGCCCTAACCCTCATCATAAACCTAACACTATCCCTAACACTCACCCTAACCCTAACACTTACACTAAACCTAACCCTAACTTTAACCCTAACCCTCACCCTCACCATAACCCTAACAATAAACCTCCCCCTCACCCTAATCCTCAACCTAATCCTTTCCCTCATCCTCAACCTAAACCTCACAATAAACCTATCCCTCACCATAACCCTAACACTAACCCTCACCCACACACTCAGGCTCACCCTCAGCCTAACCCTAAACCTCACTCTAACCCTAACCCTAAACCTAAACCTAACCCTCAACCTAAAACTCCCCCTCATTCTAATCCTCAACCTAAACCTTACACTCATCCTCACCCTAACCCTCACCCTAACCCTAACCCTAACCCTCACTCTCACCCTAACCCTAACTCTAACTCTCACCCTAACCCTAACCCTCACCCTAACCCTATCACAAGCCCTCACCCTCATGCTAACTCTAAACCTTACCCTAACACACAACCTAACCCTAACTCTAACTCTAACAATAAACCTCAACATAAAACTCACCCTAACACTTAATCTCACTCCAACCCTAACCCTAACCCTAACCCTCACACTAATCCTAACCCTCACACTAACCCTAATCTTAACCTTAAACATCACCCTAACCCTAACCCTCACACTCATCCTAACCCTCACAATAACAGTTACCCTCACCCTAACCATAACCGTAACCCTAACCCTCACCTTCACCCTATCACTTACCTTCACCCTAACCCTAAACCTATCCATAAACCACCCTCACACTCACCCTAACCGGACCCTAACCCGCAGCCTCAGCCTACCCTAACCAAAAACCTAACCCTAACCCTCACCCTACCCTTCATCCTTACCCTTAACCTAACCCTAACACTCACCCTCAACCTAACCCTAAACTTAACCCTAACCCTCACCCTAACCCTAACACTCACCCTAAACCTAAACCTAACCCTCATCCTCACCCTAACACTCACCCTCACCCTAACCCTATCCCTAACACTCACACTCATCCTAACCCTCACCCTTAACCTCACGGTAATCCTAACCCTAATCCTAACCCTAAGCCTCACACTAACACTAAGGCTCACACTAACCCTAACCCAACCCCTCACCCTAATCCTCAACCTAAACTTAACTATAATGCTAACCCTCAGCCTAACCCTAACACTCACTCTAACCCTCACCCTCACCCTCACCCTAATCCTCCACCTAACTCTAACCCTAACCCGAAATATCCCCCTCACCCTAACCCTCAACCTAAGCCTTAACATCATCTTCACCGTAACCCTCACCCAAACCCTAACACTAACCCTCACCCTCACCCTATCCCTAACTCTAACTCTCACCTTAACCCTATCCCTCACCCTAACCCTAACCCTAACCCTCACCCTCACCCTAACTCTAAACCTCACTTGAAACCTCAACCCTACCCTAACTCTAATCCTAACCCTAAACCTCTCCCTAAACCTCACACTAACCCTTCCCCTCAACCTCACCATAACCCTAACCCGCACCCTAACCCTAAATCTCACACTCACCCTCACCCTCAACCTAAACCTAATCCTACCTTCACACTAAACCTCATCCTAACCATAACCCTAAACTTACACTCACACTAATTTTAAACCTAACCCTAAACCTCACCCTCACCCTGAGTGTAAAATTAACCCTCATTCTAACCTTCACCCTACCCTAACCCTCACAGACAAACTAACCCTCATCATCACCCTCACCCTCACCCTCACCCTCACCCTAAGCCTCACCCTCACCCTAGCCCTCAGCCTAACCCATACCCTAAACCTAACTCTAACCCTAAACCTCAAGCTAACCCTCACCCTCACCCTAAACCTAACCCTAACCCAAACCCTCACCCTAACACTCAACCAAACCCTAACCCTAACACTAACCCTAACCCTCACCCTAACACTAAACTTAAGCCTATCCCTAACCCTCACCCTACCCTAACCTTAATCCTAACCTTAACCCTCACCCTCATCCTAACCCTCACAATTACACTTACCCTCATGGTAACCCTAACCCTAACCCTAACCCTCACACTAACCCTACCCTTAACATTAACCCTAACCCTACCCCTCGCCCTAGCCTTCATTCTAAACCTAACACTATCCCTAACCCTAAGCCTAATCCTCACCCTAACCCTAAACCTCACCCTCACCCTCACCCTCACCTGTAATCCTACACCTCACCCTAACCCTCATCCTAAACCTAAACCTCACCCTTACACTCACCCTAACCCTAAACGTAATCCTAACCCTCATCCTCAGCCTCACTCTCAGCCTAACCCTAACACTCACCCTAAACTTTACCCTCACCCTACCCTAACCCTAACCCTAACCCTAACACTCACCCAAACCCTAACCCTAACAAAAACCCTAAACCTAACCCTAACCCTCTCCCTTACCCTAACACTCACCCTAACCCTAGCCCTCACCCACACCCTAACCCGAACCCGAACCTGAACCATTGCCTCACACTAAAACTCTCCCTCACACTAGACATCACCCTAAACCTAACCAGCACCCTAACCCTAACCCTAAACCTCACGATAACCCTAATCCTCCCACTCATACTAACCCTAAGCCTAAGGCTAACCCTAACACCAATCCTAAACCTGACACTCACCCTCACCCTAAACCTATCCCTAAAACACCCTCGCACTCACCCTCACCCTAAACTAACCCTCACGCTCACCATACCCTAACCAAAACCCTAACCCTAACCCTCACCCTACCCCTCACCATAACACTTAACCTAACCAAAACCTTCACAGTCCCCATAACACTAATCCTAACCCTAAACCTCACCCTAACACTAACACTCACCCTAACCCTCATCCTCACCCTAACACTCACCCTCACCCTAACGAAATCCCTAACCCTCACCCTCATCCTAACCATCACCCTTAATCTAACCCTCACGGTAACACTAAACCTAACCATAACGCTCACACTAACCCTAACCCTACCATCACAGTAACCCTAAACCGAAACCTAACACTAACAATTACCCTAAACCTAACCCTAGCATTAACCCTAACCCTCACCCTATAGCTAACCCTAAACTTAACCCTAACCCTAACCCTCACCCTAATCCTAAACCTCCCACTCATCCTAACCCTGAACGTAATACTTACGGTCATCCTCACCCTAACCCTCACAATATACCTAACCCTCACCCTAACCCTAACACTAACCCTCACCCACACCGTCATGCTAACCCTCAGCCTAACCCTAACCCTCACCCTAACCCCCAATCTAACCTTAACCCTAACCCTAAACCTCCCCCTCACCCTAACCCTCAACCTAAACCTTACCCTCATCCTCACCCTAACCCTCACCCTAACCCTAACACTAACCCCTACTCTCAACTTAACCCGAACTCTAACTCTCCCTCTAAGCCTAACCCTCACCCTAAACCTAATCCTAACCCTCACCCTCAGCCTAACTCTACATGTCACCCTAACCCTCAACCTAACTTAACTCTAACCCTAACCCTCAACCTGACCCTAAACCTCACCCTAACACTTACCCTCACTCTAAACCTAACCCTAACCATATCCCTCACACTAATTCTAACCCTCACCCTCACCCTAAATATACCCCTCACCCTCAACCTAACACTAATACGAACCCTAACCATAAACGCAAACCTTACCTTAACCCTCGCCCTCATTCTAACCTTCCCCGTCAAACTAACCCTCACCTATAACCTAACACTCAACCACAACCCAACACTCACCCTCACCCAAACCCTCACCTATCCATAACCCAAACCCTAACCCTTAGCCTCACCCTCAACCTCACCCTCACCCTAACCGTAACAATAACCCTCACCCTAACCCTAAACCAGACCATGAACCTAACCCTAACCCTCACCCTCACCCTCAACCTAACCCTAAGCCTAACCTTTACCCTCACACTCAACCTCACCCTAACCATAACCATAACCCTCAGCCTAACCCTAACCCAGACCCTAAACCTAACCCTAACCCTCAGCCGCAACCTCACCCTCACCCTAACCCTGATCCTAAGGCTAACACTCACCCTAATCCTAACCCTAACCCTCAACCTAACCCTAGATCTCACCCAAAACCTAACCCTCACCCTCACCCTAACCCTTGCCCTAAACATAACCCTAACATTAACCGTAACTCTCACCCTAAACCTAACCCTTAAATTAAACTTAACCCTAACCCTAACCACAAACCTAACCCTCCCCCTCACCCTAATCCTCAACTTAACCCTTACACTCATCCTCAACCTAACCCTCACCTGAAACCTAACCCTCACCCTAACACTAACACTAACCATCACCCTCACCCTCACGCTCACCCTCAGCCTAACCCTACCCCTAACCCTAATCTAAACACTAACCCTCACCCTCACCCTCAACCTAACCCGAATCCAAACCCTAACCCTCACACTCACACTCACCCTCACCCTCACCTTAAAACTCAGCCTCAGCCTGAACCTCACCCTAACCCTAATCCTAACCTTAACCCTCACTCTATCCGTAACCTTGACCCTAACCCTGACCCTAACACACACCCTAAACCTCAGCCTCACCCTGACCCTCACGCTAACTCTCACCCTCACCCTAGCCCTCACCCTAATCCTAACTCTAACCCTAACCCTAACCCTCACCCTAAACCTAAACCTATCAGTAAACATCACCCTTACACTTACACTAAGCCTAACCCTAACCCTCACCCTCACCCTAACAATAAACAAAACCCTAACCCTTCACCTCACCCTACTCCTCACCATAACCCTTAACCTAAGCCTAAACCTCAACCTCAACCTAACTCTAAATCTAACCCTAACCCACACCCTAATCAAAATCCTTACCCTAAGCCTAACCCTAACCCTCATCCTCACCCTAACACTCACTCTCACCCAAACCCTATCCCTAATCCTCACCCTCATCCTAACCCTCACCGTTACCCTTACCCTCATGGTAAACCTAACCCTAACCCTAACCCTCACACTAACACTTAGGCTCACACTAACCCTAATGCTACCACTCACCCTAACCAAAAACCTAAACCTAACCCTAAACCTAACCCTCACCCGAACCCTTACCCGAACCCTCACCCTGACCCTCATCCTCACCCTCACCCTAACCATAAACCTACCCCTCACCCTAACCCTCAACCTAAACCTAAACCTAACCCTAAGCCTCACGCTAACCTTAACCCTCAACTCACCCTCAGCCTAACACTAACCCAAACCCTAATCCTAAACCTAAGCCTCACCCTCACCCTCACCCTTACCCTAAACCTACCCATCACCCTAATGCTCACCCTAAACCTAACCGTAACCCTCATCCTAACCCTAACCCTAACCTTAACCCTTACCCTAAACCTAACCCTAACATTAACACTAAACCTGACACTAAAACTAACCCTAAACTTAACGCTAAACCTCACCCTAACCCTCATCCTAATCCTAACCCTCCCCCTCACCCTAAACCTCAACCTACACCTTACCCTCATGCTCATCCTAACCCTCACAATAAACCTAACCCTCACTCTCACCCTCATGCTCAACTTCAGCCTACCTTAACCCTAACACTAATCCAAACACTTACCCTCACCTTCACCCTCAACTAACACTAATCCGAACCCTAAACCTCACCGTCACACTCACCCTACCCCTCAACTTAAAACTCAGCCTCAGCCTCAACCTCACCCTAAACCTAACCATAACCCTCACCCTAACTGTAACCCTGACCCTAACCCTAACACTAACTCACACCCTAACTTTCACCCTCACCCTCATCCTCAACCTAAGCCTCACCCTCACATTAACCCTTACCCTAACCCTCACCATAACCCTAACCCTCACCCTAACTCTAACCCTCGACCTAAATCTCAGCCTCATCTTAACACTCACCCTAACCCTTACCCTCACCCTAACCCTAATCCTCACCCTAACCTTAACCCTCACCCTAACCCTAACCCTACCCCTCACCTTAACCCTCATCCTAAAACTAAGCCTAACACTAACACTCACCCTAACCCTAACCCTAACCCTAACACTCACCCTTACCCTCAGCCTAATCCTAACCCTAACCCTAATCCTAACCCTATTCCTCACCCTCACCCTAATTCTAATCTTAACCCTAACCCTTACCCATACCCTAAATGTAACCCTGAACCTAACCCTAACCCTAAACACCGTAACCCTCACCCTCACCCTCATGTTAACCCTCACAACTCACCCTAGCCCTCACCCTAATCCTAACTCTAACCCTAATCCTCACCCTAACTGTAACCCTTACTATAACAGTCACCCTCCTCCTAACCCTCACCCTAACCCTTACCCTCAGCTTAACCCTAACCCTCACCCTAACCCTAACCCTAACCCTCAACTTAACCCTCATCCTAACCCTAAGCCTAACCCTAACACTCAACCTAAACATAACCCTAACCTTAGCAATCACCCTGACCCTAAGCCAAACCCTAACCCTAACCCGAACCCTGTTCTTCACCCTCACACTCAACCTAATTCTAACCCTAACCCTAACCCTAACTATAACCCTCATCATAACCCTCACCCTAACCCTGAACCAAACCCTAACCATCACCCTGAACCTTACCCTCAGCCTAACCCTAAACCTCACCCTAAACCTTACCCTCACCCTACCCTAACCCTAACCCTAACCCTAACCCTAACACTCTCCCAAACCCGATCTTTAACACTAACCCTAAACCTAACTCTAACCTTAACACTAATCCTAAACCTAACACTCACACTCACCCTAAGCCTAAACCTAACAGTAAAATTCACCCTCACACTCACCCTAACCCTAACCCTAACCCTAACCCTCACCCTCACCCTAACCCTATACAAAACCCTAACCCTAAACCTCACCCTACCACTCACCCTAACCCTTAACCTAACCCTAACCCTTACCCTCACCCTAAGCCTAAACCTAACCCTAACCCTCACACTAATCCTCAACCTCATCCTAAACCTAACCCTAACCGTCATCCTCACCCTAACACTCACCCTCACCCAGACCCTATACCTAAAACTCACCCTCATCATAACCCTCACCCTTACCCAAAACCTCACGGTAACCCGAACCCTAACCCTAACCCTAACCCTCACAATAACGCTAAGGCTCACACTAACCCTGACCGTACCCCTCACCATAACCCTCAACCTAAACCTAACCCTAACGCTAACCCTCACCCTAACCATTAGCCTCACCCTAACCCTCACTCCCACCCTCAGCCTCTCCCTCAACCTAACGCTAAACCTACCCTCAACTTAACCCTTAAATTATATCTGTCCCTAAACCTAACCCTCACTCTAACTCTAACCCTCAACCTCACCCTCAGCCTAACCCTAACCCAAACCCTAATCCTAACTCTAAGGCTCACCCTCACCCTCACCCTAACACTAAACCTTCCCCTCACCTTAACCCTCACCCTAAACCTAAACATAACCCTCACACTAACCATAACCATAACCCTTACCATAAACTGATCCCTAACTTTAACCCTAACCCTCACCCTAAACTAACTCTAAACTTAAACCTAAACCTCACCCTAACCCTCACCCTCACTCTAACCCTAACACTCACCCTAAACCTGAACCTACCCTTCACCATAACCCTAATCCTAACCCTAACCCTTACCCTAACACTCACCCTAACCCTAACCCTAACCTTAACACTCATCCTCGCCCTCAGCCTAACACTAACGCTAACCCTAATCCTAACCCTAATCCTCACCCTCACCCTCACACATTCTAACCCTAACCCTAACCCTAACCCTCCCCCTCACCCTAACCCTAACTGTAACTCTCACCCTAACCCTAACCCTCACCCTAACCCTAACCTTAACCCTCTCCCTCCCCCTAACTTTAAACCTCACCCTAACCCTCAATCTAACCCTAAATCTAACCCTAACCCTAAACCTCACCCTAAACCTCACACAACCCCTTACCTTCATTCTAACCCTGACCATAATCCTAACCATCACACTAATCCTAACCATCACCCTAACCCTAACTATACCCCTCAACCTAACCCTCACCCTAACACTAACCCTCACCCTCACCCTAACACTCACCCAAACTCTAACACTTACCATCACCCTAACCCTCACCCTAAACTTAATCCTCTCCCTAACCCTAAACCTAACCCTTATGTAACCGAAACCCTCACCCTCACCCTCACCCTAAACCTAACCCCACCCCTCAACCTAACGTTCACACTAACCCTAAGCCTCACGCTCACTCTGACCCTAATCCTAAACCTAAACCTTACCCTAACCCTCACTCTCAGTCTAACCCTCAACCTAAACCTTACCCTACCCCTAACCCTAAACCTAACCCTTACCCTAATACTAAGTCTAACCCTAACACTCACCCTAACCCTAACACTAACACTAACCTTTCACCTCACCCTATCCCTCACCCTACCCTAACCCTAACCCTACACCTAACCCTAAGCCTACACCTCACCCTAACCCTAACTCTCACACTAATCGTAACCCTCACCTTAACCCTAACTATACCCCTCACCCTACCCCTCACCCTAACACTAATACGAACCCTAACCATCACCCTAACCCTAAACTTAAACCTCGCCTTCACTCTAACCCTCCCCGTGAACCTAACCCTCACCTTTACCCTAACCCTCACCCACAACCCAAACCTCACACTCACCCAAACCCTCACCCTATCCCTAAACCTAAACCTAACCCTCATGCTAACCCTAAACCTCATTCTCACCCTACCCTTATCCTAATCCTTACCCTCACCCTAACCCTATCGGTAACCATAATCCTCACACTAAACCTAACCCTCACCCTAACCCTAACCCTACCCCTCAGACTAACCCTAAACCGCACCCTCAACCTAACACTTACCCTCCCCCTAACCCTCCCCCTCCCCCTAACCATAACACTAACCCTAACCTTAACCTTAAACATCACCCTAACCCTAACCCTTACCCTCATCCTAACCCTCACACTAACAATTACCCTCACCCTAACCCTAACCCTAACCATCACACTCACCCTAACACTTAAGCGCACATAAACCCTAACCCTAACCCTAAAACTACCCCTCATCTGAACCCACATCTTAACCCTAACTGTAATCCTAAACCTCAACCTGACCCTAACCCTCACCGTCCCCCTAACCCTCACCCTACCCTAACCCTCACTGACACCTGAACCCTCTTCCTCACCCTCTCGCTCACCATAACCCTCACCCTCAAGCTAACCCTCACCCTAACCCTAACCTTAACCCTAACCCTCACCCTAACCCTAAACCCTTACACTAACCCTAACCCTACCCCTCACCTTAACCCTAACCCTAACCCAACCCCTAAGCCTAACCCTCACTGTCACCCTAAACCTCACCCTACACTAACCCTCACTGTCACCCTAACCCTCACACTCACCCTCACCCTAACTCTAATGAAACCTCTAAACCTCACCCTCACCCTAAACCTAACCCTAACACTAACCCTCACCCTACCTGTCACCCTCATACTAAGCCTAACCCTAACCCTAACACTAATCCTAAACCTAACCCTCACTATCACCCTAACCCTAAACCTAACCCTCACACTAACCCTAACGCTAAACTTCACCCTCACCCTCACCCTAAACCTAACCCTAACCCTCACCCTAACCAAAACCCTAACACGCACGCTAACCCTTAACCTCACCCTCATCCTAACCCTCACCCTAACCCTTAGTCTCACCCTAACCCTAAACCTAACCCCCTAACCATAACCCTCACGCAAACCCTCAACCTATCCCTCAACCTAACCATAACCCTAACCCTAATCCTAACCCTAACCTAATCAAACCCTCGCCCTCAGCTCCACTCTAACCCTAACACACACCCAAACCCTAACACTTACCCTCACCCTAACCCTCACACAAAACCTAAGCCTCTCCCAAACCCTAAACCTAAACCTCACGTAAACGAAACACTCACCCAACCCTCACCCTAACCGTAACCCTACCCTTCAGCATAACACTCACACTAACATGAACCCTAACCCTCAACATGACCCTAATTCTAAACCTAATCCTTACCCTGACCCTCACCTTCACTCTAAACCTCACCCTAACCCTTACCCTCACCCTAACCCTAAACCTAATCCTAACCTTAACTCTCACATTAACCTTCACCCTAACCCTAACTCTAACTGTAACCCTAACTCTAATCCTAAACCTAATACTCACCCTCACCGTAACCCTAACCCTATCCCTAAAACTCACCCTCACACTCACCCTAAACCTAAACCTAACCCTCACCCTCACGCTTACCCTCACCCTCACCCTAACCATAAACCTATCCCTCACCCTAACACTCAACCTAAACCTAAGCCTAACCCTAACCCTCACACTCACCCTCAGCCTAACCCTAACCCAAAACCTAATCCTAACCTTAAGCCTCACCCTCACCCTCACCCTAACCGAAACCTCAACCCTAACCCTCAACCTCACCCTAACTCTAAACCTGAACTTAACCCTCACCTTAACCCTAACCCTTACCCTAAACCTAACCCTAAACTTAACCCTAAAACTCACCCTCAGCCTAACCCTAACCTTAACACTAATCGTAACCCTATTCCTCACCCTCACCCTCACCTTAACTGTAAACCTCACCCTAACCTTCAACCTAACCCTAACTGTAACCCTAAACCTAAACCTCACCCTTAACCTCACCCTAACCCTTACCGTCACTCTACCTGTAACCCTAACCTTAACTTCACAGTAATTCACCTAACCATAACTATACCCCTCACCCTAACCCTCACCCTAACACTCATGCTAACCCTAAACCTCACTCTCACCCAAACTTCATCATAACCCTTAACCTCACCCTAACCTATCCCTAACCATAACTCTCACACTAAAGCTAACCCTCACTCTAACCCTCACCCTACCCCTCACCTAACCCTAAACCTAACCCTGGACATCACCCTAAACCTAAGCCTAATCCTAACCCTCGCCCTCACCCTAGCCCACAACCTAACCCTAATCCTAAACCTAACCCTAACCCTCAACCTAGCCCTAAAGCTCACCCTAACCCTAACTCTCACCCTCATCTTAGCCCTTACCCTAAACCTAACCCTAACATTAACGTTAACTCCCACCCTAAACTTAACCCTAACCCTCACCCTAACCCTTACCCTAACCCTAACCCTAACCCTCACCGTCACCCTAACCCTCAACCTAACCCTTAACCAAATCCTCATGCTCACCCTCAACCTAACCCTAGCCCTAATCCTAATCCAAACACTAACCCTCACCCTCACCCTCACCCTAATCCTAACACAAAACCTCACCCTAAACCTCACCCTAACCCTAATCCTAACCTTAACCCTCACCATAACCCCAACCCTAAACCTCACCCTCACCCACAACCTAACCCTCATCGTCAACCTATCCCTCACACTAACCCTAACCGTCACCCACACCCTAAACCTAACCCTCACCCTAAACATAACCCTAACCCTCACCCTCACCTTAGCACTCAAACTCACCCTAAGCCTAACCCTAACCCTAACAGTAATCCTAAACTTTACCCTCACGCTCACCCTCACACTAACCCTAACCCTAACCCAAAACTTCACCCTAAACCTAACTCTAAACCTAACCCTCATCCTAACCTTAAACATCACCCTTACCCTAACCCAACCCTCACACTATGCTCACAATAACCCTTACGCTCACCCTCACCCTCACCCTCACCCTAACTCTAACCCTAACCCCAATCCTAACGCTAGCCCTTACCCTAACCTTAAGCCTAACCCTATCCGTAACCCTCAACCTCACCATCACCCTAATCCTAGTCCTATCCCTAAGCCTCACACTCACCCAAACCCTCACCCTAACCCTAAACATAACCCTAACCCACACCCTAAACCTAAACCTCACCCTTACCCTAACCCTCACCCTTACCCACACACTAATCCTAACCCTAACCCTAAACCTAACCCTCCCCCTCACACAAACCCTCACCCTAACCCTTACCCTCACCCTTACCCTCACACTAACCCTAACCCTCACCCTAACCCTAACCCTAAACCTAACCCTAAGCCTCACCCTACCCTTAACCTCACCTTAACCCTAACTCTAATACTAAATCTCACCCTATCCCTAACACTAACCCTAACCCTCATTCTCACCCTAGCCCTCACCATAACTCTAACCCTAACTCTAAACCGCACCCTCACGCTCACCCTCAGCCTAACTCTAACTCTAACCCTAACACTAATACTAACACTAATCCTCACCCTCAGCCTCACCATAATCCTAAAACTAAACCTAACACTCACACTCACCCAAACCCTCACCCTAACTCTAATCGGAACCCTAACCCTCACCCTAACCCTAAACCTCAAAATAACCCTAACACTCACTCTCACCAACACACTAATCCTAACCCCAACCTTAAGACTAACACTGACACTCACCCTAAACCTCACCCTAAATTTTTCCCTCACCCAAACCCTAACCCTAACACTCACACTAACCTGAACCCACACCCTCACCCTAACCCTCACCTTAAACTTTTCCCTCAACCTAACCCTAAACCTAACACTCACACTAACACGAACCCACAGCCTCACCCTAACCCTAACCCTAAACCTAACCCTGCTCCTCCCCCTCCCCCTCAACCTCAGCCTAACCCTAACCCTAATCCTAATTCTAAACCTAACAATCACTCTCACCCTCAAACTAAACCTAACCCTAACCCTAACCCTGCCTCTCCCTCTCCCGCTCCCCCTCCCCCTCCACCGCACCCTAACACTAAAAATAACGCGAATCCTAACCCTCATCCTAACCCTAACCCTAACGCTAACTCTAACCCTAACCCTCCCCATCACCCTCCCTACCCTCACCCTAAACTTAACCATAACCCTAAACCTCACCCTTACCCTCACTCACCCTCACCTTCCCCTGCAACCTAACCCTAATAATAGAAATAACCCTAACCCTAACCCTAACCCTCAACCTAAAACTAACATTAAACCTAACCCTAATTCTCACACTAAACATAACCCTCAACCTAACCCTAAACCTACCCCTCAGCCTACCCCTCAACCTAACCCTCAACATAACCCTTACCCTCAACCTCACCCTAACCATCATACTAACCCTAACCCTCACCCTAAGCCTAACCCTCACCCACACCCTCACGCTCACCCTCAGCCTAAACCTAACCCTAACCATAATCCTAACCATAACCCTCACCCTCACCCTCACCCTAACCCTAACCCCAATCTACTGCCTCACCCTCAAAACCACCCTAACCCTCAGCCTCACCCTCAGCCTCACCCTCACCCCAACCCTAAACCTAAGCCTAGCCCTCACCCTAACCCTAACCCTCAACCTAACCCTGACCCTAAACTTCAACCTCACCCTCACCCTAACCCTAACACTAACAATAACTCTCACCCTAAACATCACCCTAACCCTAATGCTAACCCTAACACTCAACCTCACCCAAACCCTCACCCTAACCATTATCCTCAGCCTAACCCTAAATATAACCCTAATTCTCACCCTATCCCTAACCCTTACCCTAAACCTTACCCTCCCCTAGCCCTCACCCTAACTCTAAACCTAACCCTAACCCTCACCGGAACCCTCACCTTCACCCTAACACTCATGCTGACCCTAAACATCACCCTGACCCTAGCTTTCGCCCAAACCCTATCCCTAAACCTCACCCTAACCCTAACCCTCACCCTAATCCTCACCGACATCCTAATGTCACACTAACCCTAAACCTATCCCTAACCTAACCGAAACCCTCACCCTCACACTCACCCTCACCCTAAACATCAGCCTCACACTCAGCCTAACCTTAAACATAACCCTAATCATAACCCTAACCCTCACCATCACCCTCACCCTAACATTAACCCTCACCCTCACCCACACCCTCACCCTAACTCTAACCCTTAACCTAAGCCTCAGCCAAACCCTAAACCTCACAGGAACCCCAACCCTCACCTTCACCCAAACACTATTCCTAAACCTAACCCTAAGCCTAACTCTCACCCTCACCATAACCCACATGCTAACCCTTACCCTCACCCCAAACCTAACCCTCACCCTAACCCTCACACTAACCCTAACCCTCACCCTAACCCTAACCCTAAACGAAACCCTAAACCTAACCCTAACCCTCACCCTATCCCTAAACCTCACACTCACCCTGAATCTCACCCTAACCCTCACGCTCACCCTAGCGCTCACAATAATCTTAAACCGAACCATAACCCTCAACCTCACACTTACCCTCAGACCAACCCTAACCCTAACCTTAATCCTAAATATAAAGCTCACCCTAAATATAAACCTCACACTCACCCACACAATAATCCTAATCCTAACACTAAGCCTAACATTCATACTCACCCTAAAACTACCCTAAACTTTTACCTCACCCTAAACCTAAGCCTAACCCTAAACCTAACACTAACACTAACCATCAACCTCACCCTAACACTAAACCTAACCCTAACCCTCCCCCTCACCCTCAGCCTAATCCTAACCCTAATCCTAATCCTAAACCTAACCCTCATGTTCACTCTCACCCTAAACTTAACCCTAAACCTAAACCTCCACCTCCCTCTCCCCCTACCCCTCCCCATCCCCATCACCCTAACACTAAAAATAACCCTAAACCTAACCCTAAACCTAACCCTCACATTAAACCTAACACTCCAGCTCAACCTCACTCTCATCCTCAGCCTAACCCTCAACCTAATACTAATCCTAATACTAACCCTAAGTCTCACCCTCACATTAAACCTAAACCTAACCCTAAACCTCACACTCACCCTCACTCTCACCCTCTCACTCACATTCACCCTAACCCTAACCATAACCCTCACCCTAACCCTACCCCTCACCCTAACACTAACCCTAACCTTAACCCTAACTCTCACACTAAACCTAACCCTCACCCTAACCCTAACCCTACCTCTCAGCCTAACTCTCATCCTAACCTTAACCATAAATCTAATCCTCACCCTACCCCTAATAGTAACCCTAACCATAAACCTCACTCTCACCCTAGCCCTCACCCTAACCGTAACCGTAAAACTAACCCTCCCATAACCCTAACCCTCACCCTAACCCTAACCCTCACCCTGAACCTAACCATCACCCTAACGCTAACCCTAACCCTAACCCTCAACTTAACGCTCACCCTCACCCAAACCCTAACCCTCACCCTACTCCTCACGCTAAACCTAACCATAACCCTCACACTCAACCTAAACCTCACGTTAACACTTACCCTCACCCTTACCCTCACCCTAACCCTAACCCTAAACATAACCCTCAACATAACCCTCAACCTAACCCTAAATCCAATCCTCACAGGAAAACTAACCGGAACACTAACCCCTAACCCTCACCCTCACCCTCACCCTCAGCCTAAACCTAACCATAACCCTAATCCTAACCCTAACCCTCACTCTCATCCTCACCCTAATTCTAACCCTAACCCTAACCCTCACCCTCACCCTCACCCTCACTCTAACCCGTACCAAACCCTAACTCTCACCCAAACTCTAACCCTCACCCAAACCTAACCCTCAACCTCACATTCACCCTAACCGTAACTCTAACCCTAACCCTCACCCTAACCCAAACCCACACCCTCACCCTCACCCTCTCCCTAAGTCTAACCCTAACCCTAAACCTAATTTTAACCCTAACCCTCACCCTAACTCTAACCATAACCCAACCCTAATCCTCACACTAACTCTAACTTTCAACCAACCCTAACCTTCACCCTCACCCTCAACCTAACCCTAACCCTAATCGTAACGCTAATGCTCACCCTAACCCTAACCCTCACCAGAACCCTAATCCTAAACTTCCCTCTTACACTAACCATAACCCTAAATCTAACCCTCACCCTAACACTCACTTTAACCCTAACGTTAACCCTAAACCTCACACTCACCCTAAACCTCTCTCTAACCCTTACCCTCAGCCTAAACCTAACACTCACCCTCACACTAACCCTAACTCTAACCCTAACCCTAACACTAAACCTAACCCTAAACCTCACAGTAACCCTAACTATAACCCTAACCCAAAACCTTACACTAACCCTAACACTAACCCTAACCCTCACTCTCACCTTAATGCTCAATGTCACCCTAACCCTCCCCCTTCCCCTCACCCTAACCCTAACACTAACCCTAATCCTAATCCTAACACTAACCCTCACTCTCAACCTCACCCTAAACCTAACCCTAACCCTAAACATCCCCCCTCCCCCTCAAATTAACGCTAACAATAATCCTAACCCTAAACCTAACCCTTATCCTCAACCTAACCCTAACCCAAACCCTCCCCCTCCCTCTCCCCCTCAGCCTAACCCTAAACCTAATACTTAAGCTAAACCTAATCCTCATTCTCAACCTCATCCTAAAACTAACCCTAACCCTACACCTCAGCCTAAACCTCACCCTAACGCTAACCCTCACCCTAATCCTCAACCTATCCCTAATCCTCACACTAACCCTCACATTCACCCTAGCTATCACCCTAACTTTTACCTAAACCTTACCCTCAACCTAACCCTAACACTCACCCTAACCCTAGCACTCACCCTGATCCTAAACCTCACCCTAAGCCTAACCCTAACCCTCACCCTGACCTTATTGCTCACCGTAACCCTAAACCTAACCCTAAACCTCAACATGACGCTCACACTCACCTTAACCCTAACCCTCACCCTGACCCTAACCCTCACCCTAAACCTAAACCTCAACTTAACGCTCAAACTCACCCTAAACTTAACCCTCACCCTATTCCTCACCCTAACCGTAACCCTAACCCTCACCCGAACCCTTACCCGAACCCTCAACCTAATCCTCACCCTCACCCTAAGCCTAACCATAAACCTAACCCTAATCCTAACCCTAACCCTAACCCTCACCCTCAACCTAGCCCTCACCCTAACTCTAACCGTAACCCTAACCTGCACCCAAAACCGAACCCTCACCCTAACCCACACCCTCATCCTAAATATCACTCTAATCCTAGCCCTCACTATCACCCTAAACATACCCCTCAAACTAACCCTCACCATAACCCTTACCTTCACCCTCACCCTAACCCTCACACTAATTATAACCCTCACCCTAACACTAACCCTAACCCTCACCCTCACCTTATCCCATCCCCCTAACTCTAACCCTAACCCTAACACTCACCCTCACCCTCACCCTCACCCTAACCCTCACCCTCACCATAAACATCACTCTAATCCAACCCTCACGCTAGCCTAAACCTAACCCTCACCCTAACCTTAATCCTCAAACTCACCCTCCCCCTCACCCTAACTCTCAACCTCACACTAGCCATCACCCTAAACTTAAACCTCACCTAACCCTAACCCTGAAACTCAACCTCACCCTCAGCCAAACCCTAAACCTAACCATAATCCTACCCCTAATCCTAACCCTAACCCTCACACTCACCCTCACCCACACCCTTACCCTAACTCTAACCCTAACCCTAACCCTCACCCTAAACCAAACACTAACCTTAACCCGAAACCTCCGGCTCACCCTAACTCTCACCCTCAGTCTAACCCTAACCCTAATGCTAATCCTAACCCTAACCCTCACTCTCATCCTCACTGTAAACCTAACCCTAATCCGAAACCTCACCCTCACCCACAAGCTCACCCTCACATTCACCCTCACCCTAACCCTAAAAATAACCCTAAACCTAACCCTAAACCTCGCCTTCACCCTAACACTAACCCTAGCCCTAACCCTCACCCTAAACCTAACCCTCAACCTAACCCTAACCCTAAGCCTCACCCTCACCCTAACCCTAACGCTAACCCTAATGCTAACCCTAACCCTCACCGTAACCCTCACCCTAACCCTTACCCTAAACCTAACCCAAATTCTCACTAGTATGAGGACTAGCTCTCACCCTAACCCTAACCCTCAACCTCACCAACACACGAATCCTAACCCTAATCTAAAGCCTAACACTTACCCTCACCCTAACCCTCACCCTAAACTTTTCCCTCACCCTAAACCTAACCCTAACCCTCACACTAACCCTAAGTCTCACCCTCACCCTAACCCTAACCCCCCCTCCTCCTCCCCCTCCTCCTGCCCCTCAGCCTAACCCTAACCCTAATCCTAATCATAAACCTAACCCTCACACTCACCCTCACCCTAAACCTAACCCTAACCCTAAACCTCCCCATTCCTCTCCCCCTACCCCTCAAACTACGCTTCACCCCAACACTAAACATATCCCTAAACCTAAACCTTACACTCATCCTAACCCTAACCCTAAACCTAACCCTCCCCCTCCCCCTCACTCTCACCTCACCCTAAACCTAAAAATAACAATAACCCTAACCCTAACCCTAACTCTCACCCTAACACTAACACTAACCCTAACCCGAACCCTAACTCTCACACTAAACCTAGTCCTCACCCTAAGCCTAACCCTACCACTCAGCCTAATCCTCAACCTAACCCTCAACAAAAACCGTAACCTCACCCTCACTCTAACTGTCACTTAACCCTAACCCTCACCCTAAACCTAACCCTCACCCACTCCCTCACGCTCACCCTCAACCTAAACCTAACCCTAACCCTATTCCTAACCCTAACCCTAACATTCACCCTCACCCTCACACTAAATCTAACCCACTCCCTCACCCTCACCCTCACCCCAACCCTCAGGCTCACCCTCACCTTCATACTAACCCCAACCCTAACCCTCACGATCACCCTAACCCTAATCCTCAACCTAACCAAAACCCTCACCCTCACCCTCACCCTCACCCTAACACTAACCCTTACCCTAATCCTCAACCTAACGAAAACCCTAACCTTCACCCTCACCCTCACCCTAACCCTAACCCTAACACTAACCCTCACCCTAAATATCACCCTAACATTAATGCTAATCCTAAACGTTATCCTCATCCTAACCCTAAACCTAACCCTAATTCTCACCCTATCCCTAACACTTATCCTAACTCTCACAATCTCCCTAGCCCTTACCCTAACTATAACCCTAAACCTAACCCTCACAAGAATCCTCAACTTCACCCTAACACTCACCCTCACCCTAAACTTCACCGTAAACTTCATTTCACGCTAAACCTAACCCAAACCCTCACCCTAACCCTAACCCTCATCCTCATACTCACACTAACCCTAAGCCTAACCCTTACCAACAGAAACGCTCACACTCACCCTCAGCCTCACCGTAATCCCCACCCTCACCCTCAGCCTAACACTAAACCCAAGCCTAATAATAATCCTAACCCTCACCCTCACCCTAACCCTAACCCTCACCCTCACCCACACCCTTATCCGAACTCTAAACCTAAACCCAAGCCTCAGCATAACCCTAAACCTCACTCTAACCCCAACCCTCACCATCACCCAAACAATAATCCTAAACCTAATCCTAAGCCTAAACCTCACCCTCACCCTAATCCTCACCCTAACCCTTACCCTCACCCTAAACATAACCCTAACCCTAACGCTCACTCTAACCCTAAACTTTACCCTACCCATAACCCTAGAGGAAACCCTAACCCTAACACTCATCCTATCCCTAACCCTCACACTCAACCTCACCCTCACCCTCACCCAAGCCCTCACCCTAACCTTAACCCTAACCCTAACCCTCAACCTCACCCTCAACCTCAGCCTAACCCTAACATGACCCTAAACCTAATCCTAAACCTAACCCTCAACATCACACTCACCTTAACTCTAAACCTAACCCTAAACCTCACCCTCACCCACACCCTCTCCCTAACTCTAACCCTAACCCTAACCATCAACCCAAACCTAAATCTAACCCTAAATCTAACCATCACCCTCACCCACACACTAATCCTAACCCTAACCCTAAGCCTAACACTCACACTCAACCTAATCCTACCCCTAAACTTTTACCTCACCCTAACCCTAAACCTAACACTCACACTAACCCTAACACTCAACCGCACCCTAACTCTAACCCTAACCCTAAACCTATCCCTCCCCCTCAGCCTAACCCTAACCCTAATCCTAATCCTAACCCTAACCCTCACGCTCACCCTGACCCTAAATCTAACCCTAACCCTAAATTTCACCCTCACCCTCACTCTCACACTCACCCTCACCTTCATCCTCACCCTAACGCTAAACCTAACCCTAACCTTAACCCTAACCTTCACCCTAACATTAACCCTAACACTAATCCTAACACTCACACTAAACATAACCCTCACCCTAATCCTAACCTACCCCTCAGCCTAACCCTAACCCTAACCCTAACCCTAATCCTCACCCTATCCCTAACTGTAACCCTAACCCTAAACCTCAATCTCACCCAAGCCATCACCCTAACCCTAACCGTAAACCTAACCCTCCCATAACCCTAAACCTCACCCTAACTCTAACCCTCACCCAAAACCTAAACCTAACCTTAACACTAAACCAAACCCTAACCCTCACCCTAACACTAACCCTAACACTAATCCTAACTCTCACCCTAAGCTTAACCCTAACCTTAACCCTCACCCTAACCCTCACCCTAACCCTCACCGAATCCTAACCCTAACCCGAACGTGAACACTCACTCTCAGCCTAACCCTAAACCTAACCCTAATCCTAACCCTAACCCTGATCCTCACCCTCACCCTTATTCTAACCCTAACCCTAACCCTCACCCTAACCGTAGTGCTAAACCTAACCCAAACCCTCACCCTCACTCTCAACCTCACCCACAGTCTAACCCTAACCCTAACCCTATTCCTAACCCTAATGCTTACCCTCACCCTCACAATAACAATAATCCTTACCCAACCCTAACCCTCACCATAACTCTAACCCTCACCCAAACCTAACCCTCACACTCACATTCATCCTAACCCTAACTCTAACCCTTACCCTCACCCTAACACTAGCCCAACCCAAACCCTGATGCTCACCCTCACCCTCACCCTAAGTCTATCCCTTAGCCTACCATAATCTTAACACTAACACTCACCCTCAAATCACCCTAACTCTAACAATAACCCAACCCTAATCCTCACCCTCACTCTAAACCTCAACCAACCCTAACCCTCACCCTCATCCTCACCTTAACCCTAACACTAACACTAACTCTAACGCTCACCCTAAACTTAACCCTCACACGAACCCTAACCCTAAACGTCACCCTCACCCTAACCCTAACCCTAAACATAAACCATACCCTAAAACTCAACCTAAACCTAATTTTAACCCTAAACCTCACCCTAACCATAAACCTCACCCTAACCCTAAATCTAACCCTAACCCTTATACTAACTCTAACAATAACCCTAACCCTAACCCTAACCCTCACCATAACACTAACCCTAACCCCAACCCTAACTCTCACACTAAACCTAACCCTCACCCTAAAGCTAAACCAATGACTCAGCCTAACCCTAACCCTAACCCTAACTCTAATCCACACCCTATCCCTAACCTTAACCCTAAACCTCACACTCACCATAGCCCTCACCCTAACCCTAACCCTAAACCTAACCCTCCTCTAACCCTTACCCTCACCCTAAGCCTAAACCTCAACCTGACTCTAACACTCACCCTAACCCTAACCGGAACCCTCAACCTAAACTTCATGCTCACCCTCATTTTAACCCTAACCCTCACTGTATTCCTCACCCTAACCCTAACCCTAACCCTCAACTTCATTCTAAACCTCAGATTAATCCTTACCCTCACCCTCACCCTCACCCTAACCCTAACCATAACCATAACCCTCACCCAAACCCTAACCCTAACCCTCACCCTAACCCTCACACTCAACCTCACCCTCAACCTGAGCACAACCCTAAACCTAACACTAATCCTAAAACTAAATCTCACCTCAGCCTCACCTTAAGGTTAACCCTAACCCTAACACTAACCCTAACTCTCACCCTCACATTAGCCCACTCTCTAACCCTAAACCTAACCCTATCCCACATCCTAACCCTCACCCTAACCCTTACCCTCACCCTAACCCTAAACCTCACCCTCAGCCTAACCCTCACCATAAACCTTACCCTCATCCTAAACCTAACCCTAACCCTCACACTCACCCTAACCCTCATCCTAACACTAATCCTACACCTCAACTTAACCATAACCCTAACCCTCACACTAACCCTAAAATTCAGCATAATCCTAACACTAACACTAACCCTAATCCTAACCCTCACTGTCACCCTCACCCTCAGCCTAACCTTAACCCTATTTCTAATCCTAAACCTAACCCTCACTTTCACCCTCACTATAACCCTAAACCTAAACCTAAACCTCAACCTCAACCTCACCTTGTCCCTCACACTCAGCCTTACCCTAACCCTAACAGTAACCCTAACCCTAACCCTAACCCTCACCCTAAATCTAAACCTAACCCTTAACCTCACCCTAATCCTAACCATTCCCCTCAGCCTAACCCTCACCCTAACCCTGACCTTAACCCTAATTCTCACCCTATCCCTAACACTAACCCTAAACCTCACCCTCACCCTATCCCTAAACCTAACTCTAACCGTAACCCTAACCCGCAACCGAACCAGAACCCTCAGCCTAACCCTCACCCTCATCCTTATCATCAACCTAACCCTAACCCTCACCCTAACCATAACTCTAACCTTCACCCTTAACCTCACCCTAACCCTTACCCTGACCCTAAACCTAACCCTAACCCTAACTCTCACACTAACCTAAGCCTTACCCTTTCCCTAACCCTAAACTTAACCGTAACCCTAACCCTTACAGTAACCCTAACCCTCACACTAACAATAACCCTAACCCTCAATCTAACCCACATACTACCCCTGAACATATCCCTCATGCTTGCCCTCACCCTCACACTAACCATAAACCTCAACCTAAACGAAACTGTCACCCTCACCCTCACCCTCAGTCTAACCCTAACCCTAACTTTAATCCTAACCCTAACCCTCACCCTCACCCTCACACTAATTCTAATGCTAATCCAACCTTAACCCTCATTCTAACTCTAACACTCACCCAACCCGAACCCTCACCTTCAACATCAATCTAACCCTAACCTTAACCCTAACTCTGACCCTAACCTAACCCTCACACTATCCCTCACCCTCAACCTAACCCTAACCCTCAAGCTAACCCTAACCCTCACACTAATCCTAATGCAAACCCTAACCCTAACCCTCACACTGACCCTCACCCTAACCCTAAAACTAAACCTAGCCCTCAACCTAACCCTAACCCTAAACATCACCCTCACCCTAACCCTCACCGTCACCCTAATCCTCACCCTAACCCTAACCCTCACCCACACCCTAACCCTCACTCTCACCATGACCCTCACCCTCAAACTAAACATCACCCTAAACATAACCCTCACACTAACACTAAGCCTCACCCTAAACCTAACCCTCACCCACACCCTCACCCTCACTCACAGCCTAAGCCTAACCCTAAGCCTAAACTTCACCCTAACCCTAACGCTAAAGCTAACTCTCACCCTAACCCTAACCCTAACATTAACCCTAATACTAACCGTAAACATCACCCTAACCCTAAACCTCAACCTAACCCTAATCCTATCCCTAACCATAAACTTCACCTTCACCCTCACCCTAAGCCTCACCCTAAACCTAAAACTATTCCTAAACCTAACTCTCACTCTCATCCTTACCCTAATGCTAACCCTAACCCTAACCTACACACTAATACTCACCCTCACCCTCAACCTAACCCTAATCCTAACCTAACCCTAACCCTCACCCTCACCCTAACCCTAACCCTCACCCTAACGGTAAACCTAACACGAACCTTCACCCTCACCCTAACCCTCACACTCACATTAAAGCTCACCTTCACCCTAACCCTCACCCTAACACTAGCGCTAACCCTCACACTAACACTTACCGTCACCCTAATCCTGAAGTCAACCTAATCCTCACTCCAACCCTAAACATAAACATTACGCTAAACCTAACCCTCACCCTCACCCTCACCTTCACCCTCAGCCTAACCCTCACCCTCACCCTAGCCCTCACCCTGACCCTAAACCTAAACCTAACCCTCACCCTGACCTTAACCCTCACCCTCATACTAATCCTCACCTAACTCTTACTCTAACCCTAACCCAAATCCTAATAATCACCCTCACGCTATCACTAACCCTCACCCTCACCCTAACCCTAACCCTAAACCTAACCCTAACCCTCACCCTCACCCTAACCCTAAACTTCACCCTCACCCTCAAGCTCACCCTCAGCATAACCCTAATTTTAAACCAAATCCTTACTGTAATCCTCACCCTTACCTTCTCCATAACGCTAACTCTCAAACTCAACCTCACCCTCACCCTCAACCTAACCCTCAGCCTCACTCTCACCCTCAACCTAACTCTCACCCTAACCTTAACCCTCACCCTCATCCTAACCCTAACCCTAACCCTAGAACTCACACAAACCTTACCATAAACCTAACCCTAAACCTCACCCTCACCCTAACCCTCACCCTAACCCTTACCCTCAACTTAAGACTAACCCTAACCCAAAAACTAACCCTAACCCTCAAACTAAACCTAACCCTCCGCCTAACCCTAACCCTACACCTTAGCCTAACCATCACCCTTACCCTAACCCTAACCCTAATTCTCACCCTATCCCTCACCATAACCCTAAACCTCACACTCACCCTAGCCCTCACCCTAACTCTATCCTTAACCTTAACCTTCACAAGAACCCTCACAATCACCCTCACCTTCACCCTAATCCGAACAATAACTTTAACCTAACACTGACTCTAACCCTTACCCTAAACCTACACCTAACCCTAACAATTCCCCACCCCTTCCCACTCACCCTCATCCTAACCCTAACCCTAATCCTAATCCTAACCGTAACCCTCACTCCCACCCTCACTCTAAACCTAACCCTATCCCTAAACTTCACCCTCACCATCTCCCTCACTCTAACACTAAAAATAACCCCAACTCTAACCCTAGTCCTAATCCTAACCCTCACCCTAACACTAACCCTAACCCTAACACTCACATTAAACTTTAACCTCACACTAAACATAACCCTACACCTCAGCCTAACCCTCACACTGAACCTAACCCTAATGCTAATCTTCACCCTATCCCTAACCCTAAACCTAACCCTAACCCTCACCCTGACCCTCAGTTTAACCCTAAACCTAACCCTCACCATGAACCTCACCTTATTCCTAAACCGAACTCTAATCCTAATTAGAACAATATCCCTCACACTCAACCTCACCCTAAACCTAACCCTAAACATAAACCTAACCCTAACCCTAACCCTAACCCTAAACATAACCCTAATCCTAACAATAACCCTCACCCTAACCCTGACCCTAACACTCACGCTAACCCTAACCCTCACTCTCACCCTAATCCTCACCCTCACCCTAACTTTTACCCTCACCCTAACCCTAACACTAACCCTAACCTTCACAGTAAACCTAACACTCACCCTAACCCTAAAACTACCCCTCATGCTAACCCTAACCCTACACCTAACCCTAACCCTCAACCTAAACCTAAGCCTAAACTTAACACTCAACCTCACCCTAGATCTCACCCAAACAATAATCTTAACCCTA
This sequence comes from Dipodomys merriami, assembly GCF_024711535.1. NCBI lineage: Eukaryota > Metazoa > Chordata > Mammalia > Rodentia > Heteromyidae > Dipodomys > Dipodomys merriami. The sequence continues at coordinate 1,092,725 of NW_027204760.1, forward strand.
AACCTAAACCTCACCCTAACCTTAACACTCAACCTTACACTTAGCCTAACCCTAACCCTAACAATAACCCTAACCCTCACCCTAACACTAACCTAACCCTTACCCTAACCCTAACCATTCCCCTCAGCCTAACCCTCACCCTAACCCTGACCCTAACCCTAATTCTCACCCTATTCCTAACTCTAACCCTAAGACTCACCCTCACCCTAGCCCTCAACCTAACTCTAACCGTAACCCTAACCCACCCCCGAACACTCACTCTCACCCTAAATCTCACCCTCATCCTTAACATCACCCTAAACCTATCCCTCACCCTAAACCTAACCCTAACCCTCACCCTTACTCTAACCCTCACCCTAAACCTCTCCCTCAACCAAATCCTCACCCTAACCCTAACCCTAACATTTACCTAACCGAAACCTTCAACCTTACCCTCACCCTCAACCTCACAAGAGCCCTCACCCTAACCTTAACCCAACCCTAACTCTAACCCTCAAACTCACCCTCAACCTCAGCCTAAACCTTACCCTAACTCTAATACTAACCCTAAACCTCACCCTCACCATAACCCTAACTCTAACCCTACCCTCACCCTCACTCAAACCCTCACCCTAACCCTAACCCTAAACCTCACACTAACTCTCACCCTCACCCTCACCCACACACTAATCCTAACACTAACCCTAAGCCTAACTCTCACCCTCACCCTAAACCTCAACCTAACATTTACCCTCACCCTTAAACTAACCCTAACCCTAACCCTCACACTAACCTAAGCCTTACCTTCTCCCTAACCCAAACCTTAACCCTAACCCTAACCCTCACAGTAACTCTAACCCTCACCAGAACCATAACCCTACCCCTCATAACCCTCATCCTACGGCTAATCCTAACCCTTTCGCTTACCCTCACCCTAACCCTAACCCTCACCCACACCCTAACCCTGACTCTCACGCTAACCGTAACTCTCACCCTAACCCTAACACTAACCCTAAACATCACCCTAACCCTAATCCTCACCCTTACCCTAACCCTATACCTAACCCTCAACCTCAACCTCACCCTCACCCTAAGCCTAACCCTAAATATAACACTAATTCTAAACCAAACTCTCACTCTCATCTTATCCCTGATGCTAACCCACACACTAATACTCACCCTCACCCTCACCCTAACCCTTACCCTAAACTAAGCCTAAACCTCACCCTCACCCTAATCCGCACCCTCACCCAAACCCTAACCCAAACCCTAATCCTAACCCTAACCTGAACTGTCACCCTCACCCTAACCCTCACGCTCACACTAAAACTCACCCTCACCCTAACCCTCACCCTAACACTAGCGCTAACCCTCACCCTAACACTTACAGTCACCCTAATCCTCACGCTAAGCTTAAACTTAAACATTATTCCAACTCTAACCTTCACCCTCACCCTCAACTTCACTCTCAGCCTAACGCTCACCCTCACCCTAGCCCTCACCCTAATCCTAACCTTAACCCTAACCCTCACCCTGACCCGAACCCTCACCATCATACTATACCTCACCCTAACTCTTACTCTAATCCTAACCCTAACCCTAACCCTCAGTCTCACCCTATCCCTAACCCTCACCCTCACCGTAACCCTACCCCTAACCCTAACCCTTACCTCACCGAAACCCTCACACTCACCCTCACCCTCACGCTAACCCTCACTCTCACAATAGCCCTCACCCTAACCTTAACCCAATCTTAACCCTAACCCTCAAACTCACCCTCACCCTCAGCCTAAACCTAAACCTAACCCTAATGCTAACCATAACCCTCACCCTCACCCTAAACCAAACCCTAAACCTAACCCTCACCGTCACTCAAACACTCACCCTAACCCTAACCCTAACCTAACCCTAACCGTCACACTAACCTCTCACTCTCACCCTCACCCTAACCCTAACCCTAACACTAACCTTCTCCGTCACCCTCAACCTCAACCTCATCCTAATGCTAACCATAATCCTAATCTTAACACTAACCCACACTCTCACCCTCACCCTAAACCAAACCCTAACACTAAACCTCCCCCTCCTCCTCCCCCTCACCTTTACCCTAACCCTAAGAATAATCCTAACTCTAAAACTAACCCTAACCCTCACCCTAAACCTACCCCTAATACTCACACTCACCCTAACCCTCACCATCACCCTAACACTCACCCTAACTCTAACCCTAACCCACATCCTAACCCTCACTCTCACCTGGACCCTCATACTCACGCTAAACATCACCGTAAACATAATCCTCACCCTAATCCTAACCCTAAGACTCACCCTAAACCTAACCCTCACCCTCACTCACAGCCTAAACCTAACCCTAAACCTAACCCTCACCCTAACCCTAATCCTAAACCTAAACCTCACCATAACCCTAACCCTCACTCTAACCCTAACACTAACCCTATACATCACCCTAACCCTAACCCTCACCCTAACCCTAACGATATCCCTAACCCTAAACCTCACTCTCACCCTCACCCTACGCCTAACCTTAAACCTAACACTAATCCTATACCTAACCCTCACCTTAACCCTAAACATCACCCTAACCCTAACCCTAAACCAATACATCACCCTAACCCTAACCCTCACCCTAACCCTAACGCTATCCCTAACCCTAAACCTCACCCTAACCCTCACCCTAACGCTAACCCTAACCTTCACCCTAACACTCACCCTAAACCTAATCCTAAACCTCCCATTCACCATAGCACTCAACCTAACACTTATCCTCACACTCACCCTAACCCTCACATTAACCCTAACCCTCACTCTAACCCTAAGCCTAACTCTCACCCTCACCCTCATTGTCACCCTCAGCCTAACCCTAAACCTAACCCGAACCCCAACTCTAACCCTATCCCTCACACTCACCCTTACTCTAACCCTAAATCTCACCCTCAAACTCTTGCTAAACCTCAGCTTCAACCTCACCCTCATCCTATCCTTAACAATAACCCAAACCCTCACACTAACCCTCACCCTAAACCTAACCCTCACCCTAAACCTAACCCTTAACCTCACCCTCAACCTCACCCTAAGCCTAACCCTAAACCTAACACTCACCCTCAGCTTAACCCTCATGCTTACTCTTACCATCACCCTACCACTCACCCTCAGCATCAAAATTACTCTAACCCTAATGCAACCATAACAATCACTCTAACTCTAATCCTCACCCAACCGTAACCCTCACCCTCAACCTCAATCTATCCCAACACTTAACCCTAACTCTCACCCTAAACCTAACCCTCACCCAAACCCTTACCCTTACCCTTACCCTAACCCTAACCCTAACACTCACATTAATCCTAATGCTAATCCTAACACTAACCGTCAAACTAACCCTCACCCTAACCCTAAAAGTTATGCTAACCCTCACCCTAACCCTAACCCTAATCCTCACCTTCACCCTAAACCTCACCCTAACCCTAACTCTAACCCTAACCCTAAACCTTACACTAACCCTAACAATAACCCTAACCATAACTTAACCCTCAACCTAACACTAAACCTAACCCTAACCCTAACTCACAGTAAACTTAACCCTCAACCTAACCCTAAGCCAACCGCTCAGGATTACCCTAACCCTAACCCTAAACCTAAACCTAATCCTCACCCTACCGCTAACCGTAACCCTAACCCTAAACCTCACCCTCACCCAAGACCTCACCCTAACTTAACCCTAAACCTAACCCTCTCCTAACCCTAACCCTCAGCCTAACCTTAACCCTCACCCTCACCCTAACCCACATCCTAACCCTAACCCTAACCCTCAACCTCAACATAACGCTCACCCTCAACTTAACCCTAACCCTCACCCTAACAATAACCTTAACCCTCAACTTCACCCTAAACCTCACTTTAACACTTACCCTCACCCAGACGCTCAGCCTAACCCTAACCATAACCATAAGCCTCACCCTAACCCTCACCCTAACCCTAAATCTATCCCTCACCCGAACCCTCACAGGAAACCTAACCCTTAAATTCACCCTCATCCTCAACCTCAGCCTAACCCTAAACATAACACTAATCCTTACCCTAACCCTCACCCTCTATTCACCCTAACTCTAACCATAACCCAACACTAATCGTCACCCTCACTCTAACCCTCGACCAAACATAACCCTCACCTTCACCGTCACTGTATCCCTAACCCTAACGCTAACGCTCACCTTATCGCTAACACTCACCCTAACCCTAACCCTAAACATCACCCTCACCCTAAACCTAAAGCTAAACCTAACCCTCACCCTAACACTCACCCTAAACCTAACGTTAACTCTAAACCTCACCCTCACCATAAACCTCACCCTAAACCTTATCCTCACCCTAAGCCTAACCCTAACCCTAACACTAACCTTCACACTAATCCTAACCCTATCCCTAACACTAACACTAAACCTCACCCTAACTCTAACTCTAACCCAAACCCTAATCCTTACACTAACCCTAACAATAACCCTAACCCTAACCCTAACCCTCACCCTAACACTAACCCTAAACCTAACCCTAATTCTCACACTAAACCTAACCCTCACCCTAACCCTACGCCAACCCCTCAGCCTAACCCTAACCCTAACCCTTACCCTAATCCTCACCCTATCCCTAACCGTAACCCTAACCCTAAACCTCACCCTCAACCTAGCACACTCCCTAACCCTAACCCTAAACCTAACCCTCCCCTAACCCTAACTGTCACCCTAACCCTAACCCTCACCCTGACCCTAACCCTCACCCTAATCCTAACCCTAACCCTCAAACTCAACTTAACGCTCACCCTCAACTTAACCCTAACCCTCAACGTACTCCTCACCCTAAACCTAATCATAACCCTCAACTTCACCCTAAACCTCACTTTAATCCTTACCCTCACCCTGACCCTCACCCTAACCCTAAACATAACCATAACCCACACCCTAACCCTCACGCTAACCCTAAATCTAACCCTCACCCGAACCCTAAACCTAAACCTCACCCTCACCCTCAACCTCAGTCTAACCCTAACCCTAACGCTAACCCTAACCCTAACCCTAACCCTAACCCTGAAGCTCACACTCACACTAATTCTAATCCTAACCCTAACCCTTACCCTCTCCCTAATCCTAACCCTAACCGTAACCCATACCCTCACCCTCACCCTCAACCTCACCCTCAGTCTAACCCTAACCCTAACCCTAATCCTAACCCTAACCCTCACCCTCACCCTCACCATAACTCTAACCCTTACCCAACGCTATCCCTCACCCTAACTCTAACCCTCACCCAAACTTAACCCTCACCCTCATATTCACCCTAACCCTAACTCGGACCCTATCCCTCACCCTAACCCGAACCCTAACCCGAACCCTAACCCAAACCCTCATGCTCACCCTCACCTTCACCCTAAGTCTAACCCTAACCCTAAACCTAATCTTAACCCTAACACTCACCCTCACCTCAACCTAATTCTAACCATAACCAAACCCTACTTCTCAACCTCACTCTAACCCTCAACCAAACCTAACCCTCACCCTCAACCTCACCCTAACCCTAACCCTAACCCTAATGCTAACGCTGACCCTAACCCTTACCCTCACCCTAACCCTAATGCTAAACGTCACCCTCACCCAAACCCTAGCGCTAAACCAAACCCACACCCTAACCCGCCTTCTCCACCTCCCCCTCACCCTCAGACTAAATCTATCCTGAATCCTAATCCTAACACTAACCCTCACTCTCACCCTCACCTAAACCTAACGCTTACCCTCATTCTCACCCTCACAATAAACCTAACAATAACCCAAACCCTCATCCTCACCCTAACCCTAAGCCTCCATCTCCCCCTAAGACTAAACCTAACCCTAACCCTCACCCAACCCTCACCATGAACCTAAACCTAAACCTCACTCTAACCCTCAACCTAACCCTTACCCTCACCCTAACCGTAACCCTATCGCTAACCCTAACCATAACTATCAGACTAAACCTAACATTCACCCTAACCCTAACCCTACCCCTGAGCCGAACCCTCACCCTAACCCTAACCCTAACACTAATTCTCACCCTACCCCTAAACATAACCCTAACCATCACACTCACCCTATCCTTCACCCTAACTCTTTGCTTAACCCTAATCCTCACCTGAAATCTCACCCTCAGCCTCACCCTAATCCTAAAAATAATTTTAACCCTAACTCTCTCTGTAACCCTAACCCTAAACCTACCCCTAACCCTAAGCTTCCCCTCCCCTTCCCACTCACCCTCAGCCTAAACCTAACCCTAATCCTAATCCTAACCCTAACCCTCACTCCCACCCTCACTCTAAACCTAACCCTATCCCTAAACCTCACCCTCACCGTCACCCTCACCCTCACCCAACCCTAACAATAACCCCAACGCTAACCCTAACCCTAACCCTCATCCTAACATTAACCCTAACCCTAACCCTCACATTAAACCTTACCCTCATCCTAAAGATAACCCTACCCCTCAGCCTAACCCTTACACTAAACAGAACCCTAATGCTAATCCTCACTCTATCCCTAACCTGAACCCTAACCCTCACCCTGACACTCACTGTCACCCTAACCCTAACCATCACCCTCAACCTGACCCTAATCCTAACCCTAACCCTAATCCTAATTCTAACACTATCCCTCACCCTCAACCTAAACATAACCCTAACCCTAACACCAATCCTCACCCTAACCCTCACCAAAACACTCACGCTAACCGTAACCCTCACTCTCACCCTATCCTTCACCCTCACCCTAACCTTATCCACAGCCTAACCCTGTCACCCTAACCCTCACACTAAACCTAACCCTCACCCTAACCCTAAGCCTAAACCTAACCCTTACCCTCACCTTAGCACTAATCCTAAAGATAATCCTAACCCTAAACCTAACCCTAACCCTAAACCTCATTCTAACCCTAACCCTCACCCTAAACCTAACCCTCACCGTAACACTAACCCTCACCATAACACTTCCCTTAACCCTAAGCCTAACCCTCACCCTCACCCTAACCCTCACCCTAACCCATAAGCTCACACTAACCCTAACCCTAACCCTAACCCTCAGACTAAACTTAACCCTCAACCTAACCCTAATCATTCCTGTCAGCCTAACACTCACCCAAACCCTAACCTTAACACTAATTCTCACACAATCCCTAACCCTAACCCTAACCCTCACGCTCACCCTAGCGCTCACCCTATCTCTAATCGTAAACCTAAACAGCACCCGAACCCTCACCCTCTCCCTAAACCTCACCCTCATCCTAAACATCACCATGGCCCTATCCCTCACCCTAACCCTAAACCTAACCTCCCCCTAACCCAAACCCTCACCCTAACCCTCACCCTCAACCTAAACCTCACCCTAACCCTAACAATCACCCTCACCCCAACCCTAACCCAAAACGTAACCCTAAACCTAACCCTCCCTCTTAATCTCACCCTCAACCTCAGCCTAAACCTAACCCTAATCCTAATCCTAACCCTAAACCACACTCTGACCCTCACCCTAAACCGAACTCTAACCCTAACCCTCACCCTCACCTTCACCCTAACTCTAACCCTAATCCAACCCTAACCCTCACTCTAAATCTAACCCTCACCCAACCCTAACCCTAACTCTCAACCTCAATCTAACCCTAACCTTAACCTTAACTCTCATCCTAACCCTTACCCTCAACCTAATTCTAACTTTCACTCTAACCAAAACCCTCACACTAAACCTAACCTTCACCTTGACCCTAACCCTCACCCTTACCCTAACCCGAACCCTAACCCTCACCCTAACCCTCTTCCTAACACTAACTGTAACCCTAACGCACACCCTAGGCCTCACTCTAACCCTAACCCTAACCCACACTCTCTTTAACCCTCACCCTAACCCTTAATATCACCCTAATCCTCACCCTAACCCTAACACTAACCTTAAACTTCACAGTAACCCTTACCCTAACCCAAACCCTCACTCTCACCCTCAACCTAACCCTCATGCTAACCCGTACCCTCTCCCTACCCCTAACCTTAACCCTAAACCTAAAACTCATAGTAAACCTAACCCTCACCCTAACCATAAACCTACTCCTCAACCTAGTCATCCTACCCCTAAACCTAACCCTAACTCTCACCCTAACCCTAATCCTAAACCTAACCCTCACCCTAACCCAAACCGCCACCCTCACCTTCACCCTCACCCTCAGTCTAACCCTAACACTAACCCTAATTCTAACCCTAACCCTCACCCTCACCCTAACTCTTACCCTAATCCAACCCTAACCCTCACTCTAACTCTAACCCTCAACCAACCCTAACACTCACCCTCAACCTGAATCTCACCCTAAATTTAACCCTAACTCTCACCCTAATCCATACCCTCACCCTAACCCTTAACCTAAACCTAAACCTAACCCTAACCCTCACACTAATCCTAATGCTAACCCTAACCCTAACTCTCACCCTAACCCTAAAACTAAAACTAACCCTCACCCTAAACCTAAGCCTAATCCTCACACTCACCCTAACACTCACCATCACCTTAACACTGACCCTAACACTAACCCTAACGCACATCCTAACCCTCACTCTCAACCTGACCCTCACCCTCACCCTAAATATCAGCGTAAACATAACCCTCACCTTAACCCTAACCCTAAGCCTCACCCTAAACCTATACCTCACCCTCACGCTCACCCTCACTCACAGCCTAAAGCTAACCCGAACCCTAACCCTAAACCTAGCCCTAACCCTAAACCTAACCCTACCCCTAAATTTAATCCTAACCCTAACCCTAACCATAATCCTCACCCTCACGCTAAACCTCACCATCACCCAAACCCTCACCCTAAACCTAACTGTAACCCTAACAATAACCCTTACACTAACCCTAACAATAACCCTAACCCTAACTTAACCCTCAACCTAACACTAACTCCAACCCTAACTCTAACTCTCACACTAAACCTAACCCTCACCCTAAACCTAAACCAACCCATCAGACTAACCCTAACCCTAACCCTAAACCTAACCCTAATCCTCACCCTATCCCTAACCTTAACCCTAACCCTGAAGCTCACCCTCACCCTAGCCTTCACCCTCAAAACAGCCCACAACCTAACCTTAACCCAACCCTAACCCTAACCCTCAAACTCACCCTCACCCTCAGCCTAAACCTTACCCTAACCCTAATACAAACACTAACCCTCACCCGCACTCTAACCCTAACCTTAACCCTAACCCTCACCATCACTCAAACCCTCACCCTAACCCTAACCCAAAGCATAACCCTAAACCTAACAATAACTATCACCTTCACCCTCACCCACACACTAATCCTAACAATAAACCTAAGCCTAAGTCTCACCCTCATCCTATACCTAACCCTAACCTAACCCTCACACTAACCTAAGCCTTATCCTCTCCCTATCCTAACCTTAACCCTAACCCTAACCATCACAGTAACCCTAACAATCACCCTAACCATAACCCTAACCCTCAATCTAAACCTCATCCTACCCCTAACCCTAACACTTTCGCTTACCCTAAAACTTACCCTAAACCTAATCCTCCCCTTAAAAAAATCGTCACCCTCACCCTCACACTCACCCTCACCCTAACCCTAACCCTAACCCTAACCCTAACCGTAACCCTAACCCTAACCCTAACCCTAACCCTAACCCTAACCCATCCTAACCCTAACCCTAACCCTAACCCTAACCCTAACCCTAAACCTAAACCTAAACCTAACTCTCACAGTCACCCTTTCCCTAACTTTAACCCTAATCCAACCATAACCCACACTCTAACTCTAACACTCACCCAACCCTCAAACTAACTCTCAACCTCAATCTAACCCTAACCTTAACCCTAACTCTCACCCTAACCCTAACCCTAACCCTCACCCTAACCCAAAATGCCACCCTAATCCTCACCCTCACCCTAAGTCTAACCCTAATCCTAACCCTAACCCTCACCCTCACCCTAACTCTTACCCTAATCCAACCCTAACCCTCACTCTAACTCTAACCCTGACCCAAACCTAACCCTCACCCTCAACCTCAATCTAACACTAAACTTAACCCTAAATCTCACCGTAACCCATACCCTCACCCTAACCCTTACCCTAAACCTAAACCTAATCCTAACCCTCACACTAACCCTAAAACTAACCCTAACCCTAACTCTCACCCTAACCCTAAAACTAACCCTAACACTCACCCTAACCTTAACCCTAATCCTCACACTCACCCTAACACTCACTGTCACCCTAACCCTCACCCTAATCCTAACCCTAACCCATATCCTAACCCTCACTCTCACCCTCACCCTCAACTTCACACTAAACATCACCAAAAACATAACCCTCACCCTAACCCTAACCCTAAGACTCACCCTAAACCTAACCCTCACCTTCACCCTCACCCTCACCCTCACCCTCACTCACAGCCTAAACCTCAACCTAACCCTAACCCTCAACCTAACCCTAACCCTAAACCTAACCCTGACCCTAACCCTAAACCTCACCCTCACCCTAAACCTAACCCTATACATCACCCTAACCCTAACCCTCTCCCTAACCCTAACGCTATCCCTAACCCTAAAACTCACCCTCACCCTCACACTAAGCCTAACCCTAAACCAAACACTAATCCTAAACCTAACTGTCACTCTCCCCCTAACCCTCACCCTAACCCTAACCTAATCTTAATCCTACCCCTAAATCCAACCCTAACCCTAAACCTCCCACTCACCCTAACACTCAACCTAACCCTTATCCTCACCCTCACCGTAACCCTCATATTAACCCTAACCCTCACCCTAACCCTAAACCTAACCCTCAACCTCATCCTCATTGTCATCCTCATCCTAACCTTAACCCTATCCCTAACCTTTCGCTTACCCTCACCCTCACCCTAACCCTAACCCTCACTTTAAAAAAAAAAACCGTCACCCTCACCCTCACCCTCAGTCTAAACCTAACCCTAACCCTAACACTAACCCTAACCCTCACCCTCACCCTCAACCTAACTCTAACCCTAATCCAACCATAACCCTCACTCTAACTCTAACCCTCACCCAACCCTAACCCTCACCCTCAACCTCAATCTAACCCTAAACTTAACCCTAACTCTCACCCTAACACTAACAGTAACCCTAACCCTTATCCTCACACTAACCCTAACCCTAACCGTAACCCTAACCCTCACACTAATCCTAAAGCTAACCCTAACACTAACCCTCAACCTAACCCTCACCCTAACCCTAAAACTAATGCTAAACCACACCCTAAACCTAACCCTAATACTCACCCTCACCCTAACCCTCACTGTCACCCTAACCCTCACCCTAAACCTAACTTAACCCTAACCCTAACCCTTACACTAACCCTAACAATAACCCTAACCCTAAACTAACCCTCAACCTAACACTAACCCTAACCCTGACCCTAACTCTCACCCTAACCCTAAGCCAATCCCTCAGCCTAAACTTAATCCTAACCCTAACCCTAAACCTAATCCTCACCCTATCCATAACCGTAACCATAACCTTAAAACTCACCCTCACCCTAGCCCTCACCCTAAACGTAAGCCTAAACCTAACCCTCACCCTAACCCTAACCCTCACCCTGACCCTAGCCCAAAACCTAACCCTAACCCTAAACCTCAACCTCAACTTAACGCTCACCATCACCTTAACCCTAACCCTCACCGTACTCCTCACCCTAACCCTAACCCTAAACCAAAACTTCAACTTAAACCTCACTTTAACACTTGCCCTCACCCTGACACTCAGCCTAACCCTAACCATAACCATAATCCTCACCCTAACCCTAAATCTAACCCTCACCCGAACTCTCACCCAAACCGTAACCCTAAACCTCACCTTCACCCTGAACCTCAGCCTAACCCTAAACCTAACACTAATCCTTACCCTCACCCTCACCCTCACTTCACCCTAACTCTAACCATACCCAACCTTAATCATCACCCTCACTCTAACCCTCAACCCACCATAACCCTCACCCTCACCATCACCCTATCCCTAACCCTAACCCTAAGGCTAACGCTCACCCTAAACGTCACCCTCACCCTAAAACTAACCCTAAGCGTCACCCTCACCCTAACCCTAACCCTAAACCTAACCCTCACCCTAACACTCACCGTAACCCTAATGTTAACCCTAAACCTCACCCTCACCATAAACCTCACCCTAACCCTTACCATCACCCCAAGCCTAACCCTAACCCTAACACTAACCTTCACACTAATCCTAACCCTAACCCTAACACTAACACTAAACCTCACCCTAATCCTAATTCTAACCCTAACCCTAACCCTTAAACTAACCCTAAAAATAACCCTAACCCTAACCCTCACCTTAAAACTAACCCTAACCCTAACCCTAACTCTCACACTAAACCTAACCCTCACCCTAACCCTAAGCCAACCCCTCAACCTAACCCTAACCCTAACCCTAACCCTAATCCTCACCCTATCCCTAACCGTAACCCTAACCCTAAACCTCATCTTCACCCTAGCACACACCCTAACCCTAACCCTAAATGTAACCCTCCCCTAAACCTAACTCTCACCCTAACCCTAACCCTCACCCTGAGGCTAATCCTCACCCTAACCCTAACCCTAACCCTCAACCTCAACTTAAAGCTCACCCTCACCTTTACCCTAACCCTCAACGTACTCCTCACCCTAAACCTAATCATAACCCTCAACTTCACCCTAAACCTCACGTTAACCCTAACACTCACTCTGACACTCACCCTAACAATAACCATAACCATAATCCTCACCCTAACCCTCACCCTAACCCTAAATCTAACCCTCACCCGAACCCTAAACCTAAACCTCACCCTCACCCTCAACCTCAGCCAAACCCTAACCCTAACCCTAATCTTAAACCTAACCCTGACCCTCACCCTCACCCTAATTCTAATCCTAACCCTAACCCTTACCATCACCCTAACGGTATCCCTAACCCTAACCCATAAGCTCACCCTCACCCTCAACCTCACCCTCAGTCTAACCCTAACCCTAACCCTAATCCTAACCCTAACCCTCACCCTCACCCTCACCATAACTCTAACCCTTACCCAATGCTAACCCTCAACCTAACTCTTACCCTCACCAAACCTATCCCTCACCCTCATATTCACCCTAACCCTAACTCTAACCGTAACCCTCACCCTAACCCAAAACCTAACCCTCACCCTAACCCTTACCCTAACTCGAACACTAATCCAACCATAACCCTCACTCTAACTCTAACCCTCACCCAACCCTAACCCTCACCCTCAACCTCAATCTAACCCTAACCTTAACTGTAACTCTCAACCTAACCCTAACCCTCACCCTAACCCTTACCCTCACCCTAACCCTAACCCTAACCCTAACCCTCACAATAAACTTAATGCTAACCCTTACCCTAACCCTCAAACTGACCCTCACCCTAACCCTAAAACTAACGTTAACCCTCACACTAAACCTAACCCTAATCCTCACCCTCACCCTAAACGTCACCATCACCATAACCCTTACCCTAACCTAACCCTCACCGACACCCTAACACTCATTCTCACCCTGACCCTCACACTCACTCTAAACATCATCCTAAACATAACCCTCACCCTAAGCCTAAACCTAAGCTTCACTCTAAACCTAACCCTCACCCTCACCCTCATTCACAGCCTAAGCCTAACCCTAACCCTAAACCTCACCCTAACACTAACCCTAAACCTAAACCTCACCCTAAACCTAACCCTCACCATAACCCTCACCCTAAAACTAACCCTCACCCTAAACCTAGCCCTCACCCTCACCCTAACCCTCACCCTAACGCTTAACCTCACAATAACCCTAACCCTAACACTAACCCTCACCCTCAGACTTAACCTAACCCTCAACCTAACTGTAAACATTCCCCTCATCATAACCCTGACCCCAACCCTAATTCTCACCCTATCCCTAACCCTAACCCTAACTCTCACAGTCAACCTATCCCTCAACCTAAATCTAACCGTAACCCTAACCCTCACCCGCAACCTAAATCTCACCCTCATCCTAAACATCACCCTAACCCTATCCCGCACCCTCACCCTAACACTAACCCTCACCGTAACCCTAACCTTCACCCTAACCCGCTCCCTCAACCAAATCCTAACCCTAACCCTAAACCAAACACTTAACTGACGGAAACCCTCACCCTCACCCTCACCCTAAATCTCACCCTTACAATAGCCCTCACCCTAAAATTCACCCAACCCTAACCCTATACCTCAAACTCAACCTCACCCTCAGCCTAAACCTACCCCTAACCCTAAACCCAAACGTAACCCTAACCTTCACTCTAACCCTAACCCTAACGCTAATCCTCACCCTCACTCAAATACTCACCCTAACCCTTACCCTAACCCTACCCCTAAACCTCACACTAACTCTCACCCTCACCCTCACCCACACACTAATCCTAACACTAACCCTAAGACTAACTCTCACCCTCACCCTAAACCTCACCCTAACCCTTACCCTCACCCTAAACCTAACCCTAACCCTAACCCTCACACTAACCTAAGCCTTACCCTCTCCCTAACCCTAACCTTAACCCTAACCCTAATCCTGACAGTAACCCTAACCTTCACCTGAACCATAACCCTACCACTCAATCTAACCCTCATCCTACCCCTAACCCCAACCCTTTCGTTTACACTCACTCTTACCCTAACCCTAACCCTCAACTTAAAAAAAAAAACATCACCCTCACCCTCACCCTTACCCTCAGTCTAACCCTAAACCTAACCCTAATCCTAACTCTAACCCTCACCCTCAACATCACCCTAACTCTAACCTTAAACCAACCATAACCCTCACTCTAACTCTAACCCTCACCCAAAACTAACCCTCACCCTCAACCTCAATCTAACCCTAACCCCCACCGTAACTCTCACCCTAAACCTAAACCTAACCCTAACACTTACCCACACCCTAACCCTAACCCTAAACCTAACCCTCTCACTAATCCTAAGGCTAACCGTAAACCTAACCCTCTCCCTAGCCTAACCCTCACCCACAACCTAACCCTCACTCTCACCATGACCCTCACTCTCACCCTAAACATCACCCTAAACTTAACCCTAACCCTAACCCTAACCCTAAGCCTCACACAAAACCTAACCCTCACCCTCACCCTCATTTACAGCCTAAGCCTAACCCTAAACCTAACCCTCACCCTAACACTAACCCTAACCCTCACCCTAACCCTAACCCTAAACCTCACGCTCACCCTAACCCTAAAACTCACCCTAACCCTAACACTAACCCTAAACATCACCCTAACCCAAAACCTCACCCTTTCCCTAACCCTATCCCTAACCCTAAACCTCACCCATACCTTCACGCTAAGGCTTACCCTAAACCTATCACTAATCCTAAACCTACCTCTCACTCTCATCTTTACCCTAATGCTAACCCTAACCCTAACCCACCCACTAATACTAACCCTCACCCTCACCCTAACCCTAACGCTAACCTAACGCTAACCCTCACCCTCACCCTAACCCTAACCCTAACACTAAACCTAACCAGAAACGTCACCCTCACCATAACCCTCACACTAAACCTAGAGCTAACCCTCACCCTAACACTTACCATCAACTAATACTCAAGTCACTCTAATCCTCACCTAACCCTAAAGTTAAACCTTATGCTAACCCTAACCCTCACCCTCACCCTCAACTTCACCCTCAGCCTAACCCTCACCCTCACCCTAGCCCTCACCCTAACCCAAACCCTAACCCTCACCCTGACCCTAACCCTCACAGTCATACTAATCCTCACCCTAACTCTTACTCTAACCCTAACCCGAACCCTCACTCTCACCCTATCCCTAAACCTCACCCTCACCCTAATCCTAAACCTAAACCTGACCCTAACCCTCACCCTAAACCTACCCCTAAACCTAACCCTCACCCTCAAGCTCAGGCTCAGCCTAACCCTAATCTTAAACCAAATCCTTACCATAATTCTCACCCTTACCCTAACCTTAACCCTAACCCTAACCCTCACAATAATCTTAATGGTAGCCCTAACCCTAACCCTCAAACTGACCCTCACCCTAACCCTAAAACTAACGATAACCCTCACCCTAACCCTAAACATAATCCTCACCCTCATCCTAAAAGTCACCGTCACTTTAACCCTCACCCTAACCCTAACCCTCACCCACACCCTAACCCTCACTCTCACACTGACCCTCACCCTCACCATAAACATCATCCTAAACATAACCCTCACCCTAAACCTAACACTAAGCCTCACCCTAAACCTAACCCACAGCCTCACCCTCACCCTCACTCAACCTAAGCCTAACCCCAACCCTAAAATTCACCCAAACACTAACCCTAAACCTAAACCTAACCCTAACCCTAACCCTCACCCTAAAGCTAACACTCAGCCTAAACCTAGCCCTCACCCTCACCCTCACCCTCACCCTAAACCTCACCCTCCCAATACCCCTCACCCTAACCTTACCCAACCCTAACCCTAACCTTCAAACTCACCCTCACCCTCAGCCTAACCCTACCCCTAACCCTAATCCCAACCCTAACCCTCACCCTCACCCTAACCCTAACCCTAACCCTCACCCTCACTCAAACCCTCACCCTAACCTGACCCTAACACTAATCCTAAACCTCACACTAACTCTCACCCTCACCCTCACCCACACACTAATCCTAACACTAACCCTAAGCCTAACTCACACCCTCACCCTAAACCTCACCCTAACCCTTACCCTCACCCTAAACCTAACCCTAACCCTAAACCTCACACTAACCTAAGCCATAATCTCTCCCTAACCCTAACCTTAACGCCAACCCTAACCCTCACAGTAACCCCAACCATCACCCTAACCATAACCCTACCCCTCAATCTAACCCTCATCATTCCCCTTACCCTAACACTTTCGCTTACCCTCACCCTCACCCTAACCCTAACCCTCACCTTAAAAAAAACCGATCACCCTCACCATCACCCTCACCCTCACTCTAACCCTAACCCTAACCCTAATCCTAACCCTAACCCTCATCCTCACCATCACCCTAACTTTAAACCTAATCCAACCATAACCCTCAATCTAACACTAACCCTCACCCAACCCTAACCCTCACCCTCAACCTCAATGTAACCCTAACCTTAACCCTATCTCTCACCCTAAACCTAACCCTCACCCTAACACTTACCCTCACCATAACCCTAACCCTAACCCTAACCCTCACACTAAACCTAATCTTAAACCTAACCCTCACCCTCAAGGTCAGCCTCAGCTTAACCCTAATCTTAAACCAGATCCTTACCATAATTCTCACCCTTACCCTCACCTTAACCCTAATCCTCAAACTCACCCTCACGCTCACCCTCACCCTAAACCTCAGCCTCACTCTCACACTCACCCTAACCCTAACCCTAACCCTAACCCTCACCCTCACCCTAACCCTAACCCTAACCCTATCCCTCACCCAACCCTTACCCTAAACCTAACCCTAAACCTCACCCTCACCCTAACCCTCAGCCTAACCCTTACCCTCACCTTAAGCCTAACCTAAACCAAAACCTAACCTTAACCCTCAGACTAAACCTAACCCTCACCCTAACCCTAACCCTAACCCTAATTCTCACCCTATCCCTCACCATAACCCTAACCCTCACATAAACCATAGCCATCACCCTAACTATATCCCTAACTCTAACCTTCACCCGAACCCTCACACTCACCATCACCTCACCCTAATCCTAACAATAATTTTAATCTAACTCTCACTGTAACCCTAAACCTACCCCTAACCCTAACCCTCCCCCTCCCCTTCCCACTCATCCTCAGCCTAACCCTAACACTAATCCTAATCCTAACTCTAACACTCACTCCCACTATCACTCTAAACCTAAACCTATCCCTAAACCTCACCCTCACCCTCACCCTAACCCTAACAATAACCCCAACTCTAACCCGAACCCTAACCCTAAACCTCACCCTAACACTAATCCTAACCCTAACCCTCACATTAAACCTTACCCTCACCCAAAACGTAACCCTAATCCTTAGTCTAACCCTCACATTAAACCTAACTCTAACGCTAATCCTCACCCTAACCCTAAACCTAAACTAAATCTTAATTCTAACAATATCCCTCACACTCAACCTCATCGTAAACCTAACCCTAACCCTAAACCTCACCCTAAACCTAACCCTAACACTAATACTAACAATAACCTTCACCCTACCCCCAGCCTAACACTCACACTAACCCTAACACTAACTCTAAAACTCACACTAAACCTATTCCTCACCCTAACCCTAAAACTACCCCTCATGCTAACCCTAACCCTAAACCTAACCCTAACCCTCACCCTAACCCTAAGCCTAACATTAACACTCCCCATCACCCTAGCCCTCATCGTAACAATAATCCTAACCCTAAACCTCAACCTAACCCTAACCCTCATTCTAACCCTAACCCACACCATATACCTAACCCTCAACCTAACCCTAATACTCACCCTAACACTTTCCCTAACCGTAACCCTGACAATAACCGTAACCCTCACCCTAACCCTAACCTAACCTTAAGTCTAACCCTCACCCTAACACTCACCCTAACCATAACCATAACCCTAAACCTCCCACTCATCCTAACCCTTATCATCACCCTCACCCTAACCCTCACATTAACCCTATCCCTCACCCTAACTCTAAGCCTAACTATCACCCTCACTCTAAGCCTCTGTCAACCTAATCCTCAACCTAAACCTAAACCTCACCCACACACTAACCCTCACCCTAAACTTAACCCTCACCTTCACCCTAACCCTCAACATAAGACTAACCCTAACCCTAACACTAATCCTAAACTTAACCCTCACACTCACCCTCACCTTAACACTATCACTAATCCTCCCCCTAACCTTAACCCTCATCCTAACCCTAACCCTAACCCTAACCCTCACCCTAAACCTAACCCTCACCCTAACCCTAACCCTAACCCTAACGCTCACCCTAATCCTAACCCTAATCCTAACCCTCACCCTCACCCTAAACATCAACCTTTACCTAACCCTCACCCTAACCCTAACCCTAATCCTCATTCTAACCCTTACCCTCACCCTCACCCTCACCCTAAGTCTAACCCTAAACCTAACACTAATCCTAAACCGAACTCTCACCCCCACCCTCACCCTAAGGCTAACCCTAACCCTAAACCTAACCCTAACTCTCACCCTCACCCTAGCACTCTCCCTAACACTAAGCCTAAACTTAACCCACAACCTAACCCTCACCCTTACCCTTACCCTCACCCTAAACATTAAACTCACCCTCTCCCTAACCCTCTCCCAAACCCTTACCCTCATCCTAACCCTAACCCTAACCCTCACACAAACCCTAACCCTCATCCTAACCCTAACCCTAACCCTCACCCTAACCCTAACCCTCACCCTAACCCTAACTCTCACTCGCACACTAACCCTAAACTTCACACTAACCTTAACACTAACACTCACCCTAATCCTAACCCTCACCTACACCACCACCCTCAGCCTAACACTAACCCTAATTCTAATCCTAAACCTATCCCTCACTCTCACCCTCACCCTAACCCTAAACCTAACCCTAAACCTCAACATCACGGTCACCATCACCCTCACCCTCAGCCTTAACCTAACCCGAACAATAAACCTAACCCTAAACCTAACCCTAACCTTCACCCTAAACCTAACCCCAACCCTTAACTTCACCCTAAACCTAACCCTAACCCTCACCCTCACCCTAACCCTAACCCTAACCCTCAACCTAACCCTCACCCTAACACTTACGGTATACCTAACTCTCATTCTCAAGCTAACCCTAACACTAAACCTTACCCTCACCCTAAACCTCACAATGAACCTAACCCTAAACCTACCCCTCACCCTAACCCTAACCCTCAACCTAAGCCTAACCATCACCCCAACCCTAAGACTAACCCTCACCCTAACCCTTACCACAAGCCTAAATCTAACATTAACCCTAACCCTCACCCTAACCCTAACGCTAACCTTAAACTTAACCCTAATTCTAACCCTCACCCTCACCCTAACCCTAAGCCTAACCCTCCCCCTCACTCTAACTTCAATCTAAACCTTACCCTTACACTCACCCTAACCCTCACACAAACCCTCACCCTAACCCTCAAGCTCATCCTCAGCCTAACCCTAATCATAACACTAATCCTTATCCTAATATTTACCCTTACCCCCACCTTAACCCTAACCTTCAAACGCACCCTCAACCTCACCCTCACATTAACCCCCAGCTTCACTCTCACCCTCACCCTCACCCTAACCCTAACCCTAACCCTCACCCTCACAGTAACCCTAACAAAAACCTTAACCCTCATCCAACCCTCACCCTAAACCTAACCCTAAACCTTACCCTCACCCTAACCTTTACATTCACCCTATGCCTAAACCTAACCCTAAACCAATCCGTAACCCTCAGACTAAACCTAACCCTCACCCGAAAACTAACCCTAACCCTAATTCTCACCCTATCCCTAACCATAAACCTAATCCTCACACTCAAACTAGCCCTCACACTAACACTAACCCTAAACCTAACCCTCACCTGAACCCTCACCCTCACCTTCACCCTAATCCTAACAAGAAGTTTAACCCTAACTCTCACGGTAACCCTAACTCTAAATCTTCCCCTAAGCCTAAACTTATCCTCCACTTCCCACTCACACTTAGTGTAACCCTAACCCTAATCCTAACCCTAACCCTCTCTCCCACCCTCAATCTAATCCTAACCCTATCCCTAATCCTCAGCCTCACCGTCACACTCACCCTCACCCTAACCCTAACTATAACCCCAGTTCTAAACCTTACCGTAACCCTAACCCTCACCCTAACACTATCCCTCACCCTAACCCTCTCCCTAACACTCATGCTAACCCTAACACTCACTCTCACCGTAAACCTCACCCTTACCCTAACCCTTACCCTCACCTAAACCTAACTCTAACCCTAACACTCACAATAAACCTAACCCTAACCATAACCCTAAAACTACAACTCACATTAACCCTAACCCTAAACCTAACCCTAACCCTCTGCTTCACCCTAAGCCTAACCCTAACCCGCACCCTAACCATAATCCTAACCCTAAACCTCACCCTAACCCTGACATTCAATCTAACCCTAACCCGCACCCTAAACCTAACCCTACCACTTACCCTAACCTAACCTTAAACCTAACCCTCACCCTAACTCTCACCCTAAACATCCCACTCACCTTAACCCTCAAACTAACCCTTATCCTCACCCTCAGCCTAACCCTCACATTAACAACAAACCTCGCCCTAACCCTAAGCCTAACCCTCACCCACACACTCATTCTCACCCTCAGCCTAACCCTAACCCTAACCCTAATACTAACACAAACCCTAACCTGAACTCGAAACCTCACCCTCACCCTAAAACTCACCCTCATCCTAAACATTACCATAACCCTATCCCTCACCCTAACCCTAACCCTAATCCTCACCCTAACCCTAATCCTCACCCTAACCATCACACTCAACCTAATCCTCACCCAAACCCTCAACCTAACCCTTAACTAACAGAAACCCTCACCCTCACCCTCACCCTAACACTCACCCTTACAATAGCCCTCACCCTAACCTTAACCCAACCCTAACCCTCAACCTCACCCCAACCCTCAGCCTAACAACCCTAACCTTAACCCTAATCCTAACCCTAATCATCACCATCACTTTAACCCTAACCCTAACCCTGACACTCAGCCTCACTCAAACCCTCAACCTAACCCTAACCCTTACCCTAAACCTAAACCTCACCCTAACCCTCACCCTCACCCTCACCCATAAACTTATACTAACACTAACCCTAAGCCTAACCCTCACCCTCAAGCTCACCCTATCCCTTACATCCACCCTAAATCTAACCCTAACCCTAATCCTCACACTGACCTAACCCTCACCCTCACCATAAAGCTAACCCTAACCCTAACACTAACCTTCCCCCTCACCCTCACCATCAACCTCAGCCTAGTTTTAACCTTCAACCTAACGCTAACCCTCACCCTAACACTTACCCTAAACCTAACCCTAACCCTTACCTAACCGAAATCCTCAACCTAACCCTAATCCTCACCCTAACCCTCACCCTAACACTCACGCTAACCCTAACACTCACTCTCACCCTAAACCTCACCCTCACTCTAAACCTTACCCTCACCCTAAACCTAACCCTAACCCTAACACTCACACTAAACCTAACCCTAACCATAACTCTAAAACTGCAACTCACACTAACCCTAACCCTAAACCTAACCCTAACCCTCACCTTAACCCTAAACCTAACCCTAACCCTCACCTTCACCCTAGCCCACACCCTAACCATAATCCTAACCCTAAACTTCACCCTAACCCTAACCCTCAATCTAACCCTAACCCGCACCGTAAACCTAACCCTCACCCTAACGCTCACCCTCACCCACACACTAATCCTAACACTAACCCTAAACCTAACACTCACACTAAACCTAAACCTCACACTAACCCTAAACCTACGCCTCATTAAACCCTAACCCTAATCATAAACCTAAACCTTACCCTCACCCTAATCCAAACCCTAAACCTCACCCTCACCCTAAACTTCACCCTAAGGCTAACCACCAGCCTAAACCTTCCCATAACCCTAACCCTATCATTAACCCTAACCTTCACCCTAACCCTCATCCTAAACCTAACACTAAACCTACCCCTCCCCCTAACTCTCAACGTAACCCTTACCTCACCCTCACCCTAAGAATCACACTGACCCTAACACTCAACCTAACCCTAACCCTAACCCTCACCCTCAACCTCACCCTCAGCCTAACACTAACCCTAACCCTAATCCTAACCCTACCCTTCACACTCACCCTCATCCTAACCCTATCCCTAATCCTCACTCTCACCCTCTCCCTCACCCTAACCCTCAGCCTCACCCTCCACCACACACTAATCCTAACACTAACCCTAAACCTAACACGCACACTAAACCTAAACCTCACACTAACCCTAAACCTACCCCTCACTTAACCCTAACCCTAATCCTAAACCTAAACCTTACCCTCACCCTAAGCTTAACCCTAACCCTCACCCTCACCCTAGCCCTCACCTTAACCCTAATCCAAACCCTAACCCTCACTCTAACCCTAACCTTCACCATAAAGCTAACCCTCACCCTAACACTTACCCTAACCCTAACCCTATCATTAACCATAACCTTCACTCTAAGCCTCATCCTAAACCTAACACTAACCCTCACCCTCACCCTAACTCTCAATGTAAACCTTACACTCACCCTCACCCTAATAATCACACTGACCCTAACACTCACCCTAACCCTAACGCTCACCCTCACCCTCACCCTCACTCTCAGCCTAACACTAACCCTAACCCTAATCCTAACCCTAACCCTCACCCTCACACTAATCCTAAATCTTTCTCTAAACCTCACCCTCACCCTCACTCTCACCCTAACCCTCAGCCTCACCTTCACCCTCACCCTAACCCTAACCATAATCCTAACCCTCACCCTAACCCTAAACCTCACCCTAACCCTAACCCTCACCCTCGCATTAACCATAACCCTAACCCTAACCCTCAACTTATCCCTCACCCTAACCCTAATGCTAAATCTAATCCTCATCCTCACCCTAAACCTCACCCTAACCCTTACCCTAACCCTAACCCTAACTCTACCCTAACCCTAACCCTCCGACTAACCTTAAACCTAACTTTAATTCTCACCCTATCCTTAACCCTCACCCTCACCCTCACCCTAGCCCTCAATCTAATTCTAACCCTATCCATAACCCTCATCCGAATCCTCACCCTCACCCTAACCCTCACCCTCATCCTAAACATCACCCTAAACCTAACCCTAACCCTCACCCTAACCGTAACCCCAACCCTCACCCTAACCGTAACCCTCACCATAATACTCAACCTAAACCTAAAACTAACCCTTACCTAAGCGAAACCCTCACACTCACCATCACCTTGACCCTCAACCTAGCCCTCACACTAACCTTAACAATAACCCTAACCCTCAACCTCACAATCACCCTCAGCCTAACCCTAATCCTAAACCTAATCCTAAACCTAAACCTCACCTTCACCCTAACCCTAACCCTAACCCTCAACCTCACCCACAACCTCACCCTAACCCTAAACCTAACCCTAACCCTCAAACTAACCCTAAACCTCAACCTAAACCTAACCCTCACACTCACCCTAACCCTAACGCGAACTCTAACCCTAAACCTACCTCTTACTCACAAACTCAACCTGAGCCTAAGCCTAACCGTAATCCTAATCCTAACCCTAAACCTCACTCTCACCCTCACCCTAAACCTAACTCGAACCCTAAACCTCACCCACAGCCTCACCCTCACCCTAACCCTAATCCTAATCCTAACCCTAACACTAACCCTCAGCCTCACCCTAACCCTAACCCTAACTCTAACCCTAAAACTCACATGAAACCTAACCCTCACCCTAACCCTAACCCTAACCTTCAGCCTAATCTTCACCTTAACACTTACCCTAACCCTAATCATAACACTCACCCTAACCCTAACCCTCACCCTAAACCTAACCCTCACCCTAACACTTACCCTAACCCTAACCCTAACATTAACCCTAACCCTCACCCTAACCTTAACCTAATATTAACCCTAACCCTCACCCTAACCCTAACCCTATAACTAAACCTCCCACTCATCCTAACACTCAACCTAACCCTTTTCCTCACCCTCACATTTACCCTCACATTAACCATAAACCTCACGCTAACATTAACCCTAACTATCACCTTCACCCTAACCCTCAACATCACCCTAACCCTCACCCTATCCCTAACCCTCACCCACACCCTACACCTCACCATAAACTTAAGACTCACCCTCAATCTAACCCTCACCCTAACACTAACCCTAACCCTAACACTAATCCTAAACTTAACACTCACACTCACTGTCACCCTAACCCTACCCCTAACCCTCACCCAAACTCTAACCCTACCTCTGAGCCTAACCCTCACCCTCACCCTAACCCTAACCCTAATTCTCACCCTATCCCTAACCATAACCTTAACCCTCACACTCACCCTAGCCCTCACCCTAAAACTTACCTGCACCCTGACCCTCACCCTAACCCTCACCCTAACCCTCACGCTAACTCTAACCCTCACCCTAAACCCAACCCTAACACTCACCCTCACCCTAACCCTAACCCTATACCTAACCCTCACCATCACACTAACCCTCAACCTAACCCATAAGCTCACACTAACCCTAACCCTAACCCTAACCCTCAGACTAAACTTAAACCTCGCGCTAACCCTAACCATTCCCCTCAGCCTAACCCTCACCCAAATCCTAACACTACCCCTAATTCTCACCCTATCCCTAAACCTAACCCTAATCCTCACGCTCACCCTAGCGCTCACCCTAAATCTAACTGTAAACCTAAACCGCACCCGAAACCTCACCCTCTCCCTAACCCTCACCCTCATGCTAAACATCAACATAACCCTATCCCTCACCCTAACACTAACCCTAACCCTCACTGTAACCCTAACTCTCACCCTAACCCTCACCCTCAACCTAATCGTCACCCTAACCCTAAGCCTAAGCCTTACCTCACCGAAACCCTCACACTCACCCTCAACCTCACCCTAACCCTCACTCTCACAATAGCCTTCACCCTAACCTTAACCAAACACTAACCCTAACCCTCAACCTCAGCCTAAACCTAACCCTAACCCTAATCCTAACCCTAACCCTCACCCTCACCCTAAAACTAACCCTAACTGTAACCCTCACCCTCACTCAAATCCTCACCCTATCCCTAACCCTAACCCTAACCCTAACCCTCACACTAACCTAACTCTCACCCTCACCCTCACCCTAAGCCTACCCTAACCGTAACCTTCACCCTAACACTAACGCTAACCCTAACCCTAAACCTTACACCAAGTCTAACCCTCACACTACCCCTTACCCTACCCCTCAGCCTAATCCTCACCCTAACCCTGACTCTAACCTGCACCCTAAACCTAACCATAATCTTAAACCGAACCCTAACACGGACCCTAACCCTTAACCTCACTCTAAACCTCAAACTCATCCCAAGCTTAACTCTAACCCTTAACCTCACCCTAACCCTCAACCTAAGCCTAACCCTAAACCTAACTCTCAGCCTAACCCTAATCCTAACCCTAAGCCTCACCCTCACCCTAACTCTCACCCTAACCCTAACCATCAACCACAACCTAACCCTCACCCTCACCCTCACCCTCACCCTAGGCATAACCCTAATCCTAACACTAACCCTAAAGTTAACACTCACCCTAACACTCACCCTAAACCTAACCCTAAACCTAACCATCACCCTAATCCTTACCCTCATCCTAACACTAACCCTAACCCTAAACCTAACACTCACACTAAACCTAAACCTCACAATAACGCTAAACCTACCCCTCACCCTAACCCTAAACCTAACCCTAAACCTAAACCTTACCCTCACCCTAAGCCAAACCCTAACCCTCACCCTCACCGTAGCCCTCAACTTAACCTAATCCAAACCCTAAGCCTCAACCTAACCCTAAACTTCACACTAACCCTAATCCTCACCCTAACCTTTACCATAACCATAATCCTAGCATTTACCCTAATCTTCACCCTAACCCTCATCCTTTCCCTAACCCTAATCCTCACCCTCATCCTAGCCCTCAACCTAACCCTTATCCTCAACCTCACCCTAAGACTCACACTGACCCTAAACTTCACCCTAACTCTAACACTAACCCTCCCCCTCACCCTCAAGCTCACCTTCAGCCTAACCCTAACCCTAATGCTAATCCTAACCCTAACCCTCACCCTCACCCTCACCCTAACCAAACCCTAAACCTCGCCCTCACCCTCACCCTCACCCTCACCCTAAACTTCTGCCTCACCTTCACCCTCACCCTACTGCTAAACCTAATCCTAACCCTCACCCTAACCCTCAACCTCACCCTAACCCTAACGCTCACCCTCACATTAACCATAACCCTAACCCTAACCTTATCCCTCACCCTAAGCCTTACGCTAAAACTAACCTTCATCCTCACCCTAAACTTCACCCTAACCAGTACCTTAACCCTAACCCTAAACCTACCCTAAGCCTAACTCTCAGATTAAACCTAACACTCACCCTAACCCTAATCCTAACCCTCACACTAACCCTAACCCTAACGCTAATCCTCACCCTATCCTTAACCCTAACCCCAACCCTAAACCTCACCCTAGCCCTCACCCTAATTCTAACCCTATCCCTAACCCTCACCCGAACCATCACAATCACCCTAACACTCACCCTCATCCTAAACATCACCATAAACCTAAACCTAACCCTCACCCTAACCCTAACCACAACCCTCACCCTAACCCTAACCCTTACCTTAACCCTCACCCTCACCCTAATCCTCAACCTAACCTTAAAACTAACCCTTACTTATCTGAAAGCCTCACCCGCACCCTCACCCTCACCCTAACCCTTTGCCTCACCCTAGCCCTCACCCTAACCTTCACACTAATCCCAAACCTAAAACTCAACCTCATCTTCAGCCTAACCATAACCCTAACCCTAATCCTAAACCTAAACCTCACCTTCACCCTAACCCTAAACCTAACCCTCACCCTAAACCTCACCCTCACCCACACCCCCACCCTCACCCTAACCCTAAACCTAACCCTAACCCTCACCCTAACCCTAAAACTCACCTTAACCCTAAACCTCACCCTTACCCTAACCCTAACCCGAACCCTACCCCTAACACTAACCCTCCCTCTGACTCTCACCCTCAACCTGAGCCTAAGCTTAACCTTAACCCTAATCCTAACCCTAAAACTCACTCTCACCCTCACCCTAAACCTAAACCTAACTCTAAACCTAACCCTCACCCTCACCATCACCCTCAGTCTAACCCTAACCCTAACCCTAATCTTAATCCTAACCCTCACCCTCACCCTCACCCTAACTCTAACCCTAATCCAACCCTAACCCTCACCCAACCCTAACCCTCAAACTCAAACTCAATCTAACCCTACCATTAACCCTAACTCTCACCCTAACCCTTACACTCACCCTAATCCTATCCCTCACCATAACCCTAACCCTCACCCTAAACCTATCCCTCACTGCGACACTAACCCTCACCCTAACCCTAACCCTAACCCTAACCCTCACCCTAACGCTCATCCTAAACCTAACCGTAAACCTAACCCTCACCCTATGCCTCACCCTAACCCTAACCCTAACCCTAACCCTCCATTTCCCTAACCCTCACCCTAACCCTTACTATCACCCTAATCCTCACCCTAACCCTGATCCTAACACTAATCTTAAACCTCAGAGTAACCCTGACTCTAACCCTAACCCTAACCCTCACCCTGAACCTAATCATCATGATAACCCTTACCCTCTCCCTAACCCTAACCTTAACCCTAACCCTAAACCTCATAGTAACCCTAACCCACACCCTAACCATAACCCTACCCCTCAAGCTACCCTCATCCTACCCCTAACCCTAACCCTCACGCTTACCCTCACCCTAACCCTAACCCGAACCTTCACCCTAACCCAAACCGCCACCCTCACCCTCACCTTCAACGTCAGTCTATCCCCTAACCCTAATCCTAATCCTAACCCTAACCCTCACCCTCACCCTAACTCTAACCCAAATCCAACCCAAATCTTCACTCTAAATGTAACCCTCACCCATCCCTAACCCTCACCCTCAACCTCAATCTAACACTAACCTTAACCCTATCATCCTAACCCATACCCTCACACTAACCCTTAACCTACACCTAACCCTAACACTAACCCTAACATTCACACTAAACCTAATACTAACCATAAAACTAACCCTCACCCTAACCCTAAAACTAACCCTAACCCTCATCCTAATCATAACCCAAATCCTCACACTCACCCTAACCCTCACCATCACCCTAACCCTCACCCTAACCCAAACCCTAACCCTGACTCTCAACCTGACGCTCACCCTCACGCTATACATCACCATAAACATAACCCTAACCCTAACCCTAACTCTGAGCCTCACCCTAACCTAACTCTCACCCTCACCCTCATTCACAGCCTAAACCTAACACTAAACCTAACCATAAAACTAACCCTCACCCTAACCCTAAACTTCACCCTAACCCTAACCCTAATTCTATACATCACCCTAACCCTAAATCTCACCCTAACCCTATTGCTATCCCTAACCCTACACCTCACCCTCAGCCGCACCCTAAGGCTAACCCTAAACCTAACACTAATCCTAAACCTAACTGTCACTCTCACCCTAACCCTAACCTAAACTTAACCCTAACCCTCACCCTAACCGTAACCCTAAACCTAAAACTCCCAATCACCCTATCCCTCAACCTAAATCTTATCCTCACCCTCACCCTAACGCTCACATTAACCCTAACCCTGACACTAATTCTAAGCCTAACCCTCACCCTCACCCTCATTCTCAACCTCAGCCTAACCCTAACCTTAAACCTAACCCTAACTCTAACCCTAAACCTCACCCTCACTTTTACCCTAACCCTAACCCTCACCCTCACCCTCACCCTAAAAGTCAACCTAAACCTCACCCTCACCCTATCCATAACAATAACCCTAACCCTCATCCTAACCCTCACCCTAAACCTAATCCTAACACTCAACCTCACCCTCACCCTCACCCTAACCCTTAACCTAACCTAACCCAAACCCGAACGGTCACCCTCACGCTCACACTAAACCTCACCCTCACCCGAACCCTTACCCTAACCCTAGCGCTAACCTTCACCCTAACACTTACCATCACCCTAATCCTCAAGTCACCCTAATCCTCATACTAACCCTAATCTAAAACGTTACGCTAACCCTAACCCTCACCCTCACCCGCACCTTCACACTCAGCCTAACCCTCACCCTCACCCTAGCCCTCACCCTAACCCTAACCCTAACCCTAACCCTCACCCTGACCCTAACCCTCACTGTCATACTAATCCTCACCCTAACTCGTACTCTAAACCTAACCCTAAACTTCACCCTCGCCCTATTTCTAACCACCCTCACCCTAACCCTAACTCTCAACCACACCCTAACCGTCACTCTCACCCTGACCCTCACCCTCACCCTAAACATCGCCCTAAATATAACCCTGACTCTAACCCTAACCCTAAAGCTCACCCTAAACCTAACCATCACCCTCATCCTCACTAACAGCCTAAGCCTAACCCTAACACTAAACTTCACCCTAACCATAACCCTAAACCTAACCATCACCCTAAACCTAACCCTCACCCTAACCCCAACTCTAAACCTATCCCTAACCTTAAACCTAAACCTAACCCTCACCCTAACCCTAACCCTCACCCTAACCCTCACCCTAAACCTAACCCTCACCCTAAACCTAACCCTAACCCTCACTCTCACCCTAACCCTCACCATCACCTAACCCTCACCATAACCCTAACCCTCACCCACACCCGAAAACTCACTCTCACCCTGACCCTCACCCTCACGCTAAACATCAGCCTAAACATAACCCTCACCCTAAACCTAACCCTAATCCTCAAACTCACCCTAATCCTCACAATCACCCTAACCCTCACCATAACTCTACCTCTCACCCACAACCTAAACCTCAATCTCACCCTGACCCTGACCCTAACCCTCACACAAAACCTAACCCTTAGCCTAACCCTAACCCTCAGACTAAACCTAACCCTCACCCTCACTCTAACCATTCCCCTCAGCCTAACCCTCACCCTTACCCTAACCCTAATCCTAAATCTCACCCTATCCCTAACACTAACCCTAATCAGCACCCTCACCCTAGCTCTCAACCTAATTCTAACCATAACCCTAACACGCACTCCAACCCTCACCCTCACCGTAACCATCACCCTCTTCCTTAATATCACCCTAACCCTATCCCTCACCCTAACCCTAACCCTAACCCTCACCCTAACCCTAAGCCTAACCCTCACCCTAACCATCACCCTCAACCAAATCCTCACCCTAACCCTAACCCTAACACTTACCTAGCCGAAACCCTCACCATCACCCTCATCCTCACCCTAATCCTCACCCTCACAATAGCCCTCACTGTAACTTTAACCCAACCCTAACCCTAACCCTCAAACTCACCCTCACCCTCAGCCTAACCCTAAACTTAACACTAACACTAAACCTAACCCTCACTCTCACTCAAACCTTCACCCTAACCCTAACCCTAACCCTAACCCTAAACCTCACAGTAACTCACACCCTCACCCTCACCCCCACACTAATCCTAACACTAACCCTAAGCCTAAATCTTACCCTCACCCTAAACCTCATCCTAATATTTACCCTCACCCTAAACCTAACCCTAACCCTATCCCTCACACTAACCTAAGCCTTACCCTCTCCCTAACCCTAAACTTAAACCTAACCCTAACACTCACCCTAACTATAACCCTACCCCTCAATCTAACCCTCATCCTACCCCTATCCCTAACCCTTTCGCTTACCCTCACCCTCACCCTAACCCTAACCCTCACCTTAAAAAAACCGTCACCCTCACCCTCACCCTCACCCTCAGTCTAACTCTAACCCTAATCCAACCGTAACCCTCACTCTAAATCTAAACCTCACCCAACCCTAACCCTCACCCTCAACCTCAATCTAACCCTAACCTTAACCCTAACTCTCACCCTAACCCTAGCCTCAACCTAACACTTACCCTCACCCTAACCCTAACCCTAACCTTAACCCTCACACTAATTCTAATGCTAACCCTAACCCTCACCCACAACCTAACCCTCACTCTCACCATGACCCTCACCGTCACACTAAACATGACCCTAAACATAAACCTCACCCTAACCCTAATCCCTAAACCTCACCCTAACACTTACCCTCACACTAACCCTAACCCTAACCCTAACCATCACACTAACCCTCACCCTAACCCTAAAACTTGCCCTACTCCTCACGCTAAACCTAACCCTAATCCTCACCCTCACTGTCAAACTAACCCTCAACCTAAACCTAACCCTCACCCACACCCTAACACTGACTCTCACCATGACCCTCACCCTCACCCTAAATATCATCCTAAACATAACCCTCACCCTAACCATAACCCTAAGCGTTACCCGAACCCTCACACTCACCCTCACCCTCACCCTCAGTCCCATTCACAGCCTAAGCCTAACCCAAACCCTAACCTTCACCCTAACCCTAACCCTCACCTTAACCCTAACCCTCACCTGAACACTAAACATAAACATCACCGTAACCCTAATCCTCACCCTAACATTAACCCTATCCCTAACCCTAAACCTGAACCTCACCCTCACCCTAAGCCTAACCCTAAACCTAAAACTAATCCTAAATCTAACCCTCCCTCTCATCCTTACCCTAATGCTAACCCTAACCCTCACCACACACTAACACTTACCCTCACCCACACCCTCACCCTAACCCTTACCCTAACCTAAACCTAACACTCACCCTCACCCTAACCCTAACCCTAACCCGAACGGTCACCCTCACCCTAACCCTCACGCTCACACTAAACCTCACCCTCACCCTCACCCTTACCCTAACCCTAACCCTAACCCTAACCCTAACCCTTACCCTAACCCTAGCGCTAACCCTCACCCTAACACTTACCGACACCCTAATCCTCAAGTCACCCTAATCCTTACCCTAACCCTAAACTAAAACGTTATGCTAACCCTAACCCTCACCCTCACCCTCACCTTCACCCTCAGCCTAACCCTCACCCTCACCCTAGCCCTCACCCTAACCCTAACCCTAAACCTAAACCTCACCCTGACCCTAACCCTCACCGTCATACTAATCCTCACCCTAACTCCTACTCTAACCCTAACCCTAACCCTCACCCTCACCCTATTTCTAACCTTCACCCTCACCCTAACCCTAACCCTAACCCTTACCTCACCGAAACACTCACACTCACACTCACCCAAACCCTAACCCTCACTCTCACAATAGCCCTCACCCTAACCTTAACCCAACCCTAACCCTAACCCTCAAACTCACCCTCACCGTCAGCCTAAACCTAACCCTAACCCTAATCCTAAACCTAGCTCTCACCCTAGCCCTAAGCCTAACCCTAACCGTCACACTAACCTAACTCTCACCCTAACCCTCACCCTAACCCTAACCCTAATATTAACCTTCTCCCTCACCCTCACCCTGAACCTCATCCTAATGCTAACTCTAATCCTAATCCTAACCCTAACCCTCACTCTCACCCTCACCCTAAACCAAACCCTAACCCCAAACCTCCCCCTCCCCCTCACCCTCACCTTAACCTTAACCATAACAATAACCCTGAGCCTAACCCTAACCCTAACCCTCCCCCTACCCCTCACCCTCCTCCTCAGCCTAACCCTAACCCTAATCCTAATCCTAAACCTAATCCGAAATCTCATGATCACCCTAAACCTAACCCTAACAATCACCCTAACCCTAACCCAAACCCTCAATCCAACACTTTCCCTATCCCTCAGCCTAACACTCACCCTCACCCTAACCCTATCTTTCACCCTAACACCAACCCTAACCCAAACCCTAAGCCTCACACTAAATCTAACCATCACCCTAACCCTTACACTACCCCTCAGCCTAACCGTCACCCTAAACCTGACCCTAACCCTAATCCTAACCCTAATTCTCACCCTCACCCTAACCTTAACCCTAAACCTCACCCTCCCCCTCAACCTCACCCTCACCCTCACCCTAACCCTAACAATAACCCTAACCCTAACCCTAACCTTCAACCAAACACTTACCCTACCCCTCAGCCTAACACTCACCCTCACCCTATCCCTAACCCTAAACTTCACCCTAACACTAACCCTAACCCTAAACCTTACACGAAATCTAACACTCACCGTAACCATTACCCTACCCCTCAGCCTAATCCTCACCCTAACCCTGACTCTAACCTGTACCCTAACCCTAACCATAACTGTAACCCGATCCCTAACCAGGACCCTAACCCTTACCCTCCCCCTAACCCTCAAACTAATCCTAAGACTAACCCTAACCATAAACCTCACCCTAAACTTCACCCTAACCCTAACCCTAACCCTCAGCCTAACCCTAATCCTAAACCTAAGACTCAACCTCACCCTAACTCTAACCCTCACCCAAAACCTAAACCTCACCCTCACCCTCACGCTTACCCTAGGCCTAACCCTAATCCTAACACTAATCCTAAAGTTAACACTCACCCTAACACTCACCCTAAACCTAACCCTAACACTAACCCTCACCCTAATCCTTAACCTCATCCTTACACTAACCCTAACCCTAAACCTACCACTCACACTAAACCTAAACCTCACACTAACACTAAACCTACCCCTAGCCTACCCCTAAACCTAACCTTAAACCTAAACCTTACCCTAACCTTAAGCCTAACCCTATCCCTCACCCTCACCCTAGCCCTCACCTTAACCTACTTCAAACCCTAAGCCTCACCCTAACCCTAAACTTCACCCTAACCCTAAACCTCAACCTAACCCTTACCCTAACCCTAACCCTAGCATTAACCCTAACCTTCAACCTACCACTAACCTCCACACTGACCCTAACCTTCACCCTAACCCTAACATTAACCCTCATCCTCACTCTCAACCTCACCCTCAGCCTAACCTAACCCTCACCCTAATCTGAACACTAACCTTAACCCTCACCCTAACCCTAACCCTAAACCACAACCTCACCCTCAGCCTCAACCTCATCCTAACCCTCAGCCTCACCTTCACCCTCACCCTAACGCTAACTTTAATCCTAACACTCAACCTCACCTAACACTAACGCTCACCCTCATATTAACCCTAACCCTAACCCTAACCCTAACCTTATCCCTCACCCTAACCCTAATGCTAAAACTAAACCTCATCCTGACCCTAAACCTCACCCTAACCCTTACCCTAACCCTAAACCTAACCCTACCCTATCCCTAACCCACAGATTAAACGTAACCCTCACCCTAACCCTAACCCTACCCCTCAGCCTAACCATCACCCTAACCCTAACCCTAACTCTAATTCTCACCCTATCACTAACCCTAACCCTAACCCTCAACCTTACCCTAGCCCTCACCCTAATTCTAACCCTATCCTTAACCTCACTCGAAACAACATCCTCAGCCTAACACTCACCCTCATCCTAAACATCACCCTAAACCTAACCCTAACCCTCACCCTAACCCTAACCCCAACCCTCACCCTAACACTAACCCTCACCCTAACACTTACCCTCACCCTAACACTTACCCTCACCCTAATCCTCAACCTAACCCTAAAACTAAACCTTACCTAACCGAAAGCCTCAGCCACACCCTCACCCTCACCCTAACCCTGACCCTCATCCTAGCCCTCACCCTAACTTTCACACTAATTCCAAACCCTCAACCTCACCCTCACCCTCAGCCTAACCCTAACCCTAACACTAATCCTAAACCTAAACCTCACCTTCACCCTAACCCTAACCCTAACCCTCACCCTAACCCTCACCCTCACCCACAGCCTCACTCTAACTCTAAACCTAACCCAACCATCACCCTAACCCTAAACCTGACCCTAACCCTCACCCTCCCTCTTACTCTCACACTCAAGCTTAGCCTAAGCCTAACCCTAATCCTAATCCTAAACCTAAAACTCACTCTCACCCTCACCCTAAGCCTAACTCTAACACTAAACCTCACCATCACCCTCACCCTCACTCTAACCCTAACCCTAACCCTAATCCTAACCCCAACCCCAACCCTCACCCTCACCCTCACCCTAACTCTAACCCTAATCCAACCCTAACCCTCACTCTAACTCTAATCCTCACCCAACCCTAACCCTCACTCTCAACCTCAATCTTACCCTAACCTTAACCCTAACTCTCACCCTAACACTTAGCCTAAACCTAATCCTAACCTTCACCCTAACCCAAACCCTCACCCTAAACCTAACCCTCACCGTGACCCTAACCCTCACCCTAACCCTAACCCTAACCCTAACCCTCACCCTATGCCTCACCCTAATCCTAACCCTAACCCTAACCCTCACTCTCCCTAACGCTCACCCTAAACCTTACTATCACCCTAAACCTCACCCTAACCCTAATCCTAAAACTAATGTTAAACTTCACAGTAACAATCATCCTAACCCTAAAAATAACCCTCACCCACAACCTAA
Source organism: Dipodomys merriami (assembly GCF_024711535.1). Taxonomy (NCBI): domain Eukaryota; kingdom Metazoa; phylum Chordata; class Mammalia; order Rodentia; family Heteromyidae; genus Dipodomys; species Dipodomys merriami. The sequence continues at coordinate 1,129,140 of NW_027204760.1, forward strand.
CCCTCATGCTAACCCTTACCCTCTCCCTAACCCTAACCTTAACCCTACCCTAAACCTCATAATAACCCTAACCCTCACCCTAACCATAACCCTACCCCTCAACCTACCGTCATCTTACCCCTAACCCAAACCCTTACGCTTACCCTCACCCTCATCCTAACCCTAAACCTCACCATAACCCAAATCGCCACCCTCACCCTCACCCTTACCCTCAGTCTAACCCTAACACTAACCCTAATCCTAACCCTAACCCTCACCCCACCCTAACTATAACCCTAATCCAACCCTAACTCTCACTCTAACTCTAACCCTCACCCAAACCTAACCCTCACCCTCAACCTCAATGTAACCCTAACCTTAACCCTAATTCTCACCCTAACCCCTACCTTAAACCTAAACCTAAACCTAACTCTAACCCTCACACTAATCCTAATGCTAACCCTAAAACTAACCCTCACCCTAACCCTAAAACTAACCCTAACCCTCACTCTAACCCTAACCCTAATCCTCACACTCACCCTAACCCTCACCGTCACCCTAACCCTCACCCTAACCTTAACCCTAACCGACACCATAACCCTCACTCTCACCCTGACCTTAACCCTCACGCTAAACATCACCATAAATGTTACCATCACCCGAACTGTAACCCGAAGACTCACCCTAAACCTTACCCTCACCCTCACCCTCAACCTCACTCATATCCTAAACCTAACCCTAACCCTAACCCTAACCCTAAACCTAAACATCACCCTATCCCTAACCCTCACCCTAACCCTCACGCTATCCCTAACCCTAAACCTCACCCTCACCCTCACCCTAAGCCTTACCCTCAAACTAACACTAATCCTAAAACTAACTGTCACTCTCACCCTAACCCTCACCCTAACCCTAACGTAACCTTAAATCTAACCTTCACCCTAACTCTCACCCTAAACTTAACCAAAACCCTAAACCTCCCACTCAACCTAAACCTCAACCTAACCCTTATCCTAACCCTCACCCTAACCCTCACATTTACCCTAACCCTCACCCTAACCATAAGCCTAAACCTTACCCTCACACTCATTGTCACCCTCATCCTAACCCTAACCCTAACCCTAACCCTAACTCTAACCCTAACCTTCACCCACACCCTTTCCCTAACCCTAACCCTCACCCTCACGCTAAACCTCAGCTTATACCTCACCCCCAGCCTATCCTTAACAATATCCATAACCCTCACCCTAACCCTCACCCTAAAACTAATCCTCACCCTAAACTTAACCCTAAACTCAACCTCACCCTCACTCTAACCCTCACCCTTACCCTTACCGTCACCCTAACCCTCACCCTCACCCTCACCCTAACTCTAACCCTAATCCAACCATAACCCTCACTCTACCTCTAAACCTTACCCAACGCTAACCCTCACCATCAACATCAATCTAACCCTAACCTTAACCCTCACTCTCACCCTAAACCTAGCCCTCACCCTATCACTTACCTCACCCTAAACCTAACCCTAACCCTAACCCTAACCCTAACCCTCACCCTAACCCTAAAACTAATGGTAACCCTCACCCTAAACCTAACCCTAATCCTCACCCTCACCCTAACCTTCACCGTCATCCTGACCCTCACCTAAACCTAACCCTCACCCACACCCTAACCCTCACTCTCACCCTGTCCCTCACCCTTACCCTAAACATCACCCTAAACATAACCCTCAGTCTAACCCTAACCCTCAGCCTCACCCTAAACTTAACCCTCACTCTCACCCTCACCCTCACTCACATCCTAAGCCTAGCCCTAACTCTAAATTTCACCTTAAACCTAACACTAAACCTAACCCTCACCCTATCCCTCACCCTCACCCTAAACCTAACCCTCACCCTAAAACTTACCATAACCCTCACCCTAACCCTAACCCTAAATCTCAGACTAAACCTAACCCTCACCCTAACCCTAACCATTCCCCTCAGCCTAACCACCACTCTAAACCGGACGCTAACCCTAATTCTCACCCTATCCCAAAACCAACCCTAACCGTCACCCTCAACCTAGCCCTCAACCTAACACTAATGCTAACCCTAAACCTCACACTAACTCTCACCCTCACCCTCACCCACACACTAATCCTAACACTAACCCTAAGCTTAACTCTCACCTTCACCCTAAACCTCACCCTAACCCTTAACCTCACACTAAACCTAACCCTAACTCTATCCCTCACACTAACCTAAGCCTTTCCCTCTCCCTAACCCAAACCTTAACCCTAACCCTAATCCAACCATAAACCTCACTCTAACTCTAACCGTCAACCAACCCTAACCCTCACCCTCAACTTCAATCTAACCCTAACCTTAACCCTAACTCTCACCCTAACCCCCACTCTAACCCTTACCCTCACCCTAACCCTAACCCTAACCCTCACAATAATCCTAATGCTAACCCTAACCCTAACCCTCAAACTGACCCTCAACCTAACCCTAAAACTAACGCTAACCCTCACCCTAACCCTAACCCTAATTTTCACCCTCACCCTAACCTTCACCGTCACCTTAACCCTAAACATAACCATCACCCACACACTAACCCTCACTCTCACCCTGACCCTCACCCTCACTCTAAACATCATCCTAAACATAACCCTCACCCTAACCCTAACCCTAAACCTAAACCTCACCCTAACCCGAACCCTCACCCTAACTGTCACCCTAAAGTTAACCATCACACTAAACCTAGCCCTCACCCTCACCCTAACCCTCACGATAACGCTTAACCTCAAAATAACCATAACCCTAACCCTAAACCTAACCCTCAGACTAAACCTAACCCTCACCCTAATCCTAACCATTCCCCTCAACCTAATCCTCACCCTAACCCTTACCCTAACCCTAATTCTCACCCTATCCCTAACAGTAACCCTAACCCTCACACTCACCCTATCCCTCAACCTAACTCTAAACGAAAACCTAACCCGCACCCTCACCCTCACCCTCAACCTAACCGTCGCCCTCATCCTTAACATCACCCTAACTCTATCCCTCACCCTAACCCTAACCCTAACTCTCACCATAACCCTAACCCTCACACTAACCCTCTCCCTCAACCAAATCCTCACGCTAACCCTAACACTAACACTTACCTAACGGAAAACCTCACCCTCACCCTCACCCCCACACTAACCCTCACCCTCACAATAGCCCTCACCCTAACCTTATCCCAACCATAACCCTAACCCTCAAACTCAACCTCACCCTCAGCCTAACACTAACCGTAACCCTAATCCCAACCCTAACCGACACGCTCACAGTAAACCTAACCCTAACCCTAACCCTCACCCTCACTCAAACCCTCACCCTCACCCTAACCCTAACCCTAACCCTAAACCTCACACTAACTCTCACCCTCACCCTCATCCACACATTAATCCTAACACTAACCCTAAGCCTAAATCTCACCCTCACCTCACCCTTACCCTCACACTAAACCTAACCCTAACCTAACCTTCACACTAACCTAAGCCTTACCCTCTCACTAACCCGAAACTTAACCCTAACCCTCACATTAACCCTAACCCTCACCCTAACCATAACCCTACCCCTCAATCTAACCCTCATCCTACCCCTAACCGTAACACTTTCGTTTACCCTCACCCTCACTCTAACCCTAACCCTCACCTTAAAAAAAACCATCACCCTCACCCTCACCCTGACCTCAGTCTAACCCTAACCCTAACCATAAACCTAAGCCTAACCCTCACCCTCACCATAACTTTAACCCTAATACAACCATAACCCTCTTTCTAACTCTAATCCTCATGCAACCCTAACCCTCACCCTCAACCTCAATCTAACTCTAACCTTCACTCTAACTCTCACCCTAACCCTAACCCTCACCCTAACACTTACCCTCACCTTAACCCTCACCCTAAAACTAACCCTCACCATAAACCTTACCCTAACCCTCACCCTCACCCAAACCCTCACTATCACTCTAACCCTCATCATAACCCTAACCCTCACCCACACCCTAACCCTCACTCTCACCCTGACCCTCACCCACATGCTAAACTTCACCCTAAACATAACCCTCACCCTAAACCTAAACCTAACCCTCACCCTAACCCTAAACATCACCCTAACCCTCACCCTAAACCTAACCCTCACCCTAAACCTAACCTTAACGCTCACCCTCACCCTAACCCTCACCATCATCCTAACCCTCACCATAACCCTAACCCTCACCCACACCCTAACCCTCACTCTCACCCTGACCCTCACCCTCACGCTAAACATCACCCTACACATAACCCTCACACTAAACCTAACCCTAATCCTCACACTCACCCTAACCCTCACCATCACCCTAACACTCACCATAACCCTAACTCTCACCCACACTCTAACCCTCACTCTCACCCGGAGACTCACCCTAACCCTTAACCTCACACTAACCCTAAACCTAACCCTAACCCTCACCCTCAGACTAAACCTAACCCTCACCCTAACCCTAACCATTTCCCTCAGCCTAACCCTCACCCTAAACCTAACCCTAACCCTAATTCTCACCCTATCCCTAACGCTAACCCTAACCCTCACCCTCTCCTTAGCCATCAACCAAACTCTAACCGTAACCCTAACCCGCACCCTCACCCTCACCCTCACCCTAAATCTCACCCTCATCCTTAATATCACCCTAACCCTATCCCTCACCCTAACCCTAACCCTAACCCTCACCCTAACCCTAACCCTCACACTAACCCTCTCCCTCAACCAAATCCTCACCCTAACCCTAACCCTTGTCGCTATCGCCTCGACCAGCAAGGAAGACGCGACACCGAACTCTTCTCTCTGCAGTTTATTCAGGACCTATGAGTAATCTTCTGACCCCAACCCCGGGGAGAATTCCCCACAGCCTTAAGTACCCGCTGGGTAGCCAACCCTCATACGCCACGTGGGAACCACCAATAGGTTCAGGTGCGCGGAAGCAAGCCAGATTCTTTGCCTTAGCCATATAAGGAGTTGTTTACCACGAGAGCACTCGCCATCGGGAAGGCGGAGGGCGGAAGCTGGCGCCATCTTCCAGGTGCGGCCTCTCGCAGCTCTCTACAGTTCCCCCTTTTTTGTTTAAAGAACACAGATGAGAACAGAGGTCTCATCCCTGTTGTGCAATGCAAGGACTGCATTCAAGCCTTCTCCCAGAGGGTACCTTCTCTAGGGATGACTCAGATTGTCCATTGATTCGTTTTTCACAAGGACGGGAAAAGGTGAATCGAACCCGTGTGCAATCAAACATGCTCTCCTCGAGGGCAAAACTCATGCCTCTCGACTGCAGTACTTTGGCTTTGCAATCTGTGTTCATTGTTTTAGGGTGGCAAGCCATGCTTGGGGGGACTGACCTGCTCCAATGACTGTAAAGGCATGGATAATCATGGCTGCACTGCGACGCTGAGAACCTCTAATTTGGCAAATGCACCACAGACATACCAAGGAGGCTAACACCAGAAGGCCTGTCAGGGCTCCTAAACCCGCCCATTCCTTAAGATGATTCATAGCAGCGGAGATCCATGAAGATAACCCCTCCACCAATCTGGCATACACTCAGGTCGAGTTCACCATGACGATGGCAACCCTGAGCTGTTCCATCAGGCTGTCGAACTCCCCAGTTCAATTACCTAAAAGATAACTAGACAACTGTTTAGACAAATTTGCAGCGTTTTTTAAATAGGTTTTTTCCTGGGCCTGAACTCTGGGCCTGGGCGCTATCCCTCAGCTCTTCAGCTCAAGACTAGCGCTCTACCACTTGAGCTACAGCACCACTTCCGGCTTTTTTCTCTTCTTTTTGCTTATATGGTACTGGGGAATTGAACCCAGGGCCTCATGAATGCAGAGGAAGTGCTCTACCATTGAGCCACCTTCCCAGCCCCTCTCCTTAAGATGATTGGGTCATAGCATTAGGAGCATCCTCAGGCACAGGCACCCAATGAGGCATGCGGGAAACTAAAGCATATTTAAACTTTGAGGCATTCCAGCATTGGGTTACTGCACGAGGTAAGTTCTTCCATACTCACAATGAACAAAAATGGGGGGATACACGCACACAGAGGTAGGCCTGTGAGTAATAGAAGAATTAGGTTTAACACTTTGGCCGCCGCAACCCGTAGCAGTTGCCACAACACCAGTCACGGTACCAGAACCCGAAGAGGCTGTAATCAAGGAAACAGTTATGCATCATGTCGTACGGGCATCGGTCTCGGGAACACAGAAAGGGTTCCCCATCTCGGTACTGGTCTTCCCGGTTGCACCATCGCAAGGATGAGCAGGAGGACCATCACCCCCCGCATCTCGTGCCTCTTCACACTGGGCTTTTCTAGTGAGGCGTTCAGGCACCCACACCGGATCTTGTTGGTCCTGAGGAAAAACACAAACAGAGCCTCGTGCCCATGTCAGTACGGGATTGGGCCCACGCCAGAGCCCTGTCAAGACATCCTTCCATTTTACCATCCCTTTTGCTGGGCCATAAGGTTCATTATGTCTATCTGCTGCGGATTGACTCTGAGCATCCAAATTTAAAAAATTAATAGTAAATAAAGCAAGAGAAAGTCTTTCCTTTGGGGTACGGCCATGGCCAATTCCCCCCTTTTGTTTTTGTAGGCACTCTTTTATCGTGAGGTGAGCACGTTCCACAATGCCTTGGCCTTGGGGATTGTAGGGCAAACCATGTATAAGTTGCACCTCCATTTGATGACAAAAGGAGGCAAACTGTTGTCCTGTGTACACAGGTCCATTGTCAGTCTTAAGTTGATAAGGTTTTCCCCAGGCTGCCCAGGCCTCCAAACAATGGGCAATAACATTGCGTGCCTTTTCTCCAGCCGAGGGCGTGGCATGTATAACACCTGAACAGGTGTCCACAGACACATGTATATATTTTTGGTGTCCAAACTCAGAGATGTGAGTCACATCCATCTGTCAAACTTTTAGCGGGAGCAAACCCCCCGGGGATTAACCCCAACACTAGGCGGATGCTGATAAATTACACATCGAGGACAGTATAATATCACGTGTCTCACATCGGCTCGAGAAATTTGAAATTTTTGTTGTAGTGCTTTTGCATTAACATGAAATGTTTTATGAAAGGTTTTGGCTCTGTCTAAGACAGAGCTAATAAATACCCATTCTTGTCTGGTCCATTGATCCACTACATCATTTCCTTTGCCCAGGGGTCCTGGCAGGCCCGTATGAGCCCGAATATGCAAGGGATAAAAGCATGATTTTCTCTGCCAAATCAACTGTTGTAATTGTTGAAACAATGGACCAACCGGACTGGAACTCTTAATAGGTCCGGCAACCTCTAAAACCTTGAGAGCATTAATAACATAAGCAGAATCAGATATTAAATTAAAAGAAAACGGGCATGCTTCAAAAACTTTTATAACAATTTTTAACTCTACCATCTGAGGAGCACCGGGCTGAAACTGGTGTTGTACCGGTCGTTGTGCCTCAACCATGTATACACCACATCCCGTTTTTGAGCCATCAGTAAATACATTAGGGGCACTTACAATAGGTTGAGAAGACGTTACCTTAGGAAAGATAATTGGGTGTTCCTTGAAAAACCCCAAAAGGGGATGTTTTGGAAAGTGGTTGTATATATGTCCAGTAAAGCTACATTGTAAAATAGCCCAATCATCTATAGTAGCACACAAAGTTTGAACTTGATGGCTGGTGTAAGGAACTATAATGGTAGACGGGGCAATTCCAAAATACTGTAAGCATTGTTGAATTCCAGAGAGTGCAACACCAGCCACAGCAGTAGGGTAATATTCAATGGACTTGGCTGGTGATATTTTCGGGTGAATCCAAAACAACGGGCCTTCTTGCCACAACAACTCAGTAGGTTGAGACAAGGTAGGGAGTATACACAGGGTAATACTCTTGTCTTCCTGTATTCTCTGTAAGCAGGCATTTTGTAATCTCTCTTCTATCTTATGTAAAGTCTCTCTTGCCTCTTTGGTTAACTGTCTAGGAGAATCCAAAGCAGAGTCTCCTTGTAATATAGCATAAAGGGGTCTCAACTCATAATTTGGTAGCTTTAAATAGCTTCTAACCCAATTAATATCTCCTAACAATTTTTGAAAATCATTTAAGGTTTTTAGATTATCTTTTCTCAACTCTACCTTTTGTGGAGTAACGCAATTTTTACATATTTTCGCTCCTAAGTAATCTATAACCTGGTCCTGCTGTACCTTTTCAGGAGCTATAAACAGTCCTCTGTACTTTAGCATCTCAATCAAATCCACATACGCCTTTTCCAGCATATGTTTACTCTTTGCAGTTAGTAAAATATCATCCATATAATGAATGCATCTTAATTTGGGATATTTTTGTCTAAGAGGGGCAAGAGTTTCATCCACATAAAGTTGGCACATAGTAGGACTATTGGCCATCCCCTGAGGCAAAACTACCCACTCATATCTTTTATCTGGCATGATTGCAGGAGGGAATAGTAAAAGCAAACCTCACACTGTCTTGATCATGTAGGGGAATAGAAAAAAAACAATCCTTTATATCAATCACAATAATGGGCCAAAAGGCAGGCAGGGAAGAAAGCAAAGGTAGGCCTCGTTGTATGGGGCCCATAATTTGCATCTGGTTATTGATGGCTCGTAAATCGTGTAACAAACGCCATTTTCCAGACTTCTTTTTAATAACAAAAATGGGTGTATTCCACGAGGATACTGATAGTTTAATGTGTCCTTGGGTTAACTGTTCCTGTACTAACGTCTTGGCGGCAGTTAATTTTTCAGAGGAAAGTGGCCACTGAGGCACCCACACCGGCTCCTCCGTTTTCCAGGATATGGGGATCCCTCCCCAGTGGCCCCTAGGAAAAACCCAAGCCCTGCCTGTGGTTTCTCTGGTACACTTTAATAGGCTCCTTGTTCCCTCGTAGAAATTTACCTAGTCCAAAACTGGGGTGATAACCCATACGCACCATCATGTCCTGATGCAGGGGAATAGTCATTACTTAATTTAAATCCCATTTCTTTCATAAGGTCTCTGCCCCATAAGGAAACCGGGAGCTCTAACACATAAGGCTGTATTATACCGGAATGTCCTTCTTCATCACTCCAGTGCAGCTGTCTCGCACTCATGTCAGGGGCCTTAGCATATCCCAGACCTTGTAAGGTTTGGGAGGACGCTTGTACAGGCCATCCTGATGGCCAATCATTTCTGGCAATAATGCTCTTGTCTGCCCCAGTATCCAAAAGGCCCAAAATTTTCTTATTATCAACATTGAGTTCAAGAACTGGTCTTTGGTCCAAATCAAGAGACAGGAATGTTAAGTCTGTTCCCGTGGATCCAAAACCCCCTTTTCCTCTTAGCTTGGGCTGAGCCGCAAAATGGTCATGTAAACTGGGTAAAATCAAAAGCTGAGCAATTCTATCTCCTGGGGAGATGGCTAAAATTCCTTTAGGAGATTCAACCATAATCTTTACAATTCCAGTATAGTCTGGGTCAATCACACCAGGATGCACCTTAAGGCCCCGCAGAATTGTGGATGACCTCCCTATCAACAATCCCACCGTGCCAGGCTCAAGGGGTCCTTGGAAGTCTGTGTCAACTAACTGGACCCCCATTCGGGGAGTTAATACGAGTTTGGTGGTGGCACGGAGGACCAGTCCTGCTGAGCCCGCAGTGGCTCTCCGCGGTCCTTGGGGTGCCGGAGGGTCGGCCACTGTTCTGGGTAGTAGCTCCTGTCCTGGTTCTCGACTGCCCCATATATTTGCGGGCCCTGAGGGCGGGGGCCCTGCTGCCCGTTTTTTGAATGGGACTACGTTAAGGTTCGACCGTTGATGTCTTTCACAGATCGGCATTCAACTGCCCAGTGCTTCCCCCTTTTACATCTAGGGCACAGCCCAGGCTGCTTAGGCTGTTGTCCCTTTCCTGTTTCTATCACACTTCCTCTTTCAGGGCAATTACGCTTTATGTGTCCCATCTTGCCGCATCTAAAGCACGCACCTGAGCCTCCTCCTTTCTTCTGGGTTAATTGCACCACAGCAGCAGCTAATCCAGCATTAGTTAGTGGTCCGCCCAGCTCTCTGCAAACTTTCATCCATGCTTCTAGTCCCCTATTCTTATATGGGGTTATGGCGGCTCTGCATTTCTTAGTGCACTGCTCGTAAACAAGCTGTTTAATTAATGGCATGGCTGCGTCTGGGTCACCAAAAATTCTGCCAGCAGCCTCGACCATACCGGCAACAAAGTCCGAAAACGGCTCCATAGAGCCCTGCAGGATTTTGGTGAGATTGCCACTCACCTCGCCTTTATTTGGTAAGGCCTTCCATGCCTTTATGCCAATTTTATTGATTTGTTCATAAACTTGAACCGGGTAGCCTATCTGCTGATTGGCGAATCTCCCCTGTCCAAGCAGCATATCTCTGTCCCAAGCTGGGTTTCCCCCAGCCTGATTGGCCACAGCCTCTTCACTAGCAAATTCAATCAAAAAGACCTTCCAATCTAAATACTGACCTGGGCTCAAACAAGCTCGTGCGAGCCCATTCCAATCACCGGGTGTCATGCAATGTCTGTTTAGGGCCCCCACCTGGGCTACAGTAAAGGAGGCTGTGATTCCGTATGTCCGCACAGACTCAGCTAAAGATTTTATAACCTTAAAATCTAAGGGTTCATGATACCGCTGTCCCTGTGGATCCTGAAATATTGGACAGGCTAGATGTAACTCGGTTCTGACCGCTTTCCACATGCCTGGGCTGAAAGAAAAGCCGGGGCTGCCACTTCCGGTGTCCTCCGCATAGAGCGGAGGGGCCGAAGGTGTGGGGCAGTGCACGAAGGGCGTGCATTCGTCTTTATCTGGGTCCTCTCTCTCCTTCCCTTTCCTCCTCTTTCTTATCTTTGTTTTTTCTATTTGTTCTATGAGTGTAGTTCCTCTGAGTCTGTAGACTCAGAGGTCTCTAGTTCGGCAAAATCGGGGTATAACCCCCCCCCCTGCTCTCCTCCTTTTCGCTGTCTGCCCTTTCCGATCTTTCTTCCTGCAGCATTTCTAGGGCGGCCTGACCATTCTCTAATGCCTCACTGCAACGCTGGTCCTTGAGACAGCCTCTTATCAGTTTCCATATTGGTCTCACTCCGCTCTTAAGCGTTCCTTGTTCAGAGGCAAAATCTAGGTCCCTCCCTAGTTTCTCCCAAGAGGCCACCGTGAGGCTTCTGGAGACAGCAAACCACGGGGCAACGATGTCACATTCATTCAAAAATCTCTCTAAAGTACTCTTTTTTATTTTTAACTTTTTTGAGTGCAGTAGCTCATTGAGAGCCAAAAAAATTGGGTGCGAAGAAGAAGCACCCATGTTTTAAACATTTAAAGCTGGTAAACAAACTTTTACTTTCACTTTTGGCTACTCTATTGACTAGCCCCGGGTTCTCGCTCTCTCTTTATCTACCGAGAAGAGCAAAAATCCCCCTGCTCTTGTCGCGGATTCCCCTTTTACCTGGGGACTTATCCCCCGCTCTTGTCGCGGATTCCCCCATTTACCTGGGGACTTACCCCGCTTTTGTCGCGGATTCCCCTTTTACCTGGGAACTTACCGGTGCACCACCCTGACCGCAGAGAGTTCTGAGTCCTCTTTGGGGTTATGCCTGAGTCCCCGTACGGGCCACCACGTGTCGCTACCGCCTCGACCAGCAAGGAAGACGCGACACCGAACTCTTCTCTCTGCAGTTTATTCAGGACCTATGAGTAATCTTCTGACCCCAACCCCGGGGAGAATTCCCCACAGCCTTAAGTACCCGCTGGGTAGCCAACCCTCATACGCCAAGTTGGAACCACCAATAGGTTCAGGTGCACGGAAGCAAGCCAGATTCTTTGCCTTAGCCATATAAGGAGTTGTTTACCACGAGAGCACTCGCCATCGGGAAGGCAGAGGGCGGAAGCCGGCGCCATCTTCCAGGTGCGGCCTCTCGCAGCTCTCTACAAACCCTAACACTTACCTAACCGAAAACTTCACTCTCACCCTCACAATCACCTTAAACCTCACACTCACAATAGCCCTCACCCTAACCTTAACCCAACCCTAACCCTAACCCTCAAACTCACCCTCAACCTCAGCCTAACCCTAAACCTAACCCTAACCCTAACCCTAACCCTCACTCTCATTCAAAGCTTCAACCCTAACCCTAAACCTAAACCTCACACTAACTCTCGCCCTCACCCTCACCCCCACACTAATCCTAACACTAACCCTAAGCCTAACTCTCACCCTCACCCTAAAACTCATCCTAACATTTACCCTCACCCTAAACCTAACCCTAACCCTAACCCTCACACTAAACTAAGCCTTACCCTCTCCCTAAACCTAACCTTAAACCTAAACCTAACCCTCACAGCAACTGTAACCCTCACCCAAACCATAACCCTACCCCTCAATCTAACCCTCATCCTACCCCTATCCCTAACCCTTTCGCTTACCCTCACCCTCACCCTAACCCTAACCCTCACTTTAAAAAAAACTGTCACCCTCACCCTCACCCTCACCCTCAGTCTAACCCTAACCCTAACCCTAATCCTAACCCTAACCCTCACCCTCACCCTCAATCTAACTCTAACCCTAATCCAACGATAACCCTCACTCTAACTCTAACCCTCACACAAGCCTAACCCTCACCCTCAACCTCAATCTAACCCTAAACTTAACCCTAACTCTCACCATAACCCTAGACTTAACATAACACTTACCCTCACCCTAACCCTAACCCGAATCCTAACCCTAACCCTCACATTAAACATAATGCTAACCCTAACACTAACCCTCAACCTAACCTTAAACCTAACCCTAACCCTCACCCACAACCTAACCCTCACTCTCACCATGAACCTCACCCTCACCCTAAACATCACCCTAAACATAAACCTCACCCTAACCCTAACCCTAAGCCTCACCCTAAACCTAACCCTCACCCTCTCCCTCACCCTCATTCACAGCCTAAGCCTAACCCTAACCCTAAACTTCACCCTAACCCTAACCCTAATCCTAACCGTCACCCTAACCATACCCTCACCCTAACCCTAACACTAACCCTAAACATCACCCTAACCCTAATCTTCACACTTACGCTCACCCTATCCCTAACCCTAAACCTCAACCTCACTGGCATCCTAAGCCTAACCTTAAACCTAACACTAATCCTAAACCTAATTCTCCCTCTCATCCTTATCCTAATGCTAAACCTAACCCTAACCAACACAGTAACACTAAACCTCACCCTCACCCTGACCCTAACCCTTACCCTAACCTAATCCTAACACTCACCCTCAGCCTAACCCTAACCCTAACCCGAACGGTCACCCTCACCCTAACCCTCACGCTCACACTAAACCTCACCCTAACCCGAACCCTTACCCTAACCCTAGCGCTAACCCTCACCCTAACACTTACCATCAAGCTAATCCTCAAGTCACACTAATCCTCACCCTAACCCTAAACTAAAACGTTACACTAACCCTAAACCTCACCCTCACCCTCAACTTCACCCTCAGCCTAAGCCACATCCCCACCCTAGCCTTCACCCTAACAATAACCCTCACCGTCATACTAATCCTCACCCTAACTCTTACTTTAACCCTAACCCTAACCCTCACCCTCACCCTATCCCTAACCTTCACCCTCACCCTCACACTAACCCTAACCCTTACCTCAACAAAACCCCCAAACTCACCCTCAACCTCACCCTAACCCTCAATCTCACAAGAGCCCTCATCCTAACCTTAACACAAACCTAATTCTAACCCTCAAACTCACCCTCACCCTCAGCCTAAACCTAACCCTAACACTAATCCTAACCCTAACCCTCACTCTCACCCTAACCCTAACCCGAACTCTAAACCTCACCATCACTCAAACCCTCACCCTAACCCTCACCATAACCCTAACCCTAACACTAACCTCCCTCACCCTCACCCTCAACCTCATCCTAATCCTAACCGTAATCCTAATCCTAACCCTAACCCTCACTCTCACCCTCACCCTAAACCAAACCCTAACCCTAAACCTCCCCTTCCCCCTCCCCCACACCTTTACCCTAACCCTAACAATATCCCTAACCCTAACCCTAACCCTAACCCTCACCCTAACCCTTACCCTAACCCTAACTGTAACCGTACTCTCCCCCTACCCCTCACTTTCATCCTCAGCCTAACCCTAACCCTAATCCTAATCCTATACCTAATCCTCAATCTCACCCTCACCCTAAACTAACCCTATCCCTAAACCTAAGCCTAACCCTCACCCTAACCCTAACCCTCAAACTAAACTTAACCTTAACCCTCAACCTCAACCTATCCCTAATCCTAACCATCACCGTAACCCTCACCCTAACCTTAACACTAGCCCTAACCCTCAAAGTAAACCTAAACCTCACCCTCAACCTTTCCTTTACCCTAACCCTTACCCTAATCCTAAACCTTACCCTAATCCTAAACCTCACACTAATCCTAACCCTAACCCTAAACCTAATCCTCACCCTAACCCTAACCCTAATCCTAACCGTAAACTTAAACCTCACCGTAACCCTAACCCTAACCCTAACCCTAACCCTCACCCTCAACCTAAACATCACTGACACCCTAAACCTCACACTAAACCTAACCCTCACACACACCCTAACCCTCAGCCTCACCGGAACCCTCACCATCACCCTAAAGCTAACCCTCATCCTAACCCTAACCCTAACCCTCACCCTAAACCTAAACCTCACCCTCACCCTCTATCTCACCCTAAGCCTAACCCTAACACTAACACTAATCCTAAACCTAACCCTCACCCTCACAATAACACAAACACTAACATAAATCCTCAACCTCACCCTCACCCTAAACCTAACCCTAACCCTAAATCTAACCCTCACCCTAACCCTATCCCTAAACCTCACCCTCACCATAACCCTCACCGTCACACTAACCCTCACCCTAACCCTAAACCTAACCCTCACCCACACCGTCACCCTCACCCTCACCTTCAACCTAACCCTCACCCTAACTCTAAAATTCACCCTAACCCTAACCCTCACCCTCACCCTCACCATAAGCATAAAACTAACGCTAATACTAATCCTAAAGCTAAACCTCACCCTCACTAAAAACCTAACCCTAACCCTAAAACTAAACCTCACCCCCTCAGCAAACCGTAACCCTAACCCTTACCCGATCCCTCACCCAAACCTAACCCTCACCCTAAACATAACCCTAACCCTCAGCCTCACCGTCTCCCTAACCCAAAACCTATCCTTAATACTCACCCTCACCCTCACCCTAAACTTAAGCCTAAACCTAACCCTAACACTAATCCAAAACCTAACCCTCACCCTAACTCTAAACTTCACCCTAACCCTAACCCTCACCCTCAACCTCACCATAAGCATAAAACTAACACTAATACTAATCCTAAAGCTAAACCTCACCCTCACTAAAAACCTAACCCTAACCCTAAAACTAAACCTCACCCTCACCCTCAGCGAACCATAACCCAAACCCTTACCCGATCCCTCACCCAAACCTAACACTCACCCTAAACATAACCCTTACCCTCAGCCTCACCGTCTCCCTAACCCTAAACCTATCCTTAATGCTCACCCTCACCCTCACCCTCACCCTAAACTTAAGCCTAAACCTAACCCCTACACTAATCCAAAACCTAACCCTCACCCTCAAACTAACCTTAACCCTAAAACTAACCGTTAACTTAACCTTCATCCTCACCCTCACCCTCACCCTCAGCCTAACCCTAATCCTAACCCTAATCCTAACCCTAACCCTCACCCTCACACTCACCCTAAACCTAACCCGAACCCAAACCTCAGCCTCACCCTAAGCCTCACCCTAATCCTAAAACCCTAAACCTAACCCTAACCCTCACCCTCAGACTCACCCTAAACCTCATCCTCACCCTCACCCTCACTCTAACCCTAACCCCAAACCTTAGCCTCAACCTAACCGTAACCCTTACACTAACATTAACCCTAACCCTCACCCTCATTCTAACACTAACCCTAACCCTCACCCTAACCCTCATCCTAATTCGAATGCTAACCCTAAGCTTCACCCTAACCCTAACCCTCACCCTAACACTTACTCTCACCCTAATATTAACCCTAAATCTAACCCTAGCCCTGACACTAAACAAATCCTTCAGCCTAACCCTAACCGTAACCCTCAGCCTAACCCTCACCCTAACCCGAAACCTAACCCTAATCCTCACCCTATCCCTAACCCTAACCCTCACCTTCACCCTCAACCTAACCCTCACCCTAACCCTAAACTTAACCCTAACCCTCACCCTAACAATAACCCTAACCCTAACCCTAACCCTCACCCTCACCCTAACCCTCACCTTAACCCTAACTCTAACACTAACCAAAACCCTTACCTTAACTCTCTCACTAACCCTAAATTTAACCCTAACCCTACCCATAACCCTAATCCTAAACCTAACTCTCACCCTCACACGAACCCTCACCCTAACACTTACCCTCACCCTAACCCTCAGCCTAACCCTAATACTAACACTTAGCCTCACACTAACCCTCATCTTAAACCGAATGCTAGCCCTAAACTTCACCATAACCCTAATATTCACCCTAACCCTTACCCTAACCCTAATATTAACCCTAACCCTCACCCTAACCCTTAACATCACATTAAACCTATCCCACAGCCTATCCCTAACCCTACCCATCAGCGTAAAACTCACCATAACCCTAAACCTAACCCTAATCCTCACCCTATACCTAACCCTAACCCCAAACCGCACCCTCACCCAGGCCTTCACCCTAAACCTAACTTAACCCTAACCCTCACACTAACCTTATCCCTCACCCTACACCTAACCCTGCCCCACCTAACCCTCAACCTAACCATAACACTAATCCTCAACCTAACTCTCATCCTAAACCTAACCCTCACCCTAACACTTACCCTAACCCTAAACCTAAACCTCACCCTAACCCTCACCCTAACCCTAACTATAAGCCTCACCTCACCCTAACCCTCACTGTCAACCTAACCCTCATCCTAGCCCTAACCCTCACACACACCCTAAACCTCACCCTCAACCTCAAAAGCACCCTAACCCTAACCCTCACCCTAACCCTAACCCAAAAACTCACCCTAAACCTAACCCTCACACTCACACTCACCCTCACCCTAAGCCTAACCGTAACCCAGCACTAATCCTAAACTATCCCTCACCCTAACCTTAATCCTCAACCTAACCCTCACCCTAACCCTAACCCTAACCCTATCACTCACCCTAACCCTAAACCTCACTCTAACCCTAAACCTCACCCTCACACTTACCCTCACCCTGAGCATACCCCTAAAGCTAACACTAATCTTAAACCTAACCCTCACCCTCATGCTAATCCTAACCCTAACCCTAAATCTCACCCTCACCCTCAGCCTAAACCTCACCCTAACCCTAATCCTAACCCTAGACCTCACCCTCACAATCACCCTAACACTTATCCTAACCCTAATGCTAACCCTAAACCTCACCCTAACCCTAACCATCACCCTAACTCTTACCCTCACCCTAACCCTAACCCTAACCCTCACCATCATCTTAACCCTCACCCTAAACATAACCCTCACCCATATCCTAAACCCAACCCTAAACCTCACCCTCAGCCTAACGCTAACACTTACCCTCTCCCTAACCCTTAACCTACCCCTAAACCTAACTTCACCCTAACCGTCATCCTAACCCTAATGCTTACCCTAAACCTCACCCTAAACCTAAACATCACCCTAACTCTTACCCGCACCCTAACCTTAACCCTAACCCTAACCCTCACGATCACCTTAACCCTCACCCTAAATATAACCCTCACCCATATCCTAACCCTAATGCTAACCCTAAATATAACCCGCACCCATATCCTAACCGTAATGCTAACCCTAACCCTTACCTTCACCTTAACCCTCACACTAAACCTTAACCTCACACCAAACCTAACCCTCACCCTAACCCTAACCCAAAACCTCACACTAACCTTCACCCTAACCATAACCCTAAACCTAACCCTCACCCTAACTTTCACCAACACCCTAACACTCACCCTAACCTAACCCTCAAACAAACCCTAACCCTTACCCTCACCCGAACCCTCACCCTGACTCAAACCCTCACCCTCACCCTAAAGCTACCCCTCAGCCTAAACCACAACCTACACCTAACCCTCACACTAAACCTAACCCTAACCCTAAACCTAACCCTCACCATCATCCTAACCTCAACCTAACCATTAACCTCACCCTAACCCTAACCCGAACCCTAACCATAACGCTCACACTAAACCTAACCCTCAACCTAACCCTAACCCTTACCCTCACCCCAACCCTAACATTAAACCTAACCCTAACACTAACACTAACCCTAACCCTCACCATAACCCTAACCCTAACCCTCTCCCAACAACTCACCCTAAACCTAATCCTAACCCTCACACAAACCCTCAACCGTACTCTAACCTTAACCCTAAGCCTAACCCTCACGGTCACTCTAACCCTCACCCTAACACCAAACCTAAACCTCAACTTAACCCTCACCCTAAACCTAACCCTAACCCTAACTTTCACCCTAACCCTCAACCTAACCCTCACCCTAACCCTAACCTTCAACCTCACCCTCACCCTCACCCTAATCATTACCCTCACCCTCACCTTAAACCTAACCCTAATGCTAAAGGTCACCCTAACACTAACCCTAACCCTCACCCTCACACTAAACCTAACCCTCACCCTAACCCTAACTCAGTCCCTCACCCTAACCTTCACCCTATCCCTAACCCTAAACCTAACGCTCACCGTAAACCTCAGCGTCACTCTAACACTCAACCTAAACCTATCCCTCAACCAAACCCTACCCCTATACCTGCAACCGAACCGTCACCCTCACCCAAACCCTCACTCTCACCCTAAACCTACCCCTCAGCCTAAGCCTCAACCTAACCGTAATCCTCACCCTAAACCTAACCCTAACCCTAAACCTAACCCTCACTCTCATCATAACCCTCACCCTAACCATTAACCTCACCCAAACCCTAACCCTAACCCTAAACCTAACGCTCACACTAAACCTAACCCTCAACCTAACAATAACACTTACACTCAACCTAACCCTAACATTAACCCTAACACTAACCCACACACTAATCCTAACCCTCACACTAACCCTTACAATTACACTAACCCTAACCCTCACCATAAACCTAACCCTAACCCTCACCCAACCCCTCACCCTAAACCTAATCCTCACCTTCACACAACCCCTCACACGTAACCTAACCTTAACCCTAAGCCTAACCGTCACCTTCACTCTAACTCTCACCCTAACACTAACCGTAACCCTCAACCTAACCCTCACCGTAAACCTAACCCTAAACCTAACCCTCACCCTAACTCTCAAAATAACTCTCACACTAACCCTAACACTAAACCTCACCCTCACCCTAACCCTTAATTTATCCCTAAACCTAACCCTCACTCTAACCCTCACTCTAACTCTAACGCTAACCCTAACCCTCACCCTCACCCTAACCCTCACCCTAACCCTTAACCTCACCCTAGCCCTAACGCTAACCCTACAACTAACCCTAACCCTCACACTAATCCTAACCCTCACCCTAACCCTAACCCAACCCAGCACCCTAACCCTCACTCTATCCCTAACCCTAACCGTAAACCTCATACTAACCCTAACCTTAACCCTAATACTCACCCCCACCTTAACACTCACCGTCACCATAACACTCACCCTAATCCTAAACTTCACCCACACCCTAACCCTAAACCTCACGGAAAACTCACCCTCACCCTAACCCTCACCATCACCCTTAATATCAACGTAACCCTAAACCTCACTCTAACCCTAACGCTCACCCTCAACCTAAGCTGAACCCTAATCCTAACCCTAATCCTAACCCTAACCCTCACCCTCATGCTCACTCTAAATCTAACCCTAACCCTAACCCTCACCTCACACTCAGCCTAACTGTAAGCCTGACCCTAAACCTAATACTAACCCTAACGCTCACCCTCAGACTGACCCTAAAACTCACCCTCACTGTCACCATCACCCTACCCCCAACCCTAACCCTTAGCTTCACCCTAACCCTAACCCTCACCATTACCTTAACCCTGACCCTCACCTTCACCCTCACCCTAACTCTAACCCTAACCCTAACCCTAAACCTAACCCTCATCCTAAACCTAATGCTAAACCTAAGCGTCACAGTAAACCTATCTCTCACCCTAACCCTAAGTCTACCAGTCAACTTAACCCTCACACTAACCCTAATGCTAACCCTTATCCTCACCCTGTCCCTAACCCTAACCCTCACCATCACCCTCACCCTAGACCTCACCCTAACCCTAAACCTAACCCTGACCCTCCCCATAACCCTAACCATAACCCTAACTCTAACCCTCACCCTCACCTTTTAGCCTAACCGTAGCACTTATCCTCAAACCTAACCCTCACCCTAACCCCAACCCTAACCCTAACCCTAATCCTCATGCTAACCCTCACTCTATTCCTAATCCTCACCCTCAACCGAACCCTCACCCTAACCCTAACCCTAACATTAACCCTAATCCTCACACTAACCCTCACCCTAACACTAACCCTAACACTCACCCTAGCACTCACCCTAACACGAAACCTAACCCTTACTATAAACCTTACCCTCACCCTCACCCTCACACTCACCATAAGCCTAACCCTAACCCTAATACTAATCCTAAACCAAACCCTCACCATCACCCTCACCCTAACCCTAACACTAACCCCCACCTAACCCTAAACCTAATACTAACCCTCAAATAAACCTAACCTAAACCCTAACCATAACCCTCACCCTAAACCTAACCCTAATCCTCACCCTCACCCTAACTCTCACTGTCAACCCAATCCTCTCCCTAACCCTAATCCTCACCCTCAACCTAACCCTCACCCTGACCCGAACCCTCATCCTCACCCTAAAACTCACCCTCAACCTAAACATCACCCTAAACTTAAACCTCACCCTAACCCTAACCCGAAAAATCACCCTAACCCTAACCCTCACCCTCACCCTCACCCTAAGCCTAAACCTAATGCTCACACTAATCCTAAACCTAAACCTCACCCTCACCCTAAAACTAACCCTAACCCTCACCCTAATCCTAACACTATCCCTCACCCTAACGCTAAACCTCACCCTAATCCTAACCCTCACCCTCACCCTTATCATCACACTAAGCCTACTTCTAAACCTAACACTAATTCTAAACCTAACCCTCAACCTCACCCTAACCCTAACGTTAACCCTAACCCTCACCCTCATCGTAAACCTTAACCTAACCCTAAACCTAACCATCACCTTAAACCTCACCCTAACCCTTACGCTAACCATAACCTCACCCTCAACCTAAACCTCACCCTAAAACTTAACCTCACCCTAACCTTAACCTAACCCTAACCCTCACACTAATTCTAACCCTCACCTTAACCCTAACCCAACCCCTCACCCTAAACCTTACCCTATCCCTTACCCTAACCCTCACCTTAATCCTAACCGTAACCCTAAGACTCACATTCACCCTAACCCTCACTTTCACCCTAACACTCACCCTAACCCTAAACCTCACCCAAACCCTCACCCTCACCCTATACATCAACCTAACCCGAAATCTCACCCTCACCCTAATCCTCACCCTAACCCTATCCCTAACCCTTACCTAACCGAAACCCTCACCCCCACCCTCACAATAACCCTAACCCTATCCCTCAGCCTAACCCACAACCTAACCTTTAACCTCACTCTCGCCCTATAACTAACCCTAACCCTAACCCTTACCCTAAACCTCAGCCTCACCCGAACCCAAACACTAACCCTCACCCTCGCCCTAAGCATAACATTAAAACTAACCCTAACCCTCACACAAACCCTAACCCTCACCCTAACTCTAACCCTAACACTAATCATAAGCCTAACCCTAACCCAAACCCTAAAACTAACCCTCATCTTCACCCTCACCCTCACCCTCAGCCTAAACCTAAAACTAACCCTATTCCTATTCCTAACCCTCACCCTCAAGCTCACCCTAAACCTAACCCTAGCCCTTACACTAACCCTAACCCTAACCCTCACACTAACCTTCACACTAACCCTCATCTTAACACTTAACCTCACCCTCACCCTAACCCTAACCCTAATCCTCACATTAATCCTAACCCTTACCCTAACCCTAACCCTCACCCTCACCCTAACCCTTAATCTAAATCTAAACCTAACCCTCACATTAACCCTCACTCTAACCCTAACGCTAAACCTAACCCTCACCTTCACCCTAACCCTCACCCTAATCCTTAACCTCACCCTAGCCCTAACACTAACCCTAAAACTGACCCTAACCCTCACACTAACCCTAACCCTAACCCAACCCAGCACCCTAACCCTCACCCTAAACCTAACCCTAAACCTCACACTAATCCTAACCGGAACCCTAACACTCACCCTCACCCTAACCCTCAGCCTCACCCTAACACCCTAATCCTAAACCTCACCCACACGCTAATCATCACTCTCACCGAAAACTCACCTTCACCCAACCCCTCACCCTAACCCTAAACATCAACGTAACCCTAACACTCATTCTAACCCTAACCCTAACACTCACCCTAAGTCTAACCCTAACCCTAACCCTCATGCTATACCTAACCCTCACACTCACGCTCACCCTAAATGTAACCCTAAACCTAACCCTCACCCTCACCCTCAGCCTAACCCTAACCCTTACCCTAACCCTTATACTAACCCTAACCCTCACCCTAAGACTCACCCTAAAACTCAACTTCACTCTCACCCTCACCCTCACCCTACCCCCAACCCTAAACCTTAGCCTCACCCTTACCCTAACCCTCTCCGTTACCTTAAACCTAACCCGCACCCTCACCCTCACAATAACTCTATCCCTAACCCGTTACCTCACGCTAACCCTCATCCTAAACCTAATGCTAACCCTAACCCTCAAACTAAACCTATCCCTTAACCTGACTCTAAGCCTACCCATCAACCTAAACCTCACCCTAACCTTAACCCTAACATTAACCCTAACCCTCACCCTAAACCTGAAACCTAACCCTCACCCTAAAGGCAACCCTCACCCTCACACTCACACTCACCCTAAGCCTAAACCTAACCCTAACACTAATCTTAAACCTAACCCTCACCATCACCCTCACACTAACCCTAACCCTAACCCTAACACACACCCTCAACCTAACCCTAACACTAATCCTAACCCTCACCCTAACCCGAACCCTCACCTAACTCTAAACCTAACCCTCACACTCAAAGTAACCCTAACCCAAACCCTAACCCTAACCTTCACCCTAAACCTAACCCTAATCCTCACACTCACCCTAACTCTCACTGTCAACCTAACCCTCAACCTAGCCCTCACCCACAACCTAACCCTCACCATAACCCTCACCGTCACCCTCACACACACCCTCACCCTAAGCCTAAACCTAACCCTCACACTAATCCTAAACCTAACACTCACCCTCACCCTGACCTTAACCATAACCCTCACCCTAATCCTAAACCTATCCCTCACCCTAACCCTAACCCTAACCCTCACCCTCACCCTTACCATCACCCTATGCCTACCACTAAACCTAACACTAATTCTAAACCTAACCCTCACAGTCACATTCACCCTAACCCTCACCCTAACCCTAACCCTAACCCATAGCGTCAACCTAACCCTAAATCTCAACCTAGCCTTAACCCTAACCGTCACCCTCACAATAAAATTATCCTTCACACTTACCCTAGCCCTACCCCTCAGCCTAAAGCTCACACTGATCCCAACCCTAACCCTAATCCTGACCCTATCTTTCAACCTCTTGCACACACTCACCCTAAACCTAACACTAACCCTAACCCTCACACTCACCATCAGCCTAACCGTAACACTAACCCTAATCCTAACCCTAACCCTCAACCTCGCACTAACCCTAACCCTCACCCTAAACCTTAAACTCACCTAAACCTCAACCTAAACCTAACCTGACCCCTAAACCTGATCCTCACTGTCAACCTAACCTAACCTGACCCTAATCCAAACCCTACTCCTCACCCTCTCCCTAAAACTCTAGCACAAGCTCACCCTTATCCTAACACTAATCCTAACTCTCACACTCGCCCTCACCCTAACACTAACACTAACCATTACCCTCAACTTCACCCTAACCCTAATCCTAACCCTAAACCTAACCCTCACACTAACCCAAAACCTAAACCTCACCCTCACCCTAACCCTTAACCGAATGCTAAAGCTAACCCTCAACCTAACCCTCATCCTAACCATAACCCTAACCCTCACCCTCACCCTAACACTCAACCTAACCCTTAACCTCACCCTAACCCTAACCCTAACCCTAACCCTAACCCTCAAAATAACCCTAACCCTCACACTAACCCTAACCCAACCCAAAACCCTAACCCTCACCCTAACCCTAACCCTAAACGTAACCCTAACATTCACACTCACCCTAACCTTCACAGTCAGCCTAACACTCACCCTAACCATAACCCTCACCTACATGCTAACCCGAACCCGAACCCTCACCCTCACCCTCACCCAAACCCTCACACTTACAGTCACACTGACCTTCATACTAATCCTCAACCTCGCCCTAAACATAACCTTAACCCTAACCCTCACACTAACATTAAACCTAAACCTAAACCTCACCCTCACCCTCAACTTCACCCTAAGCCTAATCCTAACCCTAACATTAATCCTAATGCAAACAATAACCCTCAACCTCACCCTAAATCTAACCCTAACTTTCATGCTAACCCTCACCCTAAACCTCATCCTATTCCTTACCCTCACCCTAACCCTAAACCGAGCACTAACCCTAACCCTCACCATAACCCTAACACTAACCCTCACCCAACCCCTCACCCTATTCCTAACCCTAACCCTCACATTCACGCTAAATCTCACCCCAAAACTTACCATCATCCTAACCCTCACCCTAACCCAAACCCTAAGCCTAACTCTAAGTCTCACCCTCACGCTAAAGCTAACTCTCACCCAAACATCCCCCTAACGCTAACCCTAACACTAAGCCTAACCCTGACCATCACCCTAACCCTAATCATAACATTAACCCTAAACCTCAAACTAAACCTAAACCTAACCCTAACCCTCAACCAAATCATCACCCTAACCATAACCCTTACCCTCATCCTAACACTAACCCTAACCATAACCCTCACCCACACCTTAAACCTAACCCTAAACCTAACCCAATCACTCACCCTAACCTTCACCCTATGCCTAAACCTAACACTTACCCTCACACTATCGCTAACCGTAACCCTAACATTCAACCTCACACTAACCCTCACCGTCACCCTAACACTCACCCTAACCCTAACCATCACCAACATCCTAACCCTCACCCTCACACAAACCCCACCCTAACCCTAACCCTCACACTAACCTTAACCCTCACCCTAACCCTAACCCTTACCCTCACAGTAACCCTAATATTAACCCTAACCCTAAAACTCACACTAAAAGCAATCCTCACATTCACCCTAACCCTACCCCTCAGCCTAACCCTCAACCTAAGATTAACCCTCACCTTAAACCTAACCATAACCCTAACCCTCACCCTCATTCTAAACCTCACCCTAACCCTTACCCTCAACCTAGCCCTAAATCGAACCCTAACCCTAACCCCAACAATAACCCTAACACTCACCCCAACGCTAACCCTTACTCTCACCATAACCCTAACAATAAACCTAACCCTAAACCTCGCACTAATCCTAACCCTCACCCTAACCCTAACCCTAACACTAACCCTAACCCTCACCATAACCCTAACACTAAACCTCAACCAACCCCACACCTTAAACCTAACCCTAACCCACACCCTCACCTTAACCCTCACCCTAAACCTTACCCTCACACTAACCCTCAGCCTAACTTTAACCTAAACTCTAAACCTAAGCCTCACCCTCAACCTAACCCTAACCCTAACCCTAAACCTCACGCTCATTCTAACCCTCACACTAACAATCAACCTCACCTTAAACCTAACCCTAACCCTCATCCTCACCCTAAACCTCACCCTCTCCATTACACACAAACTCACCCTAACCCTAACCCTAACCCTAACCCTAACCCTAACCCTAACTCTAACCCCCAACCTCACCTAACCCTTAACCTAACCCTAAACCTAACCCTCAACCTAACCCTAACGCTAACACTAACCCTCACCCTACCCCTTAAACCCACCCTAAACCTAACCCTCTCACTAAACCTAACCCAACCCCACACCCTAACCCTCACCCTAACCCAAACGCTAACCCTAACAATCACACTCACCCTAACTCTTATGCTAACCTTTAACCTCACCCTAAACGTAACCCTAACCCTAACCCTCACCCTAACCCTAACCCAACCCCAAACCATAACCCTCACCCGATCCCTAACCCTAAACCTAACCCTCAACCTAACCCTAAATGTAACCCTAACACTCACCCTCACCCAAACCCTCACTGTCACCCTAACACTCACCCTAACCCTAAGCCTCACCCACACACTAACCCTCACCCTCACCAGAATCCTCAATCTCATGCAAACCCTCATCCTCACCCTATACATCAACCTAACCCTAACCCTCACCCTAAACCTAAACCTAACCCTCACCTTAACCCTAAAACTCACCCTAACCCTCAGCCTCACCCTAATCCTCACCCTAAACCTGACCCTCACGTTAAACTTCGCCCTAACTTTAATCCTAACCATAATACTCACCCTAACAATAACCCAAAACCTCACCCTGACCCTCACTCTAAAACTTACCCTAACCCTAAGCCTCACCCTAAATTTAACCCTAACCCTAACCCTCACCAAACCCTTCACCAGAATCCTAACCCTAACCCTGAGCCTAATCCTCACCATCACCCTAACCCTCACCATAACATTAACCCTAACCCTAAACCTAATCCCTCACCCTAAACATCACCCTCACCCTAATCCTCACGCTAACCCAAACCTTAACCATTACCGAACCGAAACCCTCACAGTAATTCTCACCATAAACCTAACCCTACCCCTCAGCCTAACCTCAACCTAACCCTAAACCTCACCCTCACCCTATTCCTAACCCTAACCCCAACCCTTACACTAAACCTCATCTTCACCCGAAACCTCACCCTAAACGTTACACTCACCCTAACCCTAACATTAACCCTAACCGTAACACTCACACTAACCCTAACCCTTAACCTAACCCTAACCCTAACACAAATCCTAACCATCACCCTAACATTAAACCTAAACCTAACCCTCACTGTACACCTCACCCTAAACCTAACGCTAACCTTCACCCTCACCCTAAACCTCACCCTAAATCTTACCCTCACCCTAACCCTCATCCTAACCCTTACCCTAACCCTTACCCTAACCCTCACACTAACCCTAACCCTGACCCTAACCCTAAAAATAACTCTAACCCTAACACTCACACTAAACCTAACAACCACCATAACCCTAACCCTAATAATAAGCCTAACCCTCACAATAACCCTAAATCTAACCCTCACCCTAACCCTCACAATAAACGTTACCCTAACACTCACCCTAAGCCTCACCCTAACCATAAGCCTCACCCTAGCCCTAACCCTAACCCTCACCCAACTCTTCACCCTAACCCTAACACTAACACTAAGTGTAACCCTGACCGTCACCCTAACCCTCAACCTAACTCTAACCCTAACATTAACCCTAACCCTCAACCTAACCCTCACCCTAAACCTAATCCTAACCCTAACCCTAACCCTTACCCTCAGCCTAACCCTCATCTTAACCCTAATGCTAACCCTAAATGTCACCCTCACACTCACCTCAACCTAACCCTCAGAGTAAACCTTACCCTCACGTAACACTCACCCTAAACCTAAGCCTAACGCTAACACTTACCCTAAACCTCACCCTAACCCTAACACTCACCCACACCCTCACCATAACCATTACCCTCACCCTCACCCTCACCCCCACCCTAACCCTAACACTCACTCACACCCTCACCCTAACCCTCACCATAACCATTAGCCTCACCATCACCCTAACCCTAACCCTAACCCTAACTCTCACCCTAAAACTAACCCTAACCCTCACACTCACACTCACCCTAACCCTCACTCTAACCCTTACCCTCACCTAACCCTCACCGTAAACCTAAGCCTAACACTAACCCTAACCCTCACCGTCACCCTAACACTCACCCTAACACTAACACTGACATTAACCCTAACCCTCAACCTAAACCTCACCCTAAACCTAATCCTAACCCTAACCCTCACCCTAAACGTCACCATAAACCTAACCCTAACCCTCACCCTAACCCTAAACCTAACAGTAAGTGTAACCCTGACCATCACCCTAACCCTCAACCTAACTCTAACCCTAACATTAAACCTAACCCTCAACCTAACCCTCACCCTAAACCTAATCCTAACCCCAACCCTCAACCTAAACATCACCCTCACCCTAATCGTCACCCTAACCCTAACCCTAACCCTAACACTGACATTAACCCTAACCCTCAACCTAACCCTCACCCTAAACCTAATCCTAACCCTAACCCACACCCTAACCCTAACCCTAACACTAAGTGTAACCCTGACCATCACCCTAACCCTCAACCTAACTCTAACCCTAACATTAACCCTAACCCTCAACCTAACCCTCACACTAAACCTAATCCTAAACCTAACCTTCAACCTAACCGTCACCTTCACCCTAACACTAACCATCACCCTCACCCTAACCCTCACCCTAATCATTACCCTCACCCTCACCCTAACACTAACCCTAATCCTAACCCTAATCCACACGCTCACCCTCACCCTAACCCGAACCCTAACCCTTACCCTCACCTTAAACCTCATCCTAACCCTAATGTTAACCCTAACCCTCATCCTAACCCTAACCCTCACCCTAACATTAACCCTAACCCTCACCCTACCACTCACAATAAACCTATCCCTCACCCTAAACCTAATCCTAACCCTCAGCCTAACCCTCACCCTGACCATAACCCTAACCCTAATCCTCACCCTATCCCTAACCCTCACCCTAAATCTCCCCCTAAACCTAACCCTAACCCTAAACTTCACCCTCCCACTCAGCCTAAACCTAACCCTAAACCTAATCCTAACCCTAACCGTCAGTCTAACACTTAACCTCACTTAACACTCACCCTAAACCTTAGCCTAACCCTAACCCTTACCCTAACCCTCAGCCTAACCCTAACACTCACCCACACCCTCACCCTAACCCTCACCATAACCATCAGCCCCACCCTCACCCTAACCCTAACCCTAACCCTAACTCTCACCCTAACCCTAACCCTAACCCTCACACTCACACTCACCCTAACCCTCACTCTAACCCTTACCCTCACCTAACCCTCACCCTAAAGTAAGCCTAACCCTAACCGTCACCGTCACCCTAAACCTCACCCTAACCCTAAAACTGACATTAACCCTAACCCTCAACCTAAACCTCACCCTAAACCTAACCCTAACCCTAATCCTCACCCTATCCCTAACCCTCACCCTAAATCTCCCCCTAAACCTAACCCTAACCCTAAACTTCACCCTCCCACTCAGCCTAACCCTAACCCTAACCCTAATCCTAACCCTAACCATCAGTCTAACACTTACCCTCACTTAACACTCACCCTAAACCTAAGCCTAACCCTAACCCTTACCCTAACCCTCAGCCTAACCCTAACACTCATCCACACCCTCACCCTAACCCTCACCATAACCATCAGCCTCACCCTCACCCTAACCCTAACCCTAACCCTAACTCTCACCCTAACCCTATTCCTAACCCTCACACTCACACTCACCCTAACCCTCACTCTAACCCTTACCCTCACCTAACCCTCACCCTAAAGTAAGCCTAACCCTAACCGTCACCGTCACCCTAAACCTCACCCTAACCCTAAAACTGACATTAACCCTAACCCTCAACCTAACCCTCACCCTAAACCTAACCCTAACCATAAGCCTCACCCTAATCCTCACCATAACCCTAACCCTAACCCTCACACTCACCCTCACCCTTAACATAACCCTAAACATAACCCTCACCCTAAACCTCACCCTAATACTTACTCTAACCCTAACCCTCACCCTTACACTAACCCTCATCCTAAACCTTGACCTCAACCTAACCCTAACCCTAACCCTCACACTAACCCTAACCCTCACCTTAAAACCCAAAACCTCACCCTAACTATCACACTATCCCTAAACCTAACCCTAACCGCACCCTAACCCTAACTGTAACCGTAACACGCACACTCACCCTAACCCTCACCATCACCCTAACACTCACCCTAACCCTAACTCTCACACAAACCCTCACCCTCACCCTATACATCAACCTAAGCCTAACCCTCACCCTAAACCTAACCCTCATACTCATCTTCATATTAACCCTAAACCTTACCCCAACCCTCAGCCTAACCCTCAACCTAACCCTCAACCTCAACCTAACCCAATAACCAACAAAAAACCTACCTCTTACCCTAAACCTCAACCTCACAAGAACCCGAACCCTAACCCTTACCCGCACCCTAACCCTAACATTAATCCAAACCCTAACCCTCACACAAACCCTAACCCTCACCCTAACCTTAACCCTAATCCTAAACCCTCACCAAACCCCTCAACCGAACACT
Source organism: Dipodomys merriami (assembly GCF_024711535.1). NCBI lineage: Eukaryota > Metazoa > Chordata > Mammalia > Rodentia > Heteromyidae > Dipodomys > Dipodomys merriami. Next base: position 1,159,966 of record NW_027204760.1, read on the forward strand.
AACCCTAAACCTCACACTAAAACTTAAACTCACCCTGACCGTGAAACTAACCCTAACCCTAACCCTCACCCTAAACCTAAGCCTAATGCTAATGCTTACCATAACCCTCACCCTAACCCTAACACTCACCCACAACCTCACCCTAACCCTCACCATAAGCACTACCCTCACCTCAACCTCACCCTCACACTTGCTCTAACACTCACCCACACCCTCATCATAACCCTCACCATAACCATTACCCTCACCCTCACCCTAACCTTAACCCTAACCCTAAATTTCACTCTAACCCTAACCCTAACCCTCACACTCACACTCACACTAACCCTCACTCTAACCCTTACCCTCACCTAACCCTCAACCTAAACCTAAGCCTAAACCTAACCCTAACCCTAACCCTCACCGTCACCCTAACCACACCCTAACACTAACACTGACATTAACCCTAAACCTCAACCTAACCCACACCCTAAACCTAACCCTAACCCTAACCCTCACCCTAAACCTCAACATAACCCTAACCCTAACCCTCACCCTCTCCCTAACCCTTAAACTAGCCCTAAACCTAACTATCACCCTAAACCTCACCCTAATACTTACTCTAACCCTAACCCTCACACTAACCCTAACCCTCACATTAACCTAAACCCAAACCCTCACCCTAAACCTCACCCTATCCCTAACCCTAACCCTAACCCTCACACTAACCCTAACTGTAACCCTAACACGCACACTCACCCTAAGCCTCACCATCACCATAACACTCACCCTAACCCTAACTCTCACCCAAACCCTCACCCTCACTGTATATATCAACCTAAACCTAACCCTCACCCTAACCCTAACCCTAAATCTCACCCTCACCATAATCGTAACCATAACTCTAACCCTAAAACTTAGCTTACCAAAACCCTCATCCTCACCTTCACATTAACCCTAATCCTAACCGTAACACTCAGCCTAACTCTCAACCTAACCCTAAACCTCAACCTCACCCAATAACTAACCCTAATCCTACCCCTTACCCTAAACCTCAACCTCAAACGAACCCGAACCCTAAACCTTACCCGCACCCTAACACTAACATTAACCCTAACACTAACCCTGACACAAACCCTAAACCTCACCCTAACCCTAACCCTCACCCTAACACTAACCCCCACCCTCACCCTAACCCTCACCCACACACTAACCCTCACCCTCACCAGAATCCTCACCCTCACCATAACCCTAACACTAACCCTCATCCAACCCTTCACCCTAATTCAAAACCTAACCCTCGCTCTCACACTAATCCTCACCCTAAACTTTACCCTCAGCCTAACCCTCACTCTAACCCTAACCTCACACTCCCACTCACGCTAACCCTCCCTCTCACACTTACCCTCACCTAACCCTCACCCTAAACCTAACCCTAATCCTAACCCTAACCCTCACCCTCACCTTCACCCTAACACTAACCTTAACCAACCCTAACCCTCACCCTAATCCTATCCCTAACCCTAAACTTTACTCTAACCCTCATTCTCACACTAACCCAAAATTTTCCACCTAACACTCACCCTATCCCTAAACCTAACCCAAACACTCACCCGATCTCTAACCATAATCCTAAACCTCACGCTCACCCTAACCCCCACCATCACCCTAAACATCACCCTAAACATAACCCTCAACCTCACCATAAAACTCACCCTCAACCAAACCCTCACCCTGACCCGAAACATCAACCTAAACAAAACCCTCACCGTAACCCTAACCCTAACCCTCACCGTACAACTAACCCTCACCTCACCCTCACCCTCTTCCTAAGCCTAACGCTCACCGTAACCCTAACCCTAACCCTAACCCTCACCCTCATCCTAACCATAACCCTAACACTCAACCTCACACTAACCCTCACCCTAACCCTAAACCTAACACTCAACCTCACCCTCACCCTCACCCTAACCCTAACCCTACTCTCACCGTCACCCTAACACTTACCATCACCCTAACCCTGAACATAACCCTAAACCTCACCCTAAACATAAACTTCACCCTCACCCTCAACCTCACCCTAAGCCTAACCCTCACCGTAAACCTAACCGTAACCCTAAAATTCACCCTAACCCTAACCCTAACCCTAACACTCAACCTAATCCTACCCTCACCCTAACCCTAACCCTAACCCTCAACCTCACCATCAGAATCACCCTAAACCTAACACTCACCTTAACTCTCATCCTCACCCTAACCCTATCCCTCACCCTCACCCTCACCCTAACCCAAAACCTAACCTTTAACCTCACCCTAAGCCTAACCTTAAGTCTAACCCTAAACCTCACCCTCACCCTAAGCATAACCCTGAATCTCTCTCTCACCCTTACCCTCAGCTTAACACAAACCCTAACACTAAACCTCACCCTCAGCCTCACCCTAAACCTAACCCTAAACCTAAGCCTCACCCGAACTCTCCTCATAACCCTAACCCTAAAACTAACCCTCACCTTCACCCTAACCCTCTCTCTAAACCTAACCCTAAATCTCAGCCTCACCCTAACCCTAACCCTCACCCTAACAATTACACTAAACCTCACACTGACCCTATCACTCACCCTCAATGTAACCATCACCCTAAACCTCACCCTCATCCTAAACCTCACCCTAAAACTTAACCTCACCGAAACCCTAACCTTAACCCTAACCTTAACCCTCACACTAATCCTAACCCTCACCCTCACCCTAACCCTAACCCCCACCCTATCCCTCAACCTAACCCTCAACCTAAACCTAACCCTAACCCTAACCCCCACCAGAACATTAGCACTAACCCTCAATCTCACCCTCATCCTCACCCTAACCCTAACCATACTCCTCACCCTAACCCTAATCCTAACCCTAACACTCACCCTAACACTAACCCAAACCCTAAACCTCACCCTCAACCTAACCCAAACCCTAACCCTAATCCTAAACCTAAACTTCACCCTCACCCTAATTCTAACCTTAATCCTAAACCTAAACCTCACCCTAACCCTAACACTCACCCTAAACTTCACCCTCACCATAATCCTCACCCTAACCCTAACACTAATGCTTAGTCTAACCCTCACCAGCACCCTCAGTCTAACCCTAACCCTAACCCTAATCCTAACCCTAAACCTCACCCTCAACTTCACCGTAACTCTAAAACTAACCCAAACCTAACCCTCACCCTAATCCTATCCCTAACCCTACATTTTACCCTAACCCTCATTCTCACCTGAAACCTAAACCTAAACCTAACCCTCACCCTAACCCTCACCCTAACACTAAGGCTAACCCTATAGCTCACCCTCACCCTAAACCTCACCCTAGACCTTATCCTCACCCTAACCCTGACCCTAACCCTAACCCTAACCTTTACACTAATGCTAACCCTAACCCTAACCCTAACTCTAAATTTCACCCTAACCCTTACCCTAACACTAAACCTAACCCAAACCCTCACCCTAACTCTAACCCTATCCCTAACCCTCACCGTCACCCTAACCCTCACCCTATGCCTCACCCTAACCCTAAACCTAACCCTCACCCTCACCCCAATACTTAACCTAACGCTCTGCCTCACCCTCAACCTCAGCCTTACACCAACAACAACCCTAGCCCTCACCCCCACCATCACCCTCACCCTAACCCTAAAAATCACCCTAACCCTCACCCTCACCCTCACCCTAACCCTAACCCTAAACCTAAAACTCACGCCATGCCTAACCCTAAACCTAGTCCTCACCCTAACAATAATGTTAACCCGAACCCTAACCCTCACACTAACCCTAAACCTCACCCTAACCCTAACCCTCACCCTCTCCCTATCCCTAAACCTAAACCTAAAACTCACACCAGCCCTAACCCTAACACTTACCCACACCCTAACCTTTACTCTAATCCTAACCCTAACCCTCACACTGAAGCTAATCATCACCCTAACCTTAACCCTAAGCCTAACCTTAACACTAACCCCCACCCTCAACCTTACCCTCAGCCTAACCCTAACCCTAATCCTAATCCTAACCCTAACCCTCACCCTCATGCTCACCCTAAACCTAACCCTAACACTATCCCTCACATAACTCTAAAGATAACAATAACCCTACCCCTAACCCTAATCCTAAACCTCACTCAAACCCTAACCATAACCCTCACACGAACCTTAACCCTAAAACTAAACCTCTCCCTAATCCAACCCTAATCTTCACCCTCACCCTAACCCTAACCCTAAACCTCACACTAAACCTATCCCTCACCCTAACCCTAATCCTCACCCTAAAACTTACCCTCACCCTTACCCTTACCCTCACACTAACCCTAACCCTCAACCTAACCCTAAACCCAACCCTCAACATCAACCTCACCCTCAGCCTAAGCCTAACCCTCACTTTAATCCTAACCCTAACCCTCACCCTCACCCTCACCCTAACCCTCAACCTCACACTCACCCTCACCATAACACTAACCCTACCCCTACCCCTCACCCTAACCCTAACGCTCACCCTAAAAACCCTAACCCTCACCCTCACCCTCAACCTAAAACTAATCTTAACCATAACCCTCAACCTAACCCTCACCATAACCCTAATAATAACGCTAACACTCACCCTCACCCTAACCCTCACCCGAACCCTTAACCTCACCCTAACCCTAAGCCTAACCATAACCCTTACACTAAACCTACCCCTCACCCTAACACAAAATCGAACCCTACCCCTAACCCTCACACTAAACCTCAACCTCAGGCTAACCCTAACCCTACCCCTGAGCCTAACACTCACACTAACCCTAACCCTAATCCTACACCTCACCCTATCCCTAATGCTAACCCAAAAACTCACCCTCACCCTAACCCTCAACCGAACACTTACCCTTACCCTAACCCTAACCCTAAACCTCACACTGAACCTAACCCTCACCCTAACCATAATTCTACCACTCAGCCTAACCCTCACCCTCACCCTAACCCTAACTCTAATCCTCACCCTATCCCTAACTCTAACCCTGACTCTAACCCTCACCCTAACCCTTACCTGACCCTATCCCTCACCCTAACCCTAACCCTAACCCTAACTCACACCCTCAACCTAACGCTACCCCTCACGCTAACCCTCAACCTATTCCTAAACCTAACCCTAACCCTAACCCTAACCCTCACCCTAACCCTAAACCTAACCCTAACCCTCACCCTAACCCTAACCCTAACCCTAAACTTAACCCTCACCCTCACCCTCACCCTCAAGCTAATCCTCTGGCTAACCCTAAACCTAACCCTTACTTACCTGAAACCCTCACACTCACCCTCACCCTGACCCTAACCCTGACCCGAACCCTACCCCTCAGCCTAACCCTCACCCTAATCCTAACCCTCAACCTCAACCTGACCTTAAACCTTAGCCTAAAACTCATCCTTACCCTAAACCTCACCCTAACCCTTACCCTCACCCTAACCCTTACCCTAACACTAAACCTTACCCTAACACTAAACCTACCCCTCACCCAAAGCCTAACGCTAACCCTAACCCTCACACTAACCCTAACCCTAACCCTCATCCTCACCCTAACCCTTACCCTCACCCAAACCATCACCCTCACGCTAATCCTAACTCTCACCCAAAACATCTCGCTAAAGCTAACCCTCACCCTAACCCTAACCCTAACCCTCCCACTAACACTAACCCTCCCTCTAACCCTCAAACTCAACCTAATCCTCCCCATAACCATAACCCTAACCCTTATCTATCCCAAACCCTCACCCTCACCCTAACCCTCCCACTCAACATAGCCCTCACCCTAACCCTAACCCTAACCCTAACCCTAACCCTGACCCTCATACTCAACCTCACTCTCAGCCTACACCTAACCCTAAACTTGAACCTAAACCTAAACTTCACCGTCACCCTCACCTTCACCCTAACCCTAACCATAACCCTAACCCTCACCCTAACCCTAACCAGCACCCTAAACCTAATCCTAACCCTAACCCTAACCCTAACCCTCACCCTACCCCTCAACCTAACCTTAAGCCTAACCCTAATCTTCACCCTAAAATTAACCTCACCCCGACACTTACCCTAATCCTAACCGTAACCCTAAACCTAACCCTCACACTAACCCTAAGCCTCACCCTAAACCTAACCTTACCACTAACCCTACACCTCATACTAAACCTTACCTTAACCCTAATACTCACCCTAACCCTCAACCTAACCATAACCCTCACCCTCAAAGTAACCCTCACCGTCATGGTAACCCTCACCCTAACCTTAACCCTCACCCTCAGCCTAACCATCACCCTCACCCTAGCCCTCACCCTTATCCTAACCATTACTCTAACCCTAAATCTCACCCTAACCCTCACCCTCAACCTAAACCTTACCCTCACCCTAACCCTAACCCTAACCCTAACTTTTAACATCACCCTAACAATCACCCTAACCCTAACCCTTACCTTCATCCTAACCCTCCACCTAACCCTTACCCTCTAGCTAACCCTAACCCTAACCCTAACCCTCACCCTCACCCTAAACCTTACCGTCACCCTAACCCTAACCCTACCCTTCACCTTAACACCTTAACACCTTAACCTTAACCCTACTGCTCAGCCTAACACTCACCCTAACCCTATTCTTCACCCTCAAACTCACCCTAAACCTTACCCTAAACCTTACCCTAACCCTCACCCTAAAACTTATCCTCACCATAACCCTTACCCTCACACTAACCCTAAACCTAAACCTCACCGTACTCCTCACTCAAACCCTAAACCTAAACCTAACCTGCACCCTAACCTTCACCCACACCCTTACCCTCAACCTCACCCACATCTTAATTCGAACCCAGAAGCTAACACTAACCCTGATGCTCACCCTCACCCTTACTGTAACTCTCAACCTAATCCTAACCCTCACCCTAAACATAACCTTGACCCTCACCCTCACCCTAACTTTAAACCTCACCCTAAACCTCAACCTAACCCTAAGTCTAACCCTAACCTTCAACCTCACCCGAACCCTAACCTTAACCCTCAACATAACCCTAAAGCCAACCCTCACCCACAACCTAACCCTCGCCCTCACCATCACCCTAAAGATCACCCTAACTCTAACCCTCACTCTAATCCTAAACCTAAACCTCACCCTAACCCTAAACCTCACACTAAACTTCAGCCTCACCCTAATCCTCACCCTGACCCTAACCCTAACTCTCATCCTAACCCTCACCCTCAGCCTAACCCTAAACCTAAACCTAAACCTAACCCTAACCCTCACCCTCACCCTCACCCTAACCCTAACCCTGTTACCCTAACCCTCACCCTCACCCTCACCCTAACACTTACCCTAGCCCTAAACTTAACCCTCAAACTAACCCTAACCTTAACCCTCACCCTGACGCTCATCCTGAACCTAACATTAACCCTAATACTCACCCTAACCGTTACCCTAACCATAACCCTCACCCTCACCCTAACCCTCACCCTCAGGGTAAACCTCACCCTAACCCTCACACTCACCCTAACCCTCACCCTCACCCTAGCCCTCACCCTAAACCTAACCCTAACCCTAACTCTAAAACTCACCCTAACCCTCACCCTTAAACTAACACTTACCCTCATCCTAAACCTCAACCTAACCCTAATCCTAACCCTAACCCTAATCTTAAACATCACCCTAACCCTCACCCTAACCCTAACCCTTACCCTCGTCCTAAACCTGACCCTAACCCTTAACCTCAAGCTAACCTTAACCCTAACCCTAACCCTCACCCTCACCCTAACCTTTACCCTCACCCTAACCCTAACCCTAACCCTCACCCTAACTCTCATCCTACACCTACTGCTCAGCCTAACCCTCACCCTAACCCTATTCCTCACCCTCAAACTCACCCTAAACCTTACTCTAACCCTTACCCTAAAACTTATCCTCACCCTAACCTTTACACTCACACTAACCCTAAACCTAAACTTCACACTACACCTCAATCAAACCCTAACCCTAACACTAACACCCACCCTCAACTTCACCCCCACGCTTACCATCAACCTAACCCTCACCCTAACACTAACCCTAACCCTAACACTCACCCTAAACCTCACCATCACCCTTATCCTAACCCTAACATTAAACATATCTCTAACCCTCACCCGAACCCTAACTATAATCCTAACTCTATTCCTCAACCTCACCCTCACATTAATTCGAACCCAGAAGCTAACCCTAACCCTCATATTCACCCTAACCTTAACTCTAACTCTCACACTAAACCTAACCTTCACCCTAAACCTAAACCTAACCCTCACACTCACCCTAACTCTAAACCTCACCCTAACCCTCAACCTAACCCTAACTCTAACCCTAACCCTCAACCTCACCCTAACCCTGTCCCTAACCCTCACCATAACCCTAAACCTAACCCTCACCCACAACCTAACCCTCACCTTCACCCTCACCCTACACATCACCCTAACTCTAACCCTCACCCTAATCCTAAACCTAAACCTCACCCTAACCCTAACCCTCAGACTAACCCTAACCCTCACCCCAAACCTAATCCTCACCATAACCCTAACTCTACCCCTCACCCTAACCCTAACCTAACCCTAACGCTAAGCCTCACCCTAACCCTCACCCTTACCCTCATTCTCACCCTAACCCTCACCCGAACCCTCACATTAACCCTTACCCTCACCCTAACCCTCACACTAACCCTAAACCTGACTCTCACCCTCACCCTCACCCTTATCCTAAACCTAACCCTAACCCTCACCCTCACAATCACCCTAAACCTAACCCCAACTCTAACCCTCACCCTCACCCTCCCCCTCCCCTAACACTATCCCTCATACTCACTCTCACCCTAATCCTAACCCTAACCGTAACCCTCACACTAAGCCTAACCCTAACCTTAACCCTAAACCTAACACTCACCCTACCCCTCACCCTAACCCTAACCCTAACCCTAATCTTCACCCTAAACCTTACTCTCAACCCAAACCTTACCCTCACCCTAACAGTAACCCTAAACCTAATACTCACACTAACCCTAACCCTTACCCTAAACTAACCCTTCAACTCACCCTAACCCTCATCCTAACCCTAACCTTAACACTAATACTCACCCTAACCCTAAACCTAACCATAACCCTCAAACTCATCGTCACACTAACCCTAACCCTCACCCTAACCCTAACCCTCACCCTCATCCTAACTTCACCTTCACCCTAGCTATCACCCTAACCCTCACCCTAACCCTAATCCTCACCCTAACCCACATCCTACCCCTTCTGCTCAACCTAACCTTCACCCTTACCCTATTCCTCACCCTCAAACTCACCCTAAACCTTACCCTAACCCTAACCCTAACCGTTACACTAAGCCTAACCCTCACTGTCACCCTATCCTAAGCCTAACCCTCTCCCTCACCCTCACCCTCACCCTTACACTAATCGTAACGCTAAACCTAACCCTCACCCGCACCTTCAACCTAACCCTAAACGTCACCCTAATCTTCACCCTCACCCTAACCCTAACCCTAACGTTCACACTATCCATAACCCTAATCCTTATCCTCTCCCTAACCCTAATCCTTATCCTCTCCCTAACCCTAACGCTAACCCAAAGCCTAACCCTCACACGGACCCTAACCCTCACCCTATCCCTAATTCTAACCCTCACCCTAACCCACACCCTAACCCTTACCCACACCCAAACCATAATTCTAACCCTAACCCTCACACTAACCCTAACACTCACACAAACCCTAACCCTCACACTCCCCCTAACCCACACCCTGACCCTTAGCAACATCTTAAACATAACTCTAACCCTAACCTTAACCCTCACACGAACCCTAACCCTCAACCTAATCCTAAACCTAACCCTTACCATCATCCACACCCTCAGCCTAACCCTATACCTAACACGAATCCTAACCTTATCTCTCAAACTCACGCTCACCCTAACTCTCAACCTCACCCTCACCCTCACTCTAACACTAACCCTAACCCTAACCCTCAACCTAACCCTCACCCTAAACATAACCCCAACCCTCAACCTCACCCTAACTCTAAACCTCACCCTAAACCTCAACATAACCCTAACTCTAACCCTAACCCTCAACCTCACCCTAACCCTATCCCTAACCCTCACCCTACACATCACCCTAACTCTAACCCTCACCCTAATCCTAAACCTAAAACTTACACTAACCCTAAACCTCACCCTAAACTTCACCCTCACCCTAATCCTCACCCTAACACTAACCCTAATCCTAACTCTCATCCTAACACTCACCCTAAGCCTAAACCTAACCCTAACCCAAATTCTTACCCTAACCCTCACCCTCACCCTAACGCTAACCCTAAGAGTTACCCTAACCCTCACCCTCACCCTCACCCTAACCCTTACCCTAACCCTTAACCCTAACCCTCAAACTAACCCAAATCCTAACCCTCACCCTAACACTCATCCTAACCCTAACCTGAAACCTAAACCTAACCCTCACCCTAGATCTCACCCTAACGTTAACCCTAATCCTAAACCTCACCCTCAATCTAACCCTCAGCGTAACAATTACCCTCACCCTCATCCTAACCCTAACCCTCACACTAACCCTAACCTTCACCCTAAACCTAACCCTCACCATAACCCTAACCCTACCCCTCACCCTAACCTTAACCCTAACGCTAACCCTCACCCTCACACTAACCCTCATTCTCAACCTAACCCTCACACTAACCCTAACCCTCACCCACACAGTAACCCTCATCTTCACCCGAAATCTCACTCTCACCCTAATGCTCACCCTCACCCTAAACATCACCCTAACCCTAACTCTCAGCCTAACACGAACCCTAACACTCACTCTAACCCAAAACCTCACCCTAACACTCATTCTCAACCTAAACCACACCCTAAACCTCACCCTAACCCTTACCCTCAACCTAACCCTCACATTAATCCTAAACCTAACTCTCACCCTCACCCTCACCATTACACTAAACCTTACCCTAACCCTAACCCTCACCCTCACAATCACCCTAAAACTAACCTCACTCTAACCCTCACCTCAACCCTCAAACTCACCTTAAACCTATCCCTCACCCTCACCTTCTCCCTAATCCTAACCTTAACCCTAACACTCACCGTAAGCCTAACCCTAACCCTAACCCTCTCCCTCACCCTCACCATCAGCCTAACACTAACCCTAACCCTCTCCCTCACCCTCACCCTCACCCTAACCCTAACTCTCAACCTAACCCTAACCCTAATGCTTTCCCACATCCACATCCTAACCTTTACCATCACCCTAACACTCACCTTCACATTAACCCTCACCCTAAACATCATCCTAACTCTAACCCTCACCCTAACCCTAATTTTAACCCTCACCCTAACCCTAACCCTCACCCTCACCCTAAGCCTAAACCTAATCCTAAGACTAACCGTAAACCTAAGTGTCACTCTCACCCTCATCTGAACCTTAACCCTAACCCTAACGCTCACATAACTCTAAAGCTAACAATAACCCTAACCCTAACACTAACACTAAACCTCACCCTAACCCTAAAACTAACACTCACCCTAAACCTCAACCTAACCCTATCCCTCATCCTAACCCTAACCCTAATCCTCACCCTCAAGCTAACTCGAACCCTAACCCAAACACTCACAGTAAACCTATCCCTCACCCTTACCCTAAGCCTCATCCTAAACCTTACCCTCACCCTCACCCTTACCCTCACACTAAGCCTAACCCTCAACCAAACCCTAAACCTAACCCTCAACATCACCCTCAACATCAGCCTAACCCTAACCCTAACCCTAATCCTAACACTAACCGTAACCCTCACCCTCACCCTAAACCTCAACCACAACCTCACCCTCACCCTAACACTAACTCTAAACCTAACCCTCACCCTAACCCTAACACTCACCCTAAACTTAACTCTAACCCTCACCCTCACCCTCACCCTAAACCTAACCCTAAACCTCACCCTAAAAGTAACCCTAACCCACACCCTCACCCTAACCCTCACCATCACCCTAACCCACACTTTAACCCTAAACCTAAACCTCACCGTAAACCAAACCCTCATCATAACATTCACGCTCACCCTAATGCTCAACCTAAAACTAACCCTAACCATAACCTAACGCTAACCCTCACCATGACACAAACCCTCACCCTAACCCTCACCGTCACCCTAATCCTCACCCTAAACCTAACCATAATATTTATCTAACCAAAACCCTCACAATAACCCTCATTCTAAACCCCACCCTTACCCTAACCATAACACTAAACATACCCTTCACCCTAACCCTCACCCTAACACGAACCCTAACGCACACCCTCACTCAAACCCTCACTATCACCCTAACCCTCACCCTATCCCTAAGACTCACCCACACCCTAACCCTAAGACTCATCCACACCCTAACCCTCACCCAAAACCTCACCCTCAGCCTAACCCTAGCCCTCACCCTAACTCTAACCCTAACCTTAACCCTAACACTAAACCTAACCTTCACCCTCACCATCACCCTCACCTTCCCCTTAACGCTAGACCAACCCTAACCCTAACCCTAACCCTCACCCTCACCCTCACCCTAACCCTCACCCTAACCCTACCCTAAAGCTAACAAGCACCGTAAACCGAGCACTCACCCTAAACCTCACCCTAACCCTAACCCTAACCCTAACACTAACCCTAACCGTCACCCTCACCCTAAACCTCACCCTAACCCTGACCCGCACCCTAATCCTCAATCTAACCCTAACCCTTACCCTAACACTAACTCTACCCTTCACCCTATCCCTCACCCAAACCCTAACGTTAACCCTAACCCTCACCCGAACCCAGAAGCTAACCCCCATCCTCACCCTAACACTTACCCTCACCCTAATCCTCACACTAACCCTAACCCTAACCCTAACCTTAAAAATCACCCTTACCCTCAACCTAACACTATCACTTACCCTCATCTTAACCCTCACCCTAACCCTTACCCTCACACTAACCCTAACCCTAGGCCTCACCTTCAACCTAACCCTTACCCTAACCCTAACCCTAACCCTCACCCTAACTCTACTGCTCAGCCTAACCCTCACCCTAACTCTACTCCTCACCCTCAAACTCACCCTAAACCTTACCCAAAACCTTAACCTAACCCTCACCCTAACCCTCACCCTAACCCTATCCCTAAACCTCAACCTCACCCTAGCCCTCAGCTAACACTAATCCTAACCCTAACCCTCACCTTCACTGTCACTCTAACCCTCACCCTAACCCTAACACTCAACCACAACCTAAACATCAACCTCACCAGAACACTCACCCTCACCCTAATCATAAACATCACCCTAAACCGAACCCTCACCCTAACTCTAACCCTAACCCTCACCCTAAACATAACCCTCATCATCTTCCTCACCCTCACCCTAACACTAAACCTCACCCTAACCCTCACCCTCACGCTAACACTATCCCTGACCCTCACCCTCACCCTAACCCTAACCCTAACCTTCACTCTAAGCCTGAGCCTATGCCTCACTCTAACCCTCACTCTAACATTAACCCTAACCCTCACCCTAACCATAATGCTCACCCTAAAAACCCTAACCCTCATCCTCACCCTCACCCTAAACCTAACCCTAAATTTCACCTTAATCCTCACCCTTACCCTAAACCTATCCCTCAACCTCACCCTAACCCTATCCCTAACACTCACCCTCATCCTCACCCTCACCCTCACCATCAGCCTAACAATAATCCTAATCCTAACCCTCACCCTCAGCCTAATCTTAATCCTAACCCTAAGCCTCACCCTCACACTCACCCTAACTCTAAACCAAACCCAACTCTAACCCTCAACCTTACTCTAACCCTAACCCAAATCTAATCCTCCCTTAACCCTAACCCTAACCCTAAAACATACCCTAACCTTCACGCTCACCAGAAACCTGACCCTAACAATAAGCCTCACACTAACCCTCACCCTAACCGTAACGCTAACTCTAAACCTCATCCTCACCCTAAACCTCATCCTAACCCTTATCCTTACAATAAATCTGACCCTAAACCTAACACTAACCCTCACACTAATCCTAACCCTCACCCTAACCCTAATCCTAAACCTCACCCTAACCCTAACCCTCACCCTCACCCTCACACTCCCCCTAAGCCTAACCCTAAACCTAACACTAACCCTAAACCTAAAACTCACACTCACCCTCACCCTTATGATAACCCTAACCCTAACCCTAACCCTCACAATCATAATCACCCTAAACCTAACCCTAACCCTAACCTTCACCCTCTTCCAAACCCTCACCCTCACCCTCACCCTCACCCTAACCTTAAACCTAACCCTAACCCTAACCATAACCATAACCCTCACCCTAACCCTATACCTAACCCTAAACTTAACAATCACTCTCACCTAACCCAAATCCTAACCCTCTCACTCACCCTCACCCTCAGCCTAACACTAACCCAAACCCTAACGTCAACCTCACACTAACCCTAAACCTCAACCTCACCCTAACCCTCACCGTCACCCTAACCCTCACACTAACGATAACCCTCAACCACACCCTAACCCTTAACTTCATCCGAACCCTCACCCTCACACTAACCCACACCCTCACCCTAAACATAACCCTAACTCTAACCCTCACCCTCACCCTAAACATAACCATCACCCTCACCCTTAGCCTAAACCTAAGCCTAAACCGAAACCTACGAACAACCCTAAACCTAACACTCACCCTCAGCCTCACCCAAAGATTAACCCCAACCCTAACCCTAAGCCTCACCCACACCCTCACCTTCACCCTAACCCTAAACCTCACCCTAATCCTCACCCTCACCCTATCCCTAATCCTAAACCTCACACCACCCCTTACCCTAATCCTTATCCTCACCCTAATCCTAATGCTAACCCTAACCATAACCCTCACACTAACCCTAACCCTCACCCTAAACCAAACCCTCACCCTCACAATAACCCACACCCTAACCCTTACCCACACCCCAACCTAACCCTAACCCTAACCCTCACACTAAACCTAACCATCACCCTAATCCTAACACTAAGCCCAACCTAAAACCTAACCCCCACCCTCAACCTTACCCTAAGCCTAACCCTCACAATCAACCTCACCCTAAGCCTAACCCTAACCCTCACTCTAATCCTAACACTAACCCTCACCCTCACCCTAACCCTCAACCTCACCCTCACCCTAAACCTAACCCTCACGCTAACCCTAACCCTACCTCTGAGTCTAACACTCAAACTAACCCTAACCCTAATCCTACACCTCACCTTATAACTAACCCTAAACCTAAACCTCAACCACACCCTAGCCCTCAGCTTACACTACCCCTAAACCTAACCCTCACCCTCACCGTCACCCTAACCCTCACACTAAACCTAACCCTCATCCACAACCTAAATCTCACCCTCACCAGAACCCTAATCATAAACATCACCCTAACCGAACCCTCTCTCTAACTCTAACCCTAACCCTCACTCTAAAACTAAACCCTCACCCTCACCCTCACCCTCAACCTAAGCCTAACCCTAACCCTAACACTAACCCTAACCCTATCCCTGAATGGAACCTTAACCCTAACTCCTAACCTATACCTAACCCTCACACTAACCCTATCCCTAAACCACAACCTCACCCTAACCCTCACCATCACCCTAACCCTCACCCTAACCCTAATCCTCAACCTCACCGTAAACCGAACCTTAACCCTAACCCTAACCCTCACACTAAACCACACCCTCACCCTAAGAATCACCCTATCCCTCACCGTAACCCTCACCCTAAACCTAACCCTAACATTCACCTTAATCCTCACCCTTACCCTAACCCTATCACTCAACCTCACCCTAACAGTAACCCAAACACTAACCCTCACCCTCACCCTAATCCTAACCCTAAACCTCACCCTCACCCTCACCCTCAGCTTAACATTAACCCTAATCCTAAACCTCACCCTCACCCTCACCCTAATCCTTATCCTAAACCTAAGCCTCACACTCACCCTCACTAACACAAAGCCAAATCTATCCTACAACCTAACTCTAGCCCCAACCCAAATCTAACACTCCCTTAAGCTATCCCTAACCCTAAACCATACCCTAACCCTCACGCTCACCAGAAACCTAACCCTAACACTAACCCTCACCCTAACTTTCACCCTAAGCGTAAGGCTAACCCTAACCCTCACCCTCACCCTAAACCTCATCTTAATACTTATCCTTACAATAACCCTGACCCTAACCCTAACACTAACCCTCACACTAATCCTAAGCCTCACCCTAACCCTAACCCTAACCTAAACCCTCATGCTCACCCTAAACCTAATCCTAACCCTAACAATCATCCTACCCCTCACCGTCACTCTAACCCTCACCCTAACCCTAACCCTTAGCCTAAATCTAACCCTCAATCACACGCTAATCCTCACCCTCACCCGAACACTCGCCCTCACACAAACGCACTCCCTCACCCTAAACATCACCCTAACCCTAAACCTCACCCTAAACCTAAACCTAAACCTCACCTTAACCCTAACTCTCACCCTCACCCTGACCCTCACCCTAAGCCTAAACCTCACCCTAACTCTAACCCTAACCCTAACCCTCACCCCCACCCTCACAATCACCCTAAACCTAACCCCAACCTTAACCCTCACCTTCAACCTCACCCTCACCCTCACCCTAACACTTTCGCTCACCCTCACCCTCACCCTAACACTAACCCTAACCCTATCCTTCACCCTTACCCTAAGCCTAACCCTAACCCTAATCCTAACACTCACCCTCAGCCTAAGCCTAACCCTAACCCTCTCCCTCACCCTCACCCTCAGCCTAAAACTAACCTTCACCATCACCCTAACCCTAACACTAAACCTAACCCTAACCCTCACCCTGATCCTAACCCTAATGCTCAACCTCACACTAACACTCACCGTCACCCTAACCCTCACCCTAAAGCTAACCCTCACCCACACCATAACCCTTACCCTCACTTGAACACTCACCCTCACACTAACCCACACCCTCACCCTAAACATCCCACTAACTCTAACCAACCCCCTAAACCTAACCCTAAAACTATCCCTAACCCTCACCCTCACCCTAAGCATAAACCTGAACCTAAGACTAAACCTAAACCTAACTCTCACCCTCACCCTCACCCGAACCTTAACCCTAACCCTAACATGATCCCTCACCCTCACCCTCACAGTAACCCTAACCCTAACCCAAACTTCACCCTAACCCTAACCCTCACCCTCACCCTAATCCTAAACCTAACCCTCTCCATCACCTTCAGCTTCAGCCTAACACTAACCATAAACCTAACCTTCACCCTCACCCTCACCCTCAACCACCCCCTAAACCTCACCCTCACCCGAATCCTCACCCGAACCTGACTCTAAACATCCCCCTAAACCGAACCCTCAAACTAACCCTAAGACTAACCCTCACTCTAAAACTAATCCTCACCCTCACCCTCACCCTCATCCTAAGCCTAACCCTCACCCTAACCCTAACCCTAACTGTAACCCTCACCTTTACCCTATCCCTAATCCTCACAATCAACCTAACCCTAACGCTCAACCTCATCCTAACTCTCAGTCACGCTAAACCTAACCGTCACCCTATCCCTAATCCTAAACCTCACCCTAACCCTAACCCTCACCCTCACACTGACCCTCAACCTAAGCCTTACCCTAAACCTAACACTAACCCTAAACCTAACTCTCACACTCACCCTCACTCTAACCCTAACCCTCTCCCTCACAATCACCCTAAACCTAACTCTAACCCTTACCATCACCCTAACCTTCACCTTCACCCTAAACCTATCTCTCACCCTAACCCTCACCCTAACCCTAAACCTAACCCTAAGCCTAACCATAACAATAACCCTCACCATAAGCCTAACCCCAACCCTAAACTTAACACTCACCCTCACCATAAGCCTAATCATAACCCTCTCCCTCATCCTCACCCTCAGCCTAACACTAAAGCTAACCTTAATTCTCACCATCACCCTAACACTAACCCTAACCCTAACCCTAATCCTCAACCTCACCCTAACCATCACCTTCACCCTAACCCTCACCCTATGCTAAATCTCACCCACAACCTAACTCTTAACCTCACCCGAACACTCATCCTCACACTAACCCACACCATCACCCTAAACATAACCCTAAATGTAACCCTCACCTTCACCCTAACCCTAACCCTCACCATAACCCTAACTCTCACCGTCACCCTCACCCTCGCCCTTAGCCTAAACCTAAACCTATGACTAACCCTAAACCTAACTCTCATCCTCACCCTCACCTGAAGGTCAACCATAACCCTAATCCTAACCCTCACCCTCTTCCTCACCCTAACCCTAACCCTAACCCTCTCCCTATCCCTCACCCTCAACCTAACCCTATTCCTTAACCTCACCCTCACCCTAAACCTAAACCTAACCCTAAACCTCAAATTAACCCTCACCCTATGCCTAACCCTAACCCTAAACCTAACATTCACCCTTACCCTACTCTAAATCCTAACCCTTTCCCTCACCCTCACCCTCAGCCTAACACTAACCCTAACCCTAAACCTCACCAGCACCCTCACCCTCACCCTAACCCTAAACCTCAAACTAACCCTCACCCTCACCCTCACCATAATCCTAACCCTAACCTTAACCCTAAACCTCACACCATCCCTAACCCTAATCCTTATCCTCACCTTAACCCTAATGCTAACCCTAACTCTAACCCTCACACTAACCCTAACCCTCACCCTAACCCTAACTCTGACCCTCACCCTAACCCACAACCTAACCCTTACCCACACTCTAACCGGAACTCTAACCCTAACCCAAACCCTCACACTAAAACTACCCATCACCCTAACACTAAGCCTAACCTTAACCCTCACCGCCACCCTCAACCTTACCAAAACCTAAACCTCACCCTCACCCTCACCCTAACCCTAACCCTCATCCTAAACCTCACTTTAACCCTAAACGTAACCTTAACCCTCAACCTCACCCTCACCCTCACCCTAACCCTTACCCTGACCCTATCCCTCATCCTAATCCTAACCCTAACCCTAACCCACACCCTAACCCTAATATTACCCTCATGCTAATGCTCAAACTATCCCTAACCCTAACCCAAACCCTCACCCTAACCTCACCCTAAAACTAACCCTCACCCTAACCCTCACTCTAACCCTAACCCTAACCTTAACCACTCCCTCCCACTCCTACTCACCCTAACCCTTACCCTGACCCTATCCCTCAACCTAAACCTAAACCTAACCCAAAACCTAACCCTCACCTTCACCCTAACGCTAACCCTCATGCTAAAGCTCAACCTATCCCTAACCCTAACCCTAACCCTCACACTAACCCTATACCTCAACCTAAACCTAACTCTCAACCTAATCCTCACCCTCACCCTAATCCTCTGGCTAACCCTAAACCTAACTCTTACTTAACCGAAACCCTCACCATCAGCCTCACACTAACTTTATCCATAACCTTACCCCTCAGCCTAACCCTCAACCTAACCCTAACCCTCACACTCAACCTGACCCAAATCCTTACCGAAACCCTTAGCATAACCCTCACCCTCACACTAACCCTCACCTTAACCCTTATCCTCACCCTAAACCTAATCCTAACCCTAAATCTCACACTAACCCTAACTCTCCCCCAAACCCTACACCTAACACTAAACCTAAACCTCACCCTAAGCCTCACCCTAACCATAACCTTAACCCTAACCTTAACCCTAACCCTCACCCTACCACTCACCCTAACCCTAACCCTAAACCTAACCCACACCCTCACCCTAACCTTCAACCTAATCCTTATCCTCACCCTACTCTAAACCTAAACCTAACCCTAACCCTCACCCTAATCCTAACACTCAATCAAACCCTAAGCTTAACACTAACCCTAACCCTCAACCTAAACCTCACCTAACGCTAAACCTAAACCTAACCCTCACAATAACCCTAACCCTAATCCTAACTCTAACCCTCACACTAAACCTAACCTTCACCCGTAACCCAACCCTACCCCTCACCCTAACCTTCACCCTAACCCTACAACTCACTCTATCCCTCAACCTAACCCTAAACCTAATCCTCACCCTAACACTAACACTAAACCTAAACCTCACGCTAACCCTCAACCTCACCCCCACCCTAATCCTCACCCTAAACCTAACCCTAACATTAAACCTAACCCTCACCCTTACCCTATCCTTAAACCTAAACCTAACCCTAACCCTGACCCTAATTCTCACCCTAACCCTAACCTCAACCCTCACCCTCACCCTAACCCTGACCTTCACTCTCACGCTAACCCTAACGCTTACCCTAACCATCACCCTAACCCTCACCATAACACTAATGCTAACCCAAACACTCAGCCTCACACTAACCCTCACCCGAAACCTTACCCTTACCATAACCCAAACCCTAACCCTCACACTAAAGCTAAAGCTCACCCAAAACCTAACTCTAAAACTCAGCCTAACCCTCAACCTAACGCTAAACCTGACCCTAATCCTCAACCTATCCCTAACCCTCACCCTCACCATAGACCTCACCCTAATACTAACCCTAACCTTAACCCTATCCCTCACCCTAAACCTAACCCTAAAATTAACACTAACCCTCACCCTTACCGTAACCCTAACCCTAACCCTAAACCTGACCCTAATTCTCACCCTAACCCTAACCTTAACCCTCACCCTCACCCGCACCCTAACCCTCACCCTCACCCTCACGCTAACCCTCACCCTAACCCTTATACCCTCACCCTAACCCAAAACCTAACCCTAACCCTAACCCTGACACTAACCCTAACACTCACCCTAACCCTAAACCTAACACTAAACCTAAACCTAAACCTAACCCGCACCCTAAACCTTACCCTGACCCTATTCCTCACCCTAACCCTAACCCTAAACCTAACCCTAACCCTCACCCTAACCATCACCCTAACAGTAACCCTAACCCTAACCCACTCCCTACGCTTCACCATAACCCTAACCCTCACCGTAACCCTAACCCTACCCTTCACCCTACCACTAATCCTAACCCTAACCCTAACCCTAACACTCACCGTCACCCTAACCGTAACCCTAACCCCCACCCTAACAATACCCCTCACCTGCACCCTAACTCTAACACTAACCCTAACCCTCACCCTAATTCGAACCCTAAACCAACCTTAATCCTCACCCTCACCTTTAAACTAACCCTAACCCTAACCCTCTCCCTAACCCTTACCCTCATCTGAAACCTTGCCCTAACCATCACCCTAACCCTAACCCTAATACTAACCCTAACTTTCACCCTAACCCTAATGCAAACCCTAAATCTCACCGTCACCCTAAACATCACCCTAACCCTTATCCTCACTCTAACCATGAAGCTAACCCTAACAAAAAACCCTCACACTAAACCTAACCCTAATACTCACCCTAACCTTAACCCTAACCCAAAACCTCACTCTAACCCTAACCCTAACCCTAACCCAAACCCGCACCCTCACCTGAACCCTCACACTCACACTCACCCTAAACATCACCCTAAACCGAACTCTCCCCCTAAACCTAACCCTATCCCTCACCCTAACCATAACACTCACACTCACCCTCACCCTCACCCTAAGCCAAACCCTCACCCTAACCATAACCCTAATCCTAACACGCAACTCAACCCTGACCCACGCACTAACCCTAACCCTACCACTTAACCTCACCCTAACAATAACCCTAAGCGTAACCCTAATCCTCACCATAATCCTAATATTATCCCTCACCCTAACTATCACCCTAACACTCACGCTAACCCTAACCCTCACTCTAACCCTAAACCTCATCATAACCCTTACCCTCACACTAACACTAACCCTACCCCTCACACTAACACTCACCCCAACCCTTACCCTAACCCTCACCCTAACCCTAAAACTAACCCTAAACCTCTCCCTCACCCTAGCCCTCAGCATAAACCTAAACCTAACCCTAACACTCACCCTAACCCTAAGCTTCACCCTAACCCTCACGCTCACCCTCACCGTCACCCTTACCCTCAGCCTAACCCTAACCCTAACATTAACCCTAACCCTCACCTTAACCCTCACCCTTAACATTACGCTAAACCTAAACCTAACCCTAACCCTGACCCAAACCGTCACACTAACCCTAAACCTAACCCTCACCCTCACCCCCACCCTAAACCTTACCTTTACCCTCACCCTCACCCTAACCCTAACGCAAACCCTAACCATCACCCTAACCCTCAACCTAACCCTAATGCAAACCCTAACACTCACCCCACCATAACCCTCACCCGATCCCTTATGCTTATGCTAACCCTAACCCTAATCCTCATACTAAACGTAACCCTCACTCAATCCCTAAACCTACCGCTCAGCCTAACCCTCACCCTAAACCTAACCCTAACCTTAATCCTCACCCTATCCTTATCCCTAATCCTAACCCTCACCCTCACCCTAGACCACACCCTAACCCTAAACCTAACCCTCACCCTAGACTTCACCCTCACCCTAAACTTCACCCTCACACTAAACCTATCCCTAACCGTCACCCTAAACCTCACCCTAAACCTAACCCTAACCCTTACCCTCACCTGAACCCTAACCCTCAACCTAACCCTAACCCTCCCACTACACTTAACCCTCATCCTTACCCTAAATCTACCCCTCAGCCTAACCCTCACCCTAACCCAAACCGATATCCTAATCTTCAACCTATCCCTAAACCTAACCCTTACCCTCAACTTAACCCTAACCCTCACCCTAATCCTAACCCTCACCCTCCCCTAACCCTAAACCGCATCCTCACCCTAACCCTCACCCTAATCCTAACCCTAACCCTCACCCTAAACGTAACCCTAACATTAACCCTCTCCCTAAGCCTCACCATAACCCTAACCCTAACCCTGAGCCTCACCCTCACTCTCACCCTAACCCTAACCCTCACACTAAACCTAACCCTCACCCTTACCCTAACCCTCACACTAACCCTAACCCTAAGCCTAACCCTCACCCTCACCGTAATCCTCACCATAAACCTTACCCTCACCCTCACCCTTAACCTCATACTAACCCTAATCCTCAACCTAACCCTAACCTTAACCCTCACCATCACCCTAACACTCAACCTCACCCTCATCTTCACACTAACGCTAACGGAAACCCTAAGCCTCACCCTAACCCTAATGCTCGTCCGAACCTTAAACCTAAACCTCAAACTCACCCTCACCCTAACCCTAACCCTAACGCTAACCCTCACCCTGACCCTAACGCTAACCCTAACACTAACACTTACACTGAACCCAACCCTACCCTTAGCCTAAACGTGACCTTAACCCTAAGTTATCCCTAATCCTCTCCCTATCCATAACCCTAAACCGAACCCTCAACATCAAATTAGCCCTCACCTTAATGCAAACCCTAAACCTAACACTCACCCTAACCATAACTCTCACCCGAAACCTAACCCTCACCATGAACCTAACCCTTACCCTAACCCTAAACCTAACCCTCACCCTAACCGTAACCCTAAACCTCACCCTTTGCCTCACCCTTAGACTAACCTAACCCTAACCCTAACCCTCACGCTTACCCTCACCCTAACCGTAAACCTAACCCTCACCCTCACACTAACCCTCACTCTAACCCTTACCTCCACCCTAAGCCTAACCCTAACCCTAACCCTCACCCTAACCATAAACCTAGCCCTCACACTAACCTTCATCCTCACCCTAACCCTAACACTCACCCTAACCCTAACCCTAATCCTACCCCTACCCCTCACACTAACCCAAACCCTCACCCTCACACTCACCCGCAGCCTAAACCGAACCCTCAACCTAACCCTAACCCTAATCCTAACACTCAGCCTAACAATCACCCTAACACTCATCCCAATCCTAACCCTCAACCTCTCGCTAACCCTCACCCTAACCCAAATCTAACCCTCACACTAAACCTAAATTTCACCCTAACCTTAATCCTAACCCTCAACCTAAGCCTCAACTTAACCCTAACCCTAAACCTCACCCTAAACCTAACCCTAGTCTAACCTTCACCCTCACCCTAGACCTCACCCTAAACCTAATCCTAATCCTAAATTTCACCCTAACCCTAACCTTCACCCTAAACCTAACCCTGAACCTCCCACTCACGCTCACTCTAACCCTCACCCTAATCCTAACACTAACCCTAATACTCACCGTATCTCTAACCCTAACCCTCACACTCACCCTAGACCTCACTTTAACCCTTACCCTAAACCTAACCCTTTCCCTGACACTAACCCTCACCCTAACCCGAAACCTCCCACTAAACCTAACCCTTACCCTTACCCTAAACCTACACCTCAACCTAACCCTTACCCTAACCTAAAACCAAAACCTAATCCTCACATTTTCCCTAACCTTAACCCTTACCTTCACCTTAACCCTATACCTAAACCTAACCTTAAACCTCAACCTCAATCTAGCCCTCACCCTAACTCTCACCCTGACCCTAACGCTCACCCTAACCCTAACTCTCACCCTAACCCTAACACTAACCCTCACCCTAACCCTCAACCTAACTGCAACCATAAACCTAACCCTCAGCCTACGCCTCAACATTACCCTAACCCTAACCTTAACACTCACCCTCACCCTAACCCTCACCCTAAACCTTACCCTGACCATATCTCCCACCCCAAACCTAACCCTAAACCTAACCCTCACGCTAACCCTCACCCTAACCCTAAACCTCACCATAACCCTCACCCTAACCCTAACCCTCACCCTCACACTAACCCTAACCCTAACCCTAACACTCACACTAACACTAAACCTCACCCTAACCCTAAAACTACACCTCACCCTAAGCCTCATCCTAATCCTAACCCTAACCCTTACCCTAACCCTAAACTTAACCCTAACCCTAAACCACACCCTAACCCTATACTTCACCCAAACTCTCACCCTAACCGAACACACACCCTCACCTCAAACATGACCCTAACCTTAACTCTGAGACTAATCCTAACCCTAACCCTCACCCTAACCCAAACCCTCATCCTAACCTTCACCGTCACCCTAATCCTCACCCTAAACATAACACTAACCCTTCCCTATCACAAACCCTCACCCTCTCCCTCAACATGACCCTCACCCTAACCCTAACCCTCACCCTCACACTAACCCTAAGCCTAACCCTAACCCTAACCCTAACCCTAACACTCACACTAACACTAAACCTCACCCTAACCCTAAAACTACCCCTCACCCTAAGCCTCGTCCTAACCCTAACCCTCACCGTCAACCTAGCCCTCACACTAACCCTAACCCCAACCTTAACCCTAACCCTAAACCTAACCTTCAAAATCAGCCTCACACCCAAGCTCACCCTAAACCTAATCCTAACCCTAATCCTAAGCCTAAACCTCACCCTCACAATCAACCTAATCCTAACCCTAAACCTCAACCTATCCCTAACCCTGACCCTCACCCTAAAACTCACCCTAACTCTAACATTAAACCTCACGCTCACCCTCAGCCTAACCCTAACCCTAATCCTAATCCTAAACCTAACCCTCACACTCACCCTCACCATATACCTAACCCTTACCTAACCTTCCCGCTCCCCCTCCCCCTCCAACTCACCCTCACCCTAACCCCATCAATAACACTAACCCTAACCCTAACATTAACCCTAAACCTCACCCTAATCCTTATCCTCACCCTCACCCTCACCCAAACCCTTAGACTCACCCTAACCCTAACCAAAACCCAAACCTCAAACTAACCCTAACCCTCACCCTAACCGTAACCCTACCCCTCACCCTAAGCCTCATCCTAACCCTAACCCTGACCCTCAACCTAACCCTCACCCTAACCCTCAACCTGTCGCTAACCCTCCCCATCACCCTAACCCTAAACCTCACCCACACCCTAATCCTCAACTTCACCCGAACTCTTACCCTAACCTAACACTCACCCTCAACCTAAACATCACAGTAACCCTATCTCTGAGCCTAACGCTAATCCTAACCCTCACCCTAAATCAAACCCTCACCCTAAACCAAACCCTCACCCTAACCGTCACTGTCACCCTAATACTCAGACAAAACATAACTCTAACCCTTCCTTAACCCAAAACCTCACCCTCTCCCTTACCCTCAACTTAACCCTTACCCTCAATCTAGCCCTCACCCTAACCCTCACCCTAACCTTACCTCTAAACCGAAACCTAACCCTCACCCTCACCCTCACTCTAACCCTAACCCTCACCTTAACCCTAACCCTAACCCTAAACCTAATACAAATCCTAACCCTAACCCTCACTCTCACCCTCACCCTAAAACTAACCCTAACCCTAAAACTCACCCTCACCCTCACCCTCACCTTCACCCTAACCCTAACAATAACCCTAAACCTAAACCTAACTCTAACCCTAACCCTCACCCTAACACTAACCCTAACCCTAACCCTCAAACTGAACCTAAACCTAAACCTCAGCCTAACCCTCACCCTCACCCTAAACCTAACCCTAATCCTCTCCCTATCCCTAACCCTAACCGTAACCCTCAACCTCAATCTAGACCTCACCCTATACCTAACCCTAAACCTAACCCTCACCATAACCCTAACCCGCACCCTAACCCTAACCCTCATCCTGACCCTAACCCTCACCCTAACCCTAACCCTCAACCTAACCCTAAACCTAAGCGTAATCCCAACCCTAAACCTCCCCTACCCCTCACCATTACCCTAACCCTCACCTTAAACCTTACCCTGACACTATCCCTCACCCTAACCCTAACCCTAACCCTAACCCTCACGCTAACCCTCAAACTAACCATACACCTCACCATAACCCTCATGCTAATCCTAACCCTCATCCTAACACTAGCCCTTACCCTAACCCTTAACCTCACCCTAACACTAACTCTAACCCTAACCCTCAAACTAACCCTAACCCTCACCCTAACCCTAAATCTACCCCTAAACCTAAGCCTCATCCTAACCCTATCCCTAAACCTCACCCTAACGCTAAACCTAACCGTAACCGTAACCCAAACCCTAAGCCTCACCCTCAATATAAATATAAACCTAACCCTAAGTCTGAGCCTAACCCTAAACCTAACCCTCACCCTAATCCGAAACCTCACCCTAGCCCTTACCCTCACACTAACCCTCACCCTAACACTAACTCTAAACCCCAACCCTCACCTCAACCCTCACCCTAACCCCAACCCTAACCCTAATCCTAACACTAAACCTCACCCTCACCCTAACCCTAACTCTAACCCTAACCCTCACACTAAACCTATCCCTCAGGCAAACCATAACCCTACCCCTCAGCCTAACCCTCACCCTCAACCTAACCCAAACCCTAAACCTCACCCTATGCATAACCCTAAACCTTACCCTCACCCCCACACTAGCCCTCACCCTTACACTAACACTAACCCTAACCCTCACCCTAACCATCACCCTCACCGTAACAGTAACCCTCACACTCAACCTAACCCTCAGCCTAAACCTAACTCTAACATTAATCCTAACCCTAAACATCACCCTCACCCTAACATTAACACTAAACCTAACCATAACCCTAACAGTCAACCTAACGGTAACGCTAACCCTAACCCTCACCCTCACCCTAAACCTCATCAAAACCCTTACCAGAACCCTAACCCGAACCCTAAACCTAACCCCAACCCTCACACTAATCCTAAACCTCACCATAACCCTAATCCTAACCCTCACCCTAACCCTCACCTTAACACTAACACTAACCTTAACCCTAAACCTCACCCTCAGCCTAAATCTCACTGTCACCCTAACCCTCACCCTAATCTTAACTCTCACCCACACCCTAACTCTCACCCTCCCTCCAACCCTCACCCTCACCCTAACACTCACCCTCACCCTAAACATCATCCTAACAATAAGCCTCACCCAAACCTAGACCTAACCCTCACCCTCAGCCTAACCTTAACCCTAACCCTAACATTAACCCTCACACTAACCCTAACCCTAACCCTAACATTGACCCTAACCCTCACCCTAACACTAACCCTAATCCTAACCCTCAACTTCATGCTAACCCTCACCCTAACCCTAAACCTAACCCTCACACTAACCCTCACCCTAACATTCACTCTAACTCTAAGCCTCACTCTCACCCTAACCCTCACCCTAACCCTTATGGTCACCCTAACCCCAACCCTAACCCTAACTCTACCCTCACACTAAACCTAACCTTCACCCGAACCCTGACCCTAACCCTCAACCTAACCCTCACCCTAACCCTAACACTAAACTTCATGCTAACCCTCACCCTAACCCTAAACCTAACCCTCATACTAACCCTTACCCTAACACTCGCTCTAACCTTAACCCTCACTCTCACCCTAACCCTCACCCTAACCCTTACCCTCAACCTAACCCTCACCCTAACCCTAACCCTAAGCTTCTCCCTAAAACAAACACTAACACTAACCCTCACCCTCAACCGAGCCCGAGCCCTAAACCTAATCTTAACCCTAACCCTCACTCTAGCCCTAAACTTCACCTTAACCCTCATCCTCACCCCCAACCTAACCCTCACCCTAAACCTAACCCTAACATTAACCCTCACCCTCACCCTAACTCTCACCCTTAACCTAAGCCAAACCTAAACCTAACCCTAACACTGACCCTAATACTCACTCTAACCCTAACTTTAACTCTCACCCTCAACCTCAACCTAAACCTCCCCCTCCCCCTCACGCTAATCCTAACGCTAAACCTAACCATCACCCTAACCCTCACCCTAAACCTAATGATAACCCAAACACTCACCCTCAACCTGACCCTCACCCGAACCCTTACCCTCACCCTACCCCTAACCCTAACCCTCACACTAAACCTAACACTCGCCCTAAAACTAACTCTACCACTCAACCTAACCCAAGCCCTAACCCTAACCCTAATCATCACCCTATCCCTAACCCTAACCCTAGCCCTAACCCTCACCCTAACCCTTACCCTGAACATATCCCTCACCATAACCATAACCCTAACCCTAACCCTCACGCTAACCCACACCCTAACCCTAAACCTCACCATAACCCGCACCCTAATCCTAACCCTCATCCTAACAAAAACTCACCCTAACCCTTAACCTCACCTTAACCATAACCATAAAACTAACTCTACCCTAAAACTAAACCTGACCTTCACCCCAACCCTACTCCTAACCCTCAACTTAACCCTCAACCTAACCCTAACTCTAAACTTCATGCTAACCCTCACCCTAACCCTAAACCTAACCTTCAAACTAACCCTCACCCTAACACTCACTCTAACCCTAACCCTCACTCTCACCCTAACCCTCACCAAAACCCTTAACTCACCCTAACCTTAACCCTAACTCTAACTCTAACCCTCATACTAATCCTAACCCTCACCCGAACCCTAACCCTAAACCTCAACCTAACCCTCACCCTAACCCTAACCCAAACACTAACCCTAACCCTCACCCTCAAACTAGCCCTCACCCTAAACCTAATCCTAACCCTAACCCTCACCCTAACCTTAAACTTCACCCTAAACCTCATCCTCACCCCCACCCTAACCCTCACCCTAAACCTAACCCAAACCTTAACCTTCACCCTCACCCTAACTCTCACCCTTAAACTAACCCTTCACCTAAACCTAACCCTAACCCTGACCCTAATTCTCACCCTAACCCAAACCTTAACATTACCCTCACTCTCACCCTAACCCTCACCCTCACACACCCGGAAACCCAACACTAGACCTAACCGTCATCCTAACCCTCACCCTAACCCTAATGCTAATCCAAACACTCACATTCAACCTAACTCTCACCTGAAGCCTTACCCTCACCCTAACCCTAACCCTAACCCTCACAGTAAACCTAACCCTCACCCTAAAACTAACTCTACCACTCACCCTAACCCACACTCTAACCCTAACCCTAATCCTCACCCTATACCTAACCCTAACTCTAACCCTCCTCCTCACCCTAGACCTCACCCTAACCCTAACCCAAAATATCACCCTAACCCTAACCCTCACCCTAACCCTAACCCTCATGCTCACCCTAACACTCACCCTAACCCTAACCCTAACCCTCACCCTAACCCTCATCCTAACGCTAACCCTAACCCTCACCCTAAACCTCACTCTAACCCTAACCCTAACCTTAACCCTCACCCTCAGACTCACCCTCACACTAACCCTTAACCTGACCCTATCCCTCACACTAACCCGAACCCTAACATTAACCCTAACCCTCACCCTAACACTAACCCTAATCCTCACCCTCAACTTCACGCTAACCCTCACCCTAGCCCTAAACCTAACCCTCACACTAACCCTCACCCTAACACTCACTCTAACCCTAACCCTCACTCTCACCCTAACCCTCACCCAAACCCTTACCCTCAACCTAACCCTAACCCTAACTCTAACTCTAAACCTCACACTAAACCTAAACTTCCCCCGAAACCTAACCCTACCCCTCAACCTAACCCTCACCCTAACCCTAACCCTAAGCCTCTCCCTAACCCAAACACTAATCCTAACCCTCACCCTCAACCGAGCCCTCACCCTAAACCTAATCCTAACCCTAACCCTCACTCTAGCCCTAAACTTCACCCTAACCCTCATCCTCACCCCCACCCTAACCCTCACCCTAAACCTAACCCTAACATTAACCCTCAGCCTTACCCTAACTCTCACCCTTAAACTAACCCTAAACCTAACCCTAACCCTCACACTGACCCTAATACTCACCCTAACCCTAACTATAACTCTCACCCTCAACCTCACTCTAACCTCACCCTCATCCTAACCCTCACCCTAACCCTTACGCTCACCGTAACCCTAACCTTAATCCTAACCCTAACCCTCAACCTAACCCTAACCCTAACCCTCAGACTAAACCTAAATCTCATGCTAACCCTAACCCTATCCCTCAGCCTAACCCTCACCCTCACCCGAACCCTAATCCTAAACCTCAACCTATACATAAACTTGACCCTTACCCTCACCCTCACACTAGCCCTCACCGTGACACTAACAGTTACCCTAACCCTCACCCTTAACCTCACTCTCACCCTAACAGTAACCCTCACCCTCACCTTCACCCTCAGCCTAAACCTAACCCTAACACTAATCCTGACCCTTAACCTCACCCTCAGCCTCACCCTAACTCCAAACCTAACCATAAACCTAACCCTCACCCTACCGCTAATGCTAACCCTAACCCACACTCTTATGCTAAATGTCACCAAAACCCATACCCTCACCCAAACCCGAAACCTAACCCTAACCCAAACCCTCACACTAATCCAATCCCTAATCCTAACCTTAATCCTAACCCTCACATTAACCCTCAGCCTAACACTAACCCTAACCCTAACCCTCACCCTAACCCTAACCCTAATCCTCAACCTCAGCCTAACCCTCACTGTCACCATAACATTCAACCTAATCTTAACCCTCAGCCACACCCTGACTCTCAACCTCATCCCAACCCTCACCCTCACCCTAACCCTAACCCTCACCCTAAATATCAACCTAATCATAAGCCACACCCTAACCCTAAACCTAACCCTCACACTAACCCTAACCCTCACCCTAACCCTCACCCCCACCCTAATCCTCTCCATATACCTAACCCTAACCCTAACCCTCACCCTCACCCTCATCCTCACCCTAAGCCTCACGTTCACCCTAGCCCTCTCGTAACCCTAACTCTAACCCTATGCCTAACCCTCATCCTCACACTCCGCCTAATAATAACCCTAATGCAAATCCTACCCCTAACCCACCCCCTCACCCTTACCCTAACCCTAACCTTAAACCTCACCCTAAACCTAACCCTATTATTAACCCCAACCCTCACCCTAACCCTCACCCAACACTAACCCTAACCCCAATCCTCACACTAATCTTAACCCTCACCCTAACCCTAAACCTAACTCTCACACTAACTCTCACCTGAACACTGATTCTAACCCTAAGCCTCACTCTCACCCTAACCCTTACCCTAACCCTTAAGGTCAGAATAACCCTAACTCTAACCCTAAATCAAACCCTCACACTAAACCTAAACTTCACCGGAACCCTAACCCTACCCCGAACCCTAACCCTCAACCTAGCCCCATCCTTGAACCTCACCTTAACCCTAACACTAACCCTAACCCTCACCCTCGACCTAGCCCGCACCCTAAACCTAATCCTAACCCTAAAACTCATGCTAACCCTCACCCTAACCCTAAACCTAACCCTAACCCTCACCCAAACCCTCACCATACCCCTAATACTAATCCTATCACTCACCATCACCATTACCCTCATCTGAACCCTTACCCTCACCCTAACCCTAACCCTAACCCTAAACCTCACACTAAACCTAACCCTCACCCTAACACTAATCTTAACCCTAACCCTCTCACTAAACCTAACCCTCATGCTAACCCTAACCCTACACCTGAGCCTAACCCTCACACTAAGCGTAACCCTAATGCTAAATCTCACCCTATCCCTAACCCTAACCCTAACCCTCAACCTCACCCTAGCCCTCATCTAACACTAACCCTAATACAAACCCTCACCCTCACCCTAACACTCAACCTAACTCTAACCGTAAACCCCACCCTCCTACTAACCCTCACTCTAAACAAAACCCTAACTCTCACCCTAATCCTACGCATCATCATAAGAATAACCCTTATCCTAACCCTCAACCTCACCCTAACCCTCACCCTAACCATTGCCCTCACATTAACCTAAACCAAAATTTCACCTTAATCCTCACCCTAACCCTAAACCTTTCCCTCACCCTCACCCTAACGCTAAACCTTAGCCTAATCCTAACCCTCACCCTATGATTAACCCTAACCCTAAACCTAACCCTCACCATCACCCTAATCCTAACCCTAAAGCTCACCCTGACCCTCAACCTCAACCTAACACTAACCCTAACCATAACTCTCACCCTCACCCTCACACTCAACCTAAGCTAACCCTAACCCTCAGCCTAACTCTAAAGCTAACAATAACCCTATCCCTAATCCTAAACCTAAACCTCAACGTAAAAATAACTCTAACCCTAACCTTCACCCTAACCCCAAACCAAACCCTAACACTCACCCTAACCCTAACCCTAATCCTCAAACTCACCATAAACCTAACCCTAACACTAACCCTCACACTAAACCCATCCCTCACTCTTACACTAACCCTCACTGTAACCCTAACCCTCACTCTCACCCTCACCCTAATCCTCACCCTAAACCTTACGCTTACCCTCACCCTTACCCACAGACTAACCCTAAACTTCAACCTAACCCTAACCCTAACCCTCACCATCACCCTCACCCTAAACCTAATCCTAAACTTAACCCTAACCCAGACCCTCACCCTAACCCTAACCCTCACCCTAACCCTAACCCTCACCCTAACACTTACCCTCACTTACCCTCATCCTAAACCTAACCCTAACCCTCACACTAACCCTAACCCTCACCCTAACCCTAACCCTCATCCTAACCCTAACCCTCATCCTAACCCTAACCCTAAACCTCACCCTAACCCTAAAACTAAGCGTTACCCTAACCCTCAACCTAACCCTCACACTAACCCTAACTCTAACCATAACCATAACCCAAACCCTAGACCTCACCCTAACCCTAACTCTTATCCGCAGCCTCACTAACATCCTAAAGCTCACCTTCACCCGAACTCTCACCCTCACCCTAAAACTCACCCTTACCCTAAACCTGACCCTAACGCTAACCCTCAGCCTAATCCTAACCCTAACACTCACCCTGACCAAAAGCCTCAACCTACCCGTTAGTGTAAGCCAAATTCTCACCCTAAACCTAAACTAACCCAAACCCTCACCCTCACCCTAAACTTCACCCTCACCTTAGCCCTCACCCTAACCCTAACCCTAACCTTAACACTTAAACTAAACCTAATCCTCACCCTCACCCTCACCCAAACCCTCACCCTAACCCTAAACCTAACACTAACCCTCACCCTAACACTCACCCTTACACTTACCCTCACATTCACACTCACCCTCACCCTAACCCTAACCCTAACCCTCACCCTAACCCTCTCCGTACCCCTCACCCTAATCCTAACACTCACCCTCACACTCAACCTCACCCTCACACTAACCCTACCCCTCAGCCTCACCCTCACCCTCACCCTAACCCTCACCCTAACACTAATGCTAAAACTAATCCTCACCCTAAACCTAACCCTAAACCTAACCCTCACCCTCACCCTCAGCTAACCCTCACCCTAACTCTAACCCTAACGCTCACCCTAAACTTAACACTAATGCTCATCCTAAATCTAACCCTAACCCTAACCCTAACCCTCACCCTAACCCTAACCCTCACCCTACCCCAAACCCTAACCCTCACCCTCACCCTAACAATCAACTTAACCCTAAACTTCACCCCAACCCTAAACCTAACCCTAACTCTAACCCAAACCATCACCCTCACCTTAAACCTCACCCTAAACCATACCCTCACTCTAACCCTAAACCTAAACCTAACTGTCCCACTAATCCTAACCCTCACCCAAACTGTAACCCTAACCCTCACCGTCACCCTAACCCTCACGATCAACCTAACACTCACCCTAACCCTAACAATCACCCACACCCTAACCCTAACCATCATCCACACCCTAACCCTCACCCAAACCTTCACCCGAACCCGAACCTCAACCCTCACCCTGACCCTCACCCTGACACAAACCCTCACCGTAACCCTCACTGTAACCCTAATCCTCACCCTAAAAATAACCATTACATTTAACTAAACCAAACCCTCACCCTCATCCTCACCGGAAACCCCAGCCTCAACCTATCCATAACCCTAACACTACCCCTCACACTAACCCACACCCTCACCCTAACTCTAACCCACACCCTCACCCTAACCCTCACCATCACCCTAACCCTCCCCCTAACACTGTCTCACCCACACCCTAACCCTCACCCAAAACCTCACCCTCACCCTAACCCTAGCCCTCACCCTAACTCGAACCCCAACCTCAACCCTAATATTAAACCCAACCCTAACCCTAACCCTCACCCTCACCCTAAACCTAACCCTCAACTAACCCTCACTATAAAGCTAACCCGCACCTTAAACCTAGCCCTCACCCGCACCCAAACCATAACCCTATCCCTCACCCAACCCCTCACCCTAAACCTAACCCTAACCCTAAACCTCACCCTCTCCCTAACCCTCACCCGAACACTTACCCTCACCCTAACCCTCATAAGACCCCTAACCCTTACCCTAACACTAACCCTCCCCCTCCCCCTCCCACTCACCCAAACCCTAACGCTAACCCTAACCGTCATCCTAACCTTAAGCCTAACCCTCAACATCATCGTAACCATTACCCTCACCCAAACACTCACACTCACGCTAACCCTCACCCTCACCCAAAACCTCACACTAACCGAACCCTCACCCTAACCCTAAACCTAACCCTACCCCTAACACTAATCCTAAGCCTAACCCTCACACAAAACCTAAACCTAAACCTCACCCTCACACTCACACTAACCCGTACCCTAACCCTAACCCTCACCCTATCCCTAACCCTAACCCTAACCCTCACCCTAACCCTAGCCCTAGGCCGAACACTGACCCTAACCCTAACCATCACCTTAACCCTCACCTCACCCTAAACGTAACCTTCACCCTAACCCTAACCGTAACCCTCAACCTCACCCTCACCCTCACCCTCAGCCTAAACTTAACCCTAACACTAATCCTAACCCTAAACCCCACCCACAACGTCAAACTAACTCTAACCTTAACCCCAAATCTAAACCTCACCCTAATCCTAACGCTAACCGTAACCCTCACCCTCACCCTAAACCTCACCAGAACCCTTACCCTCACCCTAACCGAAACCTAAACCTAAGCCTAACCCTCACACTAATCGTAACCCTCACCCTAACCCTAATCCTACACCTCACCCAAACCCTCACCCTAATACTGACTCTAACCCTAACCATCACCCTAACACTAACCCTAATCCTCAACCTCACCCCAACCCTCATTGTCACCCTAACCCTCACCCTATTCCTAACTCTCACTCACACACTAACTCTCATCCTCACATTAATCCACAACCTCACCCTAAATATCACCCTAACCCTAACCCTAAACCTAACCCTAACCTAACCCTAAACCTCACCCTCACCCTCACACTCAGCCTCAGCCTAACCCAAATCCTAACCCTAACCCTCAGCCTCAACGTAACCCTAACTCTAACCCTATCCCTAACCCTAACCCTCACCCTCACCCTAAACTTCACCCTAAATATTACCCTCACCCTAACGCCAATGCTAACCCTAACCCTCACACTAAACCTAACCCTAATCCTCACCCTCAACATGAACCTAACACTAACCCTAACCCTCACATTAAAACTAACCCTAACCTAACTGTAAACCTCACCCTATAGCTCACTCTAACCCTAACCCTAACCCTAAATCTCACCCTCACCCTAACACTCACCCTAACCATTACCCTCGACCTAACCATCACCGTCAACCTAACCCTCACCATAAACCTAACCCAAACCCGAATCCTCACCCTCACCCTAACCATAACCCTAACCCTAACCCACATCCTAATCCTCACCCTACCCTAAGCCTAACCCTAACCCTGTCGCTTACCCTAACCCTAACACTCAACCTAACTGTAACCTAACACGAATCCTAACCCTCACACTAACCCTCACACTAAAACTAAACCTAACCCTAACAGTAACCATCAAGCTACCCTCACTCTAACCTTAACCCTAACCCTAAATCTCACCCTCAACCTAACACTCACCCTAACAGTTACCCTCGCCCTACCACCCTCACCCTAACATTCACCCTATACCTAACACACACCCTAACCCTCGCCCTCACCCTAAACATAACCCTAACACTAACCCTCACCCTAACACTCAACTTTCCCTAACTCTAACCCAAAACTTCACACTCACCCTAAACCTCACCCTAACCTTTACCCTCACCCTAACCCTAACACTAACCCTCACACTAATCCTAACCCTCACCCTAACCCTAATCATACCCCTCACCCTAACCCTCACCCTAACACGAACACTAACCTAATCCTCACCCTTACCATAACCCTAACACAACCACTCACTCTATCCCTCACATTCACCCTAAACCTCAACCTAACCCTAACCCTCACCCACATCCTAACCCTCAGATTTACCATAAACCTAAACCTCACCCTAACCGTAAATCCAAACCTAACCCTCACCCTAACCCTTACCCTCAAACTAAACATAAACCTTAACCTAACCCTAACCCTAACCCTCACCATCACACTTACCCTAAGCCTAAGCCTAAGCCTAACCCTAACCCTCACCATCACACATAGCCTAAGCCTAACCCTAACTCTAACCCTAACCCTCACCCTAACCCTAACCCTCACCCTAAACCTAACCCTCACCGTAACCCTTACCCTCACACTAACCCTCACCCTAACCTAACCTTAACCCTCACCTTAAACCTCACCCTTAACCTAACCCTAACCCTAACCTTCACCCTCACGCTTAATCTTAACACTCAGCCTAACCGTAACCCTAACCCTAACACTAACTGAAACCCTCACGCTAAACCTAACCCTCACCCTAACCCTAAACCTAACCCAAACCCTCACACTACATGTAACCCTCACAGTAACACAATAAACCTAATCCTACCCCTCAGCCTAACCCTCACCTTAACCCTAGACCTCACCCTAACTCTAACCCTAACCTTAACCCTAACCCTAACCCTCACCCTCACCCTTACCCTAACCCTCACCCTAACACTAAAACGCACATTAAACCTAGCCCTCACCCACACTCAAAACCTAACCCTAACCCTCACCCTAACCCTCACACTAACCCTAAAACTAACCCTAACCCTCACCCTCTCCCTAAACCTTACCCTAAACCTTACTCTCACCCTAACCCTCACACTAACCCTAACCCTTACCCTAACACTAACCCTACACCTGCCCTTCACCCTCACCCAAACTCTAACGCTAACCCTAACCCTCATCCTAAACCTAAGCCTAACCCTCATCCTCACCCTAACCCTTACCCTCACCCAAACCCTCACACTCACGCTAACCCTCACCCTCAACCAAAACATCACGCTAACCCTAACCCTAACCGTAACCCTAACCCTCACCCTAACCCTAACCCTCCCTCTAACCCTCAAACTCAACCTAATCCTCACCCTAACCATAACCCTAACCCTGACCTAACCCCAACCCCCATCCTCACCCTAACCCAAACCCTCAACATACCCCTCACCCTAACCCTAAACCTAACCCTCTCCCTCACCCTCATACTCACCCTCACCCTAAGCCTACCCCTAACCCTAAACCTAATCCTAACCCTAAAGTTCACGCTCACCCTCACACTCACCCTAACCCTAACCCTAACCCTAACCATAACCATAACCATAACCATAACCCTAACCCTCACCCTCAGGGTAACACTCACCCTAACCCTTAACTTTACCATAATCCTCACCCTCACCGTCACACTCACACCTCACCCTAACCCTAACCCTCACCACACTTTAACCCGAACCCTCACCAAAACCCTCACCCTCACCCTAACTGTCAACGTCACCCTAAACATCACCCTAACACTAAAACTCAACCTAACCCTAACCCTAACCTTTACCCTAACCATAATCCTCACCCTCACCCTAACCCTAAGCCTAACCCTAACCCTAACTCAAATCCTAAGCCTAACTTTCACCCTAAACCTAACCCTAAACCTCACCCTCACACTCACCCTAACCCTAACCCTAACCCTCACCTTAACCCTAACACTCAGCCTCACCCTAACTCTCAACCTCACCCTAAACATTACCCTAACCCTAACCCTTATCCTCACACTAACCCTAACCCTAAACCTAACCCTCATCCTAACCCTCACCCTAAACCTAACCCTAACCCTACCCCTCACCTTACCCTACCCCTACCCCTAACCCTAACTCTAAAACTCACCCTCACCCTAAACCTCACCCTCACCCTAACCCTCACCCTCAAACTAACCAGCATCCTAAACCTAAACCTAAACCACACCCTCATCCTAACCCTCACCCTAAACCTTACCCTCCCTGCATCCAAAACCTTAACCCTAACCCTAACCCTCACCCTAACCCTAACCTTAACCCTTACCCTAACCATAACCCTAAACCTCACCCTATCCATATCCCTAACTCTTAACCTCACCCTCACACTAGCCCTCAACCTAACCCAAACACTAACCCTAACCCTCACCCTAACTGCCACCCTCACCCTAACAGTAACCCTCACCCTCAGCCTAAACCTAACCCTAACCCTAATCCTAACCCTAAACCTCCCCCTCACCCTCAACCTAACTCTAAACCTAACCCTAACCATAACCCTTACTCTCTAACGCGAACACTAACCCTAACCCTCAACCTCACCCTAAAACTCACCAAAACCCTTACCCTCACCCTAACCGAAACCTAAACCTAACCCCAACCCTCACACTAATCCTAACCCTCACCCTAAACCTAATCATAACCCTCAACCTAACCCTCACCCTAACACTAAACCTAACCCTAACCCTAACCCTAATCCTTACCCTCAGCCTAACCCTCATAGTCACCATTACCCTCACCCTAATCTTAACCCTCACCCACACAATAACTCTCACCCTCACCCCAAACCTCACCCTCTCCCTAAACCTCACCCTCACCCTAAACATCATCATAACCATAAGCTTCACGGTAACCCTAAACCTAACCCTCACTCTAACCCTGTCCCTCACCCTTACCCTCACCCCCACCCTAATCCTCTCCATAACCCCAACCTTAACCCTTACCGTAAACCTAAAGCTCACCCTCACCCTCATCCTCACCCTAAGCCTCATGCTCACCCTAGCCCTCACCTAACCGTAATTCTAACCCTAACCCTAAGCCTCACCCTCACAATCAGCCTAATCATAATGCTAACCCAAATCATAACCCTAACCCTCACCATCACCCTAACCCTAACCCTAACCTTAAAACTCACTGTAACCTTAACCCTAACATTAACCCTAAACCTCACCCTAACCCTCACCCAACACTAACCCTAACCCTAACCCTCAGCCTCAAACTTACCCTCACCCTAACAATAAACCTAACCCTCACCCTAAGCCTCACCCTAACCCTAACCCTCACTCTCACCCTCACCCTCACCCTAACCCTTACCGTCACAATAACACTAACCCTATCCCTAACTCTAACCATTACACTAAACCTAACCTTCACACGACCCAAAACCTACCCCTCAACCTAACCCTCAACCTAGCCCTAATCTTAACCCTCACCCAAACCCTAACACTAACACTAACCCTCACCCTCAACCTAGCACCCACCCTAAACCTAATCCTAACCCTAAACCTCACCCTGACCCTAATCCTCACCCTAACCCTAAAACTAACCCTCACCCTCACCCTAACCCTCAGCCCCAACCTACTCCTCTCCATAACCCTAACCCTAAACCTTACCCTAACCCTCACCCTCATCCTCATCCTCACCCTAAGCCTCACGCTCACCCTAGCCCTCACCTAACCGTAACTCTAACCCTAACCCTAAGCCTCACACTCACAATCAGCCTAATCATAACCCTAACGCAAATCCTAACTCTAACACTCACCCTCACCTTAAATCTGACCCTAAGCTTAACACTCTCCTTAACCTTAACCCTAACATTAACCACAAACCTCACCCTAACCCTCACCCAACACTAACCCTAACCCTAACCCTCAGCCTCAAGATAACCCACACCCTAACAATAAACCTAACCCTCACACTAACCCTCACCTTAACCCTCACCCTAACCCTAACCCTCACTCTCACCCTCAACCTCAACCTAACCCTTACCGTCACAATAACCCTAACCCTAACCCTAAGTCTAACCATTACATTAAACCTAACCTTCACACGAACCCAAACCCTACCACTCACCCTAACCCTCAACCTAGCCATAACCCTAACCCTCACCCTAACCCTAACACTAAAACTAACCCTCACCCTCAACCTAGCCCTCACCCTAAACCTAATCCTAACCCTAACCATCACCATAAGCCTAACCTTCACCCTTACCCTCAACCTCAACCTCACCCTTACCCCCACCCTAATCCTCACCCTAAACCTAACCCTAACCATAACCCTAAACCTAACCCTAACCCTAACCCTGACACTAATTCTCACCCTAACCCTAAACTTAACCCTCACCCTCACCCTCACCCTTAACCTCACCCTAAACCTCACCCTCACCCTCTCGCTAACCCTAAACCTAACCCTAACGATCACCCAAAGCCTCACCCTAACCCTAATGCTAAACCAAACACTCACCCTCACCCTAACCCTCAACTGAAACCTTACCCTTACCATAACCCTAAACCTAACCCTCACACTAAACCTAAAGCTCACCCTAACCCTAACTCTACCATTCAGGCTAACACTGAACCTAAACCTAAACCTAACACTAGTCCGCTACCTAACCCTAACCCTAACCCTTACCCTCTCCCTCACCCTAGACCTCACCCTAAAACTAACCCTAACCCTCACCCTATACCTAACCCTCACCCTAACCCTAACCCTCACCCTCACCCTAAACCTCATCCTAACCCTTACCCTAAGCCTCAACCTAAACCTAACCCTCACCCTAAACCTAATATTCACCCTAAACCTCACTCTAACCCTAACCCTAACCTTAACCCTCTCCCTCACCCTCACCCTCACCCTAAACCTTACCCTGACCCTCACCCTAACCCTAATGCTCACCCTAACCCTAGCCCTCACCCTAACCCTCATCCTCACTCTAACCCTCACTCTAACCCTAACCCTAAACTTAACCCTCCCCCTCCCCCTCCCCCTCCCCCTTACCCTTACCATATCCCTCACCCTAACCCTAGACCTAACCCTAAACCTAACCCTTACCCTAACCCTAATGCTACCCCTCAGGCTAAACTTCAACCTATCCCTAAACGTAACCCTAACCCTCACCCTAACCCTAACCCTAACCCTCAACCTAAACCTAACTTTCAACCTAATCCTCACCCTCAACCTAATCTTCTGGCTCACCCTAAACCTAACCCTTAGTTAACCAAAACCCTCACCCTCAGCCTCACCCTAACTCTAACCCTAACCCTACCCCTCAGAGTAACCCTCAACATAAAACTAACCCTCACCCACAACCTGACCCAAATCCTTACCCTAACCCTTAGCCTAACCCTTACCCTCACCCTAACACTCACCTTAACCCTTAACCTCAACCTAAACCAAAACCTAACTCTCACACTAACCCTAACACTCACCCTAAAACTAACACTAACACTAACACTAAACCTAAACCTCACCCTAAACCTCACCATAACCATAACCCTAACCCTAAACCTCACCCTACCACTCACCATAACCCTA
This sequence comes from Dipodomys merriami, assembly GCF_024711535.1. Taxonomy (NCBI): domain Eukaryota; kingdom Metazoa; phylum Chordata; class Mammalia; order Rodentia; family Heteromyidae; genus Dipodomys; species Dipodomys merriami. The sequence continues at coordinate 1,202,605 of NW_027204760.1, forward strand.
ACCCTAAACCTAACACTCACCCTCACCCTAAACCTCACCCTAACACTTATACTCTCCCTATTCTAACCCTAAACGTAACACTAACCCTCACCCTAACCCTAACACTCACCCAAACCCTAAGCTTAACACTAACCCTAACCCTCACCCTAACCCTCACTCCAACCCTAACCCTAACCTTAAACCTCTCCCTCACCCTCACTCTCACCCTAACCCTTACCATGACCCTATCCCTCACCCTAACCGTAAACCTAACCTAACCCTAACCCTCACCCTAACACTAACGCTATACCTCACGCTAAACCTAAACCTACCCATAACCCTAACCGTAAACCTCACCCTAACCTTAACCATAACCCTCAACCTAAACCTAACTCTCAACCTAATCCATACCCTCAGCCTAATCCTCTGGCTAACCCTAAACCTAACCCTTACTTAACTGAAACCTTCAATCTCAGCCTCAACCTAACTCTAAACCTAACCCTACCACTCAGCCTAACCCTCAACCTAACCCTAACCCTCACCCTCAACCTGACCCAAATCCTTACCCTAACCCTTAGCCTAACCCTCAACCTCACCCTAACCCTCAACCTAACCCTTACCCTGACCCTAAACCAAAACTTAAACCTAACCCTAACTCACACACTAACCCGAACACTCACCCTAACACTAACCCTAACACTAAACCTAAACCTCACCCTAACCATAACCCTAACCCTAACCCTAAACCTCACCCTACCACGCACCCTAACCCTAACCCTAAACCTAACCCTCACCTTCACCGTAACGCTTACCCTCACTCTAACTCTCACACTAACCCTAACCTTAACCCTCACCTTAACCCTCACTCTTAACCTAACCCTAACACTAACCCTCAGCCTCACGCTCCCCTTAACCGTCAGCCTAAACCTAACCCTAACGCTAACACTAACAGAAACCCTCACACTAAACCTAACCCTCAGCCAAACCCTAAACCTAACCCTAACCCTCACACTAAATGTAACCCTCACAATGATCCTAATCCTACCCCTCAGGCTAATCCTCACCCTAACCCTAACTGTAACCTTAAGCCTCACCCTATCCGTAACCCTAACCCTAACCCTCACCCTCACCCTAGCACTCACCCTAACACTGAACCTAACCCTAACGCTCACCCTAACCCTCACCTCACCCTAAACGTAACCCTCAACCTCACGCTAACTGTAAGCCTCACCCTAACCCTAACCCTCACCCTAAACCAAACCCTAAACCTCACCCTCAATCTAACACACACTGTCACCCTAACCCTCACCCTAATCTTTACTCTCACCCACCCACACCCTAACTCTCACCCTCAACCCAACCCTCACCCTCACCCTAACACTCACCCTCACCCTCAGCCTGACCCTAACAATCACCCTAACCCTAACACTCACACTAACCCTAACCCTAACACTAACCCTAACCCTAACTGTAACCCTTACCCTAACCCTAAACCTAACCCTAGCCAGACCCCTCACCTTACCCTCCCTCTCCCCCTAACCCTCACCCTAACCCTCACCCTCAAACTACCTAGCATCCTAACCCTAACCCTCACCCTAACCCTTACCCTCCTCGTATCCAAAAACTTAACCCTAACCCTAACCCTCACCCTAACCCTAACCTTAACCCTTACCCTAACCCTAACCCTAAACCTCACCCTATCCATAACCCTAACTCTTACCCTCACACTAGCCCTCACCCTAACACTAACACTAACCCTAACCCTCACCCTAACCGACACCCTCACCCTAACAGTAACCCTCACCCTCAGCCTAAACCTAACCCTAACACTAATCCTAACCATAAACCTCACCCTGACCCTCAATCTAACTCTAAACCTAACCCTAAACCTAAAACTCACAATAACGTGAATGCTAACCCTAACACTCAACCTCAACCTAAAGCTCATGAAAACCTTTACCCTCACCCTAGCCCGAAACCTAACCCTAACCCCAACCCTCACACTAATCCTAACCCTCACCCTAACCCTAATCCTAACCATCACCCTAACTCTCACCCTAACCCTCACCCTAACCCTAACCCTAATACTCACCCTCAGCCAAACCCTCATAGTCACCATAAAACTCACCATAATAATAAACCTCACCCACACCCTAACTCTCACCCTCACCGCAAACCTCACCCTCACCCTTAACCTCACCCTCACCCTAAACATCATCCTAACCATAAGCCTCACCTGAATCCTAAACCTAACCCTCACTCTAACCCTAACCCTCACCCTAACCCTCACCCCCACCGTATTCCTCTCCATAAACCTAACCCTCACCCTCACCCTCACCCTCACCCTCATCCTCACCCTAAGCCTCACACTCACCCTAGCCCTCACCTAACCGTAACTCTAACCCTAACCCTAAGCCTCACCCTCACACTCAGCCTAATCATAACCCTAATGCAAATCCTAACCCTAACCCTCACCCTCACCCTAACCCTAACCCTAACCTTTACCCTCACCGTAACCTTAACCCTAACATTAACCACAAACCTCACCCTAACCCTCACCCAACACTAACCCTAACCCTAACCCTCAGCCTCAAGCTAACCCACACCCTAACAATAAACCTAACCCTCACACTAACACTCACCCTAAAACTCACCCTAACCCTAAACCTCAGTCTCACCCTAACCCTCACCCTAACCCTTACCGTCGCAATAACCCTAACCTTAACCCGAACTCTAACCATTACACTAAACCTAAACTTCACACGAACCCAATCCCTACCCCTCACCCTATCCCTCACCCTCACCCTAACCCTAAACCTTAGATTAACACTAACCAAAACCCTCAGCCTAAGTCTAACCCTAACCCTAACCCTAATTTTCACCGTCACCCTATTCCTAAACCTAACCCTCACCCTCACCCTTACCCTCAACCTAACACTAACCGTAACTCTAACCTTCACCCTCAACCTCACCCTCACCCTAACCCTAATCCTAACCCCAACCCTCACACTAACTCCAACCCTAACCCAAACCTAACCCTCCACTAAGCCGAACCCTAACCCTAAAATTTACCCTAATCCTCACCCTCACCAGAAATCAAACCCTAAACTTAACCCCCTCCCTAACCCTAACCCTAACCCTCACCCTAACCCTAACACTAACCCTAAACCTCACACTCACCCTAAACCTCACCCTAACCGTTATACTCACACTAACCGTGAACCTAATTCTAAACTTACCCCTCACACTAATCCTAACCCTAACCCTAACCCTAACCCTAAATTTCACCCTGACCCTCACCCTTACCCTAAGCCTAACCCAAACCCTCACCCTAACCTTAACCCTAATGCTAACCCTCACCCTCACCCTAACCCTCACTGTCACCCTAACCCTCACCCTAATCCTAACACTCAACCACACCCTAAACCTCACCCTCACCCGAACCCTCACCCGAACCTTAAACCTTAACATCACCCTAAAACGAACCCTCAACCTAACCCTAACAATAACCCTCACCCTCACCCTCACCGTTATCCTTAGCCTAACCTTCACCATAACCCTAATCGTAACCCTCACCCTTACCCTAACCCTAACACTCAACCTAACCCTAACGCTCACCCTCACCCTAACCATAACGCTCAACCTCACTCTAACCCTCACCGTCACCCTAACCCTCACCCTAACCATAACCCTAAACCTCACCCTAACCCTAACCCTCACCCTCACCCTCAACCTCACCCTAAGACTAACCCTAAACCAAACACTAACCCTAAACCTAAATCCCACACTCACCCTCACCCTTACATTAACCCTCACCCTAACCCTAACCCTTACCCTCACAATCACCCTAAACCTAATCCTAACCCTAACCCTCACCCTAACCTACTCCCTCACCCTAACCCTATCCCTCACCCTCACCCTCAAGCTAACCTAAACCTAACCGTCACCCTCATCCTAAGTCTAACCCTCACCCACACCCTGCCCTTTCCCTCACCGGAACAATCACCCTCACACTAACCCACACCCTCACTCTAAACAAAACCCTAACTCTAACCCTCACCCTCACCCTAACCTTCAAACTTACCATTACCCACACCCTAAACATGACTCTAACCCTACCCTAACGCTCACACTAAACCTAACCATCACCCTAACCCTAACACTAAGCCTAAACTTAACCCTCACCCCCAACTTCAACCTTATCCTCAGCCTAACCCTAACCCTAAACCTAATTCTAACCCTAACTCTCACCCTCATGCTCACCCTAAACCTAACCCTGACCCTCACATAACTCTAAAGCTGACAATAACCCTAACCCTAACCCTAATGCTGAACCTCACCCTAACCCTAACCCTAACCCTAAGCCTCACCCTAAACTTAACCTTAACCCTAAACCTCTCCCTAACCCTAACCCTAATCCTCAACCTCACTCTAACCCTAACCCTAAGCCTAACCCTCACAGTAAACCTATCCCTCATCCTCACCCTAATCCTCACCCTAAATCTTACCCTCACCCTCACCCTTACCCTCACACTAACCCTAATCCTCAACCTAACCCTAAACCTAACCCTCACCATCAACCTCACCCTCAGGCTAACCCTAACACTCACTCTAATCCTAACCCTCACCCTCACCCTAACCCTCAACCTCACCCGAAACCGAACCCGAACGCTTAACCTCACCCTAACCCTAACCCTAACAGTAAACCTAACCCTCACCCTGACACAAACCCTAACCCTAACCCTAACCCTCACACTAAACCTAAACCTCAAGCTAACTCTAACCCTACCCCTGAGCCTAATACTCACACTAACCCTAACCCTAATCGTACACCTCACCCTATCCCTAACCCTAACCCTAAACATCAACCTCACCATAGCCCTCAGCTAACACTAACCCTAACCCTACCCTCAACTTCACCATCACCCTAACCCTCAACCTAAACCTAACCCTCAACCACACGTAACCCTCACCCTCACCAGAACCCTCACCCTCACCCTAATCATAAACAACACTCTAAACCGAACACTCACCCTAACTCTAACCCTAATACTCAACCTAAACCTAACTCTCACCCTCCCCCTCCCCCTCCCCCTAAGCCTAACCGTCATCCTAACGCTAAACCTATCCCTAACCCTCACCCTAACCTTAACCCTCACCCTCACCCTAAACCTAAGCCTCAACCACACCCTAACCGTCACACTCACCCAAACACTCACTCTCACACTAACCCACACCTTCACCCAAAACATCACCCTAACTCTAACCCTCACCCTCACCCTAACCCTAACCATCACCTTAACGCTAACCCTATCCCTCACCCTCACCCTCACCCTAACCCTAAGCCTAGCCCTCACCCTAAGCCTAACCGTATCCCTCACCCTAACCCTCACCCTAAACCTAACGCTAACTTTCACCTTCATCCTCACCCTTACCCTAACCCTAACCCTCACCCAAACCGTCACCCTCATGCTAACCCTCACCCTCACCCAAAACATCACGCTAACCGTAGCCCTCACCCTAACCCTAACCCTAAACCTCACCCTAACCCTAACTCTCAAACTCAACCTAATCCTCACCCTAAACATAACACTAACCCATACCTAACTCAAAACCTCACCCTCAGCCTAACCCTCACACTCAACATAGCCCTCACACTCACCCTAACCTGAACCCTAACCCTAACCTTCACCCTCACCCTCACACTCACCCTAACCTTCACTTTAACCCTTACCCTCACCCTAACCCTCACAGTAACCCTAACCCTAAACCTCAACCTAACCCTCATTCTAACCCTAACCCTAACACTAAACATCAACCTAACCCACACACTCAACCTAACCCTAATCCTCACCCTCATCCTAACCCTCACATTAAACCTTAACCTCACCTTAACTCTAACCCTAACCCTCACACTACCACTCATCCTGACTCTAATACTCACCCTAACCCTAACCCTAAACATTAGCCTCACTCTCACCCTAACCCTCACGGTTACCCTAACCCTCACCCTAAACCTAATGCTCACCCACACCCTAACCCTCAACCTCACCCTCATCCTCACCCTAAACCTCACCCTCAACCTAGCCCTCACCATAACCGTAACACTAACCCTAAACCTTACCTAACTGAAAGCATCACCCTCACCCTCACCCTAACCCTCACCCTCACCATAATACTTACCCTCACCCTAACCCTCACGCTAACCCTAAGCCTCACCCTCACCCTCACTCTCACGGTCACCCTCACTCTCACCCTAACACTCACCCTCACCCTAACCCTTACCTTCACCCTAACCCGAACCCCCACCCGAACCCTTACCTCACGGTAACACTCACTCTGACCCAAAACATCACCCTAACCCTAACAATCACCCTACCACTATCCCTAAACCTCACCCTAACCCTAACCATCCCTCTAACCCTCAAACTCACCCTAATCCTCACCATAGCCATAACCCTAACCCTTACCTAAGCGAAACCCTCACCCTCACCCTAACACTAACCCTCATCCTAACCCTAACTTTAACCATAACATGCACCCTAACCCTAACCCTAAATCTCACCATCACCCAAACCCTAAACTGTACCCTAAACCTTATCCTCCCCCTACCCTAAGCCTAACCCTAACCCTAACACTAACACTCGCCCAAACCCTAAGCCTAACACTAACCCTAACCCTCACCCTCTCCTTCAGCCTCACCCTAATCCTAAACCTACCACTCACCCTAACCCTCATCCTAACCCTAACCCTAAGCCTAATACTAACTTTAACACTAACCCTAACCCTTACCCTCACCCTGACCCTCACCCCTCAGTCTAACGCTAACCATCACCCTAACCTTTACCCTCACCCTACCCTAACTCTAACCCTCACCCTAAACCTAAAACTCACCCTAACCCTATCCCTTACACTAACCCTAAAACTAACCTCACCCTAACCCTAAACCTCAACCTCACCCTAACACTCACCCTAACCCTTAGCCTAAAACTAACCCTGAACCTCACCCTAAGCCTAACACTAAACCTCACACTCACCCTTACCCTCACCCTAACCCTAAGCCTAACCTTCACCATAACCCTCAACCTAACCCTAATCCTAAGCCTAACCCTCACCATAATCCTAACCCTAACCCTCAATCTCACCTTCATCCTCACACTAAACCTTACCCTTCCCCTCACCCTAACCCTCATCCTAACCCTAACTATAACCCAAACACTCACGCTAACACTAACGCTAATCCTAACCCTCACCCTCAAACTCAACCTCAGCATAACCCTAACCCTAACCCTAACCCTCACCCTAACCCTAACCCTCATCCTAACCCTTACCCTCACACTAACTCTCACACTAACCCTAACCTTAACCCTCACCTTAACCCTCACCCTTAACCTAACCCTAACCCTATCCCTCACCCTCACACTCCCCTTAACCGTCAGCCTAAACCTAACCCTAACCCTAACACTAACCGATACCCTCACACTAAACCTAACCCTCACCCTAAACCTAAACTTAACCCTAACCCTCATACTAAATGTAACCTTCACAATAACCCTAATCTTACCCCTCAGCCTAACCCTCACCCTAACCCTAACACTCACCTTCACACTAGCCCTCACCCTAACACTGACCCTAACCCTAACCCTCACCCTAACCTTCACCTCACCCTACACGTAACCCTTACCATCACCCTCACCCTCAAACTCAGCCTAAACCTAACCATAACACTAATCCGAACCCTAACCCTCACCCTAAACCTCAGGCTAACTCTAACCTTAACTCTAAACTTAAACCTCACCCTAAACCTAATGCTAACACTAACCCTCACCCTCACCCTAAACCTAACCCAAACCCTTACGCTCACCCTAACCTGAACCTAAAGCTAAGCCTAACCCTAACACTAATCCTAATCCTCACCCTAACCCTAATCTTACACCTCACCCTAACCCTCACCCTAACACTAACCCTAACCCTATCCATCACCCTAACAGTAACCCTAATCCTCACCCTCACCCCAACCCTCATTGTCGCCCTATCCCTCACCCTAATCTTAACCCTCACCCATACACTAACTCTCATCCTCACCCAAACGCTCACCCTCACCCTAATCCTCACCCTCACCCTAAACATCATCCTAACCATAACCCTCACCCTAACCCTAAACCTATCCATCACCTTCACCCTAACCCTCATCCTAACCCTAACCCTAACCCTAACCCTCACCCTCAACCTCACCCACACCCTCAGCCTAACCATAACCCTAACCCTAATCCTACCCTAACCCTAACCCTAACCCTAACCCTCACCCAAACCCTAACCCTAACATTAACCATAACACTCACCCTAACCCTAAACCTCACCCTCAGGTTAACCCTCACCCTAATCCTTACACTCACCTAACCCTACCCCTCACAGTAAACATAACCTCACACTAACCCTAACTATACCCCTCAACCTAACCCTCATCATAAACCTAACCCTAACCCCAACCCTCACCCTAAACCTAACCCTAACCCTAACCCTCAACCTAACCCTCACCGTCACCCTCATACTCAGCCTAACCCTAATCCTAACCCTAACCCTCAGCCTCAACCTAACCCTAACTCTAACCCTAACCCTAACCCTAACCCTCACCCTCACCCTAAACCTCATCCTAAACATTACCCTCACCCTTACCCTAACCCTTACTGTAACCATAACCCTAAACCTAACCCTCACCCTCACCCTATTCCTCACCGTAAACATTACCCTCACCCTCACCTTTACCCTCAAACTAACCTTAAACCTCAACCTATCCCTAACCCTAATCCTCACCATCACCCTCACCCTAAGCCTAACCCTAACCCTAATCCTAACCCTAACACTAACCCTCACCCTCACCCTAACCCTCACCATAATCCTTCCCCTCACCATAACCCTTCCCCTCATGCTAACCCTCACCCTAACCTAACCTTAACCTTCACCTTAACCTTCACACTTTACCTAACCCTAACCCTAACGCTCACCCTCACTCTCACCTTAACCGTCAGCCTAAACCTAACCCTAACCCTAACAGTAACCGATAACCTCACACTAAACCTCACCCTCACCCTAAACCTACACCTAAACCTAACCTCACCCTAAACGTAACCCTCACCCTCACCCTAATCGTAATCCTCACCCTCACTCTCACCCTCAAGCTAACTCTAACCTTAACCCTAAACCTAAACCTCACCTTAATCCTAATGCTAACACTAACCTTCACCCTCACCCTAAACCTCACCCAAAACATTACCCTCACCCTAACCCTCACCCTAACCCTAAACCTAACATTAACAATAACACTCACCCTAACCCTCACCTTAACACTAAACCTAACCCAAACCCACACACTCATGCTAACCCCCACCCCAACCCTTTCCCTCACCCTAACCCTTACCCTAAATCTTACCCTCACCCTACAATAACCCTATCACTGAAACGAAACCTCACCCTAACCCTAAAACTCAACCAAAACCTAACCATAACACTAACCATAAACCTCACGCTAAACCTCACTCCAACCCTAACCGTAAACCTTACCCTAAACATACCCCTCACCCTACCCCTCACCCTAACCCTAATCCTAACGCTAACCCTCACCTCACCCTAATATTCACCCTAACACTTACCCTCACCCTAACCCTCACCCTCATTCTAACCCTAAACCTAAACCTAACCCTCACCCTTACCCTCACCCTAACGCTATCCCTTACCCTCCCCCTCCCCCAACCCTCTCCCTAACCCTAACCCTAACCCTCACCCTCACCCTAACCCTAACCCTCAGCCTCACCCTCACCCTAACCCTAACCCTACGCCTCACCCTACCCCTCATCCTAAACCTAACCCTAACCCTAACACTCATCATAACCCTAAAGCTAACCCTAACCCTCACCCTCACCCTCAGCCTAAGCCTAACCCTCACCCTACCCTTTACCTTCACCCTACACTAACCTTCACCCTAAACCTAACACTCACTCTAACTGTAAAACTAACACTAACCCTATCCCTCACCCTAATCCTCACCCTAAAACTAACCCTAACCCTAACTGTAAACATCACCCTACCCCTCACACTAACCCTAACCCTAACCCTAAATTTCACCCTCACCCTAACACTCACCCTGACCGTTACCCTCGCCCTATCCCTCACCCTCACCTTAACCCTCACCATAAAACTAACCCAAACCCTAAATCTCACCCTCACCCTAACCATAACCCTAACCCTAACCCTCATCCTAACCCTCAACCTAACCCTAACACTAAACCCAAACCTCATCCTCACCCTCAACCTAACCATAACCCTAACCCTAACCCTCATCCTAACCTTCACCCTACCCTAACCCTAACCCTAACCCTAACCCTAATCCTCACCCTAAACCTAACACTCACCCTAACTGTAAACCTAACACTAACCCTAACCCTCAACCTAACGCTCACCCTGAAACTAACCCTAACCCTAACTGTAACCATCCCCCTACCGCTCAGCCTAAACCTAACCCTAACCCTCACCCTCACCCTAACCATAACCCTAACCCTAACCCTCATCCTTACCCTAAACTTAACCCTAAAGCTAACCCCAAACCTCACCCTGACCCTAAACCTCACCCTAACCCTAACCCTAACCCTCACACTAATCCTAAACCTCACCCTAACCCTAACCATACCCCTCACCCTAACACCCACACTAACACGAACACTAACCCTAAACCTCACCCTAACCATAACCCTAACACAACCACTCACCCTAACCCTCACAGTCGCCCTAAACCTCACCTTAACCCTAACCCTCACCCACATCCTAACCCTTACCTTAACCCTAAAAGTAAATCTCACGCTGACCGTAAACCTAAACCTAACCCTCACCCTAACCCTAACCCTAATCCTCACCCTCACGCTAACTCTAAACTTAACCCTAACATTCACAATAAACCCATCTCTCAGCCTTACCCTAACCCTCACCCTCACCCTAACCCTAACACTAACCCCCACCCTCACCCTCAAACTTACCCTCACACTAAGCCTAACCCTCAACCTAACCCGTAACCTAAACCTCACCATCAACCTCACCCTCAGCCTAAACCTAACCCTAACCCTAATCCTAACCCTAACCCTCACCCTCACCCTCACCCTAACCCTCAACCTCACCCTCACCCTCACCCTAACATTAACCCTAACCCGAACCCTCACCCTCACCCTAACCCTCAACCTAAACTTAACACTAACCCTCACCCTCACCCTCACCGTAAACCTAACCCTAACCCTAACTCTATCCGTAACCCTCACCCCCACACTCAAACATACCTTCAGCCTAACCCTAACCCTAACATTAATCCTAACCCTAACCCTCACTCTGAGGCTCACCCTAACCCTCATCCTAAAACTAAAGCAAACAATAACCCTATCCCTAAACTTAATCCTAAACCTCAACCTAACCCTAAACCTAACCTTAACCGTCAACCTAACCCCAATGCTAACCCTTACCCTCATGCTTACCCAAACCCTAATCCTCACCCTCAACATAAACATAACCCTAACCCTAACCCTCACTCTAAACCTAACCCTCACCCTTACCATAACCCTTACCGTAACCCTAACCCTAACCCTCACACTCACCCTCACCCTAATCCTCACCATAAACCTTACCCTCACCCTCACCTTTACCCTCAAACTAACCCTAAACCACAACCCAACCCTAACCCTAACCCTCACCATCACCCTCACCCTAAGCCTAACCCGAACCCTAACCCTAACCCTCAACCTAACCCTAACCCTCATCCTAACGCTAACCCTAACCGTAACCCTTACTGTCACACTAACCCTCACCCTAACCCTAAACTTAACCCTCACCTTAACCCTCACCCTTAACCTAACCATATCCCTAAACCTCACCTTCATGCTCCCCTTAACCGTCAGCCTAAACCTAACCCTAACCCTAACACTAACCGAAACCCTCACACTAAACCTAACCCTCACCCTAAACCTAAACCTAACCCTAACCCTCACACTAAAAGTAACCCTCACAATAACCCTAATCTTCCCCCTTAGCGTAACCCTCTCCCTAACCCTAACCGTAAACTTAAGCCTCACCCTCACCCTCACCCTAACCCTCACCCTCACCCTAGCTCGCACCCTAACACTGACCCTAACCCTAATACTCACCCTAAACCTCACCTCACCCTAAACGTAACTCTCACCCTCAACCTCATCCTCAGCCTAAACATAACCCTAACACTAATCTTAAACCTAACCTTAACCCTCACCATCAACCTCACCCTAAGCCTCACCCTAACCGTAATCCTCATCCTAATCCTAACCCTAAGCCTAATACTAACCTTAACACTAACCCTAACCCTTACCCTCACCCTCACGCTCAACACTCAGCCTAACGCTAACCAAACTCTAACCCTTACACTCACCCTACCATAATGCTAGCCCTCACCCTATCTCTAACACTCACCCTAACCGTAACCCTTACACTAACCCTAAACGTAACCTCACCCTAACCCTAAACCTCAGCCTCACCCTAACACTCACCCTTACCCTTAGCCCAACACTAACCCTCAACCTCACCCTAACCCTAACCCTAACACTTACACTAAACCTCACACTCACCCTAACCCTCACCCTAACCCTAAGCCTAACCCTCACCATAAACCTCAACCTAAATCTAATCCTAACTCTAACTCTCACCATAATCCTAACCCTAACCCTCAATCTCACCTTCATCCTCACACTAACCCTAAACTTTCTCCTCATCCTAACCCTCATCCTAACCCTAACCCTAACCCTAACACTCACGCTAACACTAACCCTAATCCTAAACCTCACCCTCAACCTCACCTTCAGCCTAACCCTAAACCTAACACTAATCCTAACCCTAAACCTCACCCTCACCCTAATTCTAACCCTAAACCTAAAACCTAAACCTCACCCTAAACCTAACACTCAGCCTAAACTTCACCCTCACCCTAACCCTCACCCTAACCCTACCACTAACCCTTACCCTAACCCTCACCCTCACCCTCATTCTAACCCTAACCCTATCCCTAATCCTAACCCTAACCCTCACCCTCACCTTCACCCCAACTCCAACCCTAACCCAACCATAAACCTCACCCTAATCCTATCCCTAACCCTAAACTTTACACTAATCCTCATTCTCACCCTAACTCTAACCCTAAACCTCACCCTCATTCTAACCCTCATTCTAAACATTACCCTCACCCTAACCCTAACCTTAACCCTCACCCTAACCCTAACACTAACCCTCACCCAAACCCTAAACCTGAACCTAACCCTAACTCTAACCCTAACCCTAACCATCAATCTCACCCTTATCCTCACCCTAACCCTAAACCTTTTCCTCACCCTAACCCTCATCCTAACCCTAAATCTAACCCTAACACTCACCCTAACACTAACCCTAACCCTTAACCTCACCCTCAGCTGAACCCTAACCCTAACCCTAAAACTAACCCTAAACCTCTCCCTCACCCTAATTCTAACCCTAACACTAAAACCTAAACCTCACCCTAACCCTAACACTCACCCTAAACTTCACCCTCACTCTAATCCTCACCCTAACCCTACCACTAACCCTTACCCTAACCCTCACGCTGACCTTCATTCTAACCATAACACTATCCCTAATCCTAACCCTAACCCTGACCCTCACCTTCACCCTAACTCTAACTCTACCCGACCCTAACCCTCACCCTATTCCTATCCCTAACCCTAAACTTTACCCTAACCCTCATTCTCACCCTAAACCTAACCCTAAACCTCACCATCATCCTAACCCTCACCCTAACCCTTACCCTCACTATAACCCTAACCTTAACCCTAACCCGAACCCGCACACTAATCCTAACCTTCACCCTAACCCTAACCCTAACCCTCACCCTAATCCTCAACCTAAACCTAACCCAAATCCTTACCCTCACCATAACACTCACCCTAAACTTCACCCTCACCCTAATTCTCACCCTAACCCTACTACTAAACCTTACCCTAACCCTCACCCTCACCCTCATTCTAACCCTTACCCTAACCCTAATCCGAACCCTAACCCTCACCGTCACCTTCACCCTAACTCTAACCCTAACCCAAGGCTAACCCTCACCCTAATCCTATCCCTAACCCTAAACTTTACATTAAACCTCATTCTCACCCGAATCCTAACCCTAATCCTAACCCTCACCGTAATCCTCACCCTAACCCTCACCCGAACACTAACGCTAACCCTAAACCTCCCCCTCCCCCTAAACCCACCCTAACCCTTATCCTCACCCTAAACCTAACTCTAAACTTCACACTAATCCTAACCCTAACCCTAACCCTAAATTTCTCCCTAACCCTCACCCTAACCCTAAACCTAACCTAGACCCTCACACTAACTCTAACCCTAACCCTAACCCTCATGCTCACACTAACACTCACCGTCACCCTAACCCTCACCCTAACCTTAACCCTCAACCACAACCTGAAACTCACCCTCACCTGAACCCTCACCCGAAACCGAAACATCAAACTAAACCGAACCCTCTCCCGATCCCTTACCCTAACCCTCACGGTAAATCTAACCCTCACCCTCACCGCAACCCCCACCCTCACCCTAACCCTAAACATCAACCTAAACCGAACACTCATCCTAACCCTAACCGTAAACCTCACCCTTAAACTAACAGTCCCCCCCGCCCTTGCCCTCACCCTACGCCTAACCCTCAACCTAACCCTAACCCTAACACTCAACCTAACCCTAACCCTAACCCTCACACTCAACCTAACCCTAACACTCATCCAAACCCTAAGCCTAGTGCTAACCATAAACCTTTCCCTAAACCACACACAAACCCCAAGCCTAACACCAAACCTAACCTTCACCCTAAACCTAACCCTAACCCTAACCCTCACCCTACCTCTCACCCTAACCCTAACACTGAACCTAACCTTCACCCTCACCCTAAGACTCACCCTAACCCTTAAGCTCACACTAACCCTCACCCTCACCCTCTCACTAACCTTAAACCTCACCCTAATCCTCACCATAACCCTAACCCTAACCCTAATCCTCACCCTCACCCTAACACTCCCCCTAACCCTAACCCTCACCCTCAGCCTAATTCTAACCCTCACCCTCAACTTCAACCTCACCCTAATCCTAACCCTACCACTCACCCTAACACTCATCCTAACCCTAACCCTAATCCTAACACTAACTGTAACACTAACTCTAACCCTTACTCTCACCCTCACCCTCACCCCTCAGCCTACCCCAACTCTCACCCTAAACCTTACCCTCACACTACGCTAACCCTAAACCTAACCCTCACACTAACCCTAACACTCAACCTAACCCTAACACATACACAAACCCTAACCCTAACCTTGCCCTCACCCTAACCCTAACCCTAACCCTAACCCTAATCATCACCCTACCCTCAACCTAACCCTAACAATAACTCTAAACCTCACCCTCACCCTAACACTCACCCTAACCCTAAGCCTAAACCTAAACCTCAACCTCACCCTAACCCTAACCCTAACCCTCACCATAAACCTCACCCTAAAACTCACACTCACCCTAAACTTCACACTCACCGTAACCCTAACCTTAACCCTAACCCTAACCCTCACACTAACCCTGACCCTCACCCTAATCCTAACCCTAACCCACACCCTAACCCTCAACCTAAACCTAATCCTCACCCTAAACTTCACCATAATCCTAAAGCTAAACCTCAATCTCACCCTCATCCTCACTCTAACCATCAACATACCGCTCACCCTAACCCTCATCCTAACCCTAACCCTAACCCTAACACTCACCCTAACACTAACCCTAACCCTAAACCTCACCCTCTAAACCTAACCATAATCCTAACCCTAAACCTCACCCTCACCCTAATCCTAACCCTAACCCTAAAACTTAAAACTCACCCTAACCCTAACACTCACCCTAAACTTCACCCTCATCCTAATCCTCACCCTAACCCTACCACTATCCCTAACCCTTACCCTCACCTTCACCCTAACAGTAACCCTACCCAACCCAACCCCTCACCTTAATCCTATCCCTAACCCTAACTTTACCCTAACCCTCATTCTCACCCTAAACCTAACCCTAAACCTCACCATCATCCTAACCCTCACCCTAACCTTACCCTCACCGTAACCCTAACCTTAACCCTAACCCTAAACCTCACACTAATCCTAACCCTCAACCTAAACCTAATCCAAACCCTAACCCTCACCGTAACCCTACCACTAACTGTCAATCTCACCCTTATCTTCACCCTCAACCTAACCCTACCCCTCACCCTAACCCTCATCCTAACCCTAACCCTAACCCTAACACTCACCCTAACACTAACCCTAACCCTAAAACTCACCCTCAACCTCACCCTCAGGCTAACCCTCAGCCTAACCCTAATCCTAACCCTAAACCTAACCCTCACCCTAATTCTAACCCTGACCCTAAACCTAAATCTCAACCTAACCCTAACACTCACCCTAAACTTCACCCTCACCCTTACTCTCACCCTAATCCTAACACTAACCCTTAGCCTAACCCTTACCCTCACACGCATTCTAACCCTAACCCTAATCCTAAACCTAACCCTCACCTTAACCTTCACCAAAACTCTAACCTAACCCAAACCTAACCCTGACCCTAATCCTATCCCTAACCTAAATTTTACCCTAAACCTCATTCTCACTGGAAACCTAACCCTAACCCTAACCCTCACCCTAACCCACACCCTCACCCTAAACCTCAACCTAATCCTGACCCTAACGCTAACCCTAATCTTCACACTAATCCTAACCCTAATCCTAACCTTAACCCGAAATTTCACCCTAACCCTCACCCTAACCCTAAACCTCACCCAGACACTCACCCTAATTCTAACCCTAACTCTAACCCACACGCTCACACTAACCCTCACCGTCACCCTAAACCTCACCCTAACACTAACCCTCAACCACACCCTAAAACTCACTTTCACCCGAATCCTCACCCTCACCCAAAACATCACCCTAAACCGAACCCTCTCCCTAACCATAACCCTAACCCTCACCTTAAATCTAACCCTCACCTCACACACACCCTCACCCTAAGCCTAACATTCACCTTAACCCTAACCCAAAACCTAACCCTCACCCTAACCCTAACTGTAACCCTAACACTCAACCTCACCCTAACCCTCAGGCTAACCCTAACCCTCACCCTCACCCTAAGCCTAACCTTAAACCTAACACTAACCCTAAACATAACTCTCACCCTCACCCTCATTCTAAGCCTAACCTTAAACCTAACACTAACCCTAAACCTAACTCTCACCATCACCCTCACCCTAATGTTATCCTTAACCCTAACCCTAACCCTCACCCTCATGATTTCCCTAAACCTAATCCTAACACTAATTCTGACCCTAACCCTCACCCTCACCCTAAACCTATCCCTCACCGTCACCCTCACCCTAACACTAACCGTAACAATAATGCTAACCCTCCTCCTCACCCTAAGCCTAACCCTAACCCTCTCCCTTACCCTCATGCTCAGCATAACACTAAAACTACACCTAACCCTCACCCTCACCCTCACACTCACCCTAACCCTAACGCTCACCCTAAACTTAACCCTGACCCTCAACCTCACCCTAACACTCACCATCACCCTAACCCTCACCCTAAACCTAAACCTCACCCTCACCCGAACACTCACCCTTACACTAACCAACAGCCACACCCTAAATATCACCCTAAATCTAACCCTCAACCTCACCCTAACCCTAACCCTCACCCTAACATTAATCCTCACCCTCACCCTCACCTTCTCCCTAAGCCTAACCCTAAACCAATCACTAACCCTAAACCTAACTCTCACCCTCAAGCTGACCCTAACGTTAACCCTAACCCTAACCCTCACCCTCACTCTCACCCTAACCCTAACCCTAACCCTTAAACTAACCCTAACCCTCACCCTAAGCTTAACCCTAACCCTAAACCTAACACTCACCCTAACCCTAACCCTCACCCTATCCCTCACCCTCACCCTGTCCCTAACCCAAACCCTAACCCAATCATAAACCAACCCTCAACCTAAACCTCACCCTAACAGTAAACCTAACCCTAACCCGCACCCTACACCTCACCCTTACCCTAACCCTAAACCTAACCCTAACCCTCACCCTCACCCTAACCCTCAACTTAACCCTATCC
Source organism: Dipodomys merriami (assembly GCF_024711535.1). NCBI lineage: Eukaryota > Metazoa > Chordata > Mammalia > Rodentia > Heteromyidae > Dipodomys > Dipodomys merriami. The sequence continues at coordinate 1,220,826 of NW_027204760.1, forward strand.
CTCACCTAACCCTTATCCTCAAACTAACCCTGACCCTAACTCTAACCCTCTCTCACACTAATCCTAACCCTAACCCTAAATTACACCCTAAACCTCACCCTCACCCTAACCCAAACCCTAAACCTAACCCTAACCCCAATCCTTACCCTCACCCTCACCCTAACCCTCACTGTCACCCTAAACCTCACCCTAACCCTTACCCTCAACTACAACCTAAACCTCACCCTCACCGCATCCCCCACCCTCACCCTAACCCTAAACATCAACCTAAACCGAACACTCATCCTAACCCTAACCGTAAACCTCACCCTAAAACTAACAGTCACCCTCGCCCTTGCCCTCACCCTACGCCTAACCCTCAACCTAACGCTAACCCTAACACTCAACCTAACCCTAACCCTAACCCTCACACTTAACCTAACCCGAACACTCACCCTAAACCTAACCCGAACCCTCAACTTCACCCTTACGCTCACCGTCACCCTAACTCTCATCCTAACCCTAACCCTCACCACACACTAACCCTCAACCTCACCCGAACAGTCACCCTAACACTAACCCACACCCTCACCCTAAACCTAACCCTCAGCCTAACCGTATCCCTAAACCTCACCCTAACCCTCACCTTCACCTTAAACGTATCCCTCAACCTCACCCTCACCTTAAACCCTAACCTTAATTCTAACATTAACCCTCACCCTAAGCCTCACCCTAACCCTAACCCTAACCCTCACCCTCACCCTAACCCTCACCCTAACTCTAACCCTAACTTTCACCTTAATCCTAAACCTTACCCTAACCCTAGCCCTCACCCTCACCCTAACCCTAACCCTAATCCTAACACTAACCCTAACCCTCAACCTAAGCCTAAGCCTAACCCTAACCCTAATTTTCAACCTCACCATATTCCTAACCCTAATCCTCACCCTCACCCTCACCCTCACCCTCAGCCTTACACTAACCGTAACTCTTACCTTCACCCTCAACCTCACCCTCATCCTAACTCTAATCCTAACCCCAACCCTCACACTAACTCTAACCCTAACCCGAACCTAACCCTCCACTAAGCATAACCCTAACCCTAAAACTTACCCTAATCCTCACCCTCACCACAAACCTAACCATAACCCTAACCCTCACCCTCACCCTCACCCTAAGCCTCACCCTAACCCTAACACTAACCCTAACCCTCATGCTCACCCTAAACCTCACCCTAACCCTTGTACTCACTCTAATCCTGACCCTAACCCTAACCTTAACGCTCACACTAATCCTAACCTTAACCATAACCCTAACCCTAAATTTCACCCTCACACTCACCCTAACCCTAACTCTAACCCAAACCCTCACCCTAACGTTAACCCTAATGCTAACCCTCACCCTCACCCTAAACCTCACCATCACCCTAACCCTCACCCTAACCCTAACACTCAACCACACCCTAAACCTCACCCTCACCCGAACCCTCACCCGAAACCTAAACATCACCCTAAACAGAACGCTCAACCTAAACCTAACACTAAACCTCACTCTAAATCTAACCCTCACCCTCAACCTCACCGTCATCCTAAGCCTAACCCTCACCCTAACAGTAACCGTAACCCTAACCCTAATCCTAACCCTCACACTCAACCTAACCCTAACCCTCACCCTCACCCTAACACTAACACTCAACCTCAAGATAACCCTCACTGTCACAATAACCCTCACCCTAACCCTAACCCTAAACCTGACCCTAAACCTAACCCTCACCCTCACCCTCAACTTCACCCTAAGCCTAACCCTAAACCTAACACTAACCCTAAACCTAAATCTCACACTCACCCTCGCCCTTACACTAAGCCTAACCCTAACCCTATCCCTCACCCTCACCCTCACCCTAACCTAAACCTAACCCTCACCCTCACCCTAATGCTAACCCTCACCCACACCCTAACCCTTACCCTCACCCGAACACTCACCTTCACAATAACCCACAACCTCACCCTAAACATAACCCTAATTCTAACCCTCACCTTCACCTTTACCCTAAGCCTAAACCTAACCATACTACTAACCCTAAACCTAACTCTCACCCTCACCCTCACCCGAAGGTTAACCCTAATCCTACACCTAACCCTCACCCTATTCCTCACCCTAACCCTAATTTTAACCCTCACCCTATCCATCAACCTCACCCTAACACTATTCCTCACCCTCACCCTAACCTTAAACTTAAACCTAACCATCAACCTATGCCTAACCCTAAACCTAAACCTAATCCTCACCCTCACCCTAATCCTAAACCTAACTCTCTCTCACCCTCACCTTCAGCCTAACACTTACCCTAACACTAAACCTCACCTGCACCCTCACCCTCTTCCTAACACTAAACCTCACCCTAACCCTAATCCTAACCCTTAAATTCACCCTAACACCAATCCTAACACGAATCCTCACCCTAACTCTAACCCTAATCCTCACCCTAACCTTACCCGTAACCGTAACCCTAACCCTAACCCTCACCCTTACACTCATACTAACCCTAACCCTAACCCTAACCATCACCCTCACCCTAACTCTATCCCTAACACAAACCTTCACCCGCACCCTCACCCTCACCCTCAGTCTAACCCTAAACATAACACTAATCCTAACCCTAACCCTCACCCTCACCATCACCCTTACTCTAACCCTTACCCAACCCTAACCCTCACCCAATCTCTAACCCTCACCAAACCCTAACTCTCACCCTCACACGAACACTCACCCTCACCCTAAAGCTCACCCTCACCTTAAACATCACCATAAACCTAACCCTCACCCTAACCCTAACCCTAAATCTGACACTATCGCTCACCCTCACCCTCACCCTCACCCTAAGCTTAACCCTAAAACTAACACTAATCCTCAACCTAAATCTCACCCGAACCCTCTCCCTAACGCTATCCCTAACCCTAACACTAACCCTGACCCTCAGCCTAGCCCTCACTCTAACCCTAACCCTAACCCTAAACCTCAACCTAATCCTTATCCTCACCCTAACCCTAACCCTCACCCTAACCCTAACACTCAACCTAACCCTTACCCTCACCCTAACACTAACCCTAAATCTGACAATAACCCTCACCCTCACCCTCAGCCTCACCCTAATGCTAAGCCTAAACCTAAACCTAACACTAATCCTAAAACTAAATCTCACACTCACCGTCTCCCTAACGCTAACCCTGACCCTAACACTAACCCTGACCCTCACCCGAGCCCTCACACTAACCCTAACCCTAACCCTAAACCTCAACCTAACCCTTACCCTCACCCTAACCCTAACCCTCACCCTAACCCTAACCCTAACCCTAACCCTAACCCTCACCCTCACACTAACCCTAACCCTCACCCTAACCCTAACCCTAAAACTCACCCTAACCCTAACCCTAAACCCACCCTAACCCTAATCCTCACACTAACCCTAAACCTCACCCTAGCCCTAACCCTAACCCTAACCCTCACCCTCACACTCACCCTCACTCTCAACCTAAACCTAACCCTAATCTTAATCATAACCCTAACCCCCACACTCACCCTCACCCTAAACCTAACCCTAACCCTAAAACTCACCCTCACCCTCACACTCACTGACAGACTCACCCTCAGCCTAACCCTAACCTAAAAATAACCCCAACCCTGACCCTAACCCTAACCCTAACTCTCTCCCTAACCTAACGATAAACCTCACCGTCATCCTAACCCTAACATAATCCTAACCTTACCCTAAACCTAACCCTAACACTAACCCTCACCGTAACCCTCACCCAAAATGTAATGCTAGCCCTAACCCCCATTCTCACTCTAACCCTAACCTTAACAATAACCCTAAACCTCACCCTCACCCTAACCCTAACCCTAAAATTTACCCTAAACCTAAACCTCACCCTAACTCTAACCCTAACCCTAACCCTAATCCTCACCTTAACCCTATCCCTAACCCTAACCCACACTCTCACCCTCACCTTAAACCTAACACTAACCCTAAACCTACCCCTTCCCCTCCCCTATCCTCCTTCTCACCCTCACCCTAACCCTAACAATAACACTAACCTTAAGCCTAACCCTAACCTTCACGCTAACCCTAACCCTAAAACTAACCCTATCCCTAAACCGCCCCCTCCCCCTCCCTGTCTCCCTCAGGCTAACCGTAACCCTAATCCTAATCCTAACCCTAAACCTCACCCTCACCCTCACCCTAATCCTTACAATAACCATTACACTAACCCTAAACCTTACCCTAACCCTCACCCTAACACTAACACTAACCCTAACCTCAACCCTAAACCTAATCCTAAAACTCAGCCTAACCTTAATCCTCACCCTAACCCTAATCCTCACCCTAACCATAACCCTCAGCCTGACCCTGACTCTTACCCTAACCCTAACACTAAACCTAAGACTCACCCTCACTCTAAACCTCACCCTTACCCTTACTTTCAGCCTAACCCTCACACTAACCCTTACCCTCACCATAACCCTAACCAAAAACCTAACCCTGACCCTCACACTAACCCTAACCAACACCCTAACCCTAACCCTACCCCTCACCCTAACCTCACCCTCAACCTCACCCTCACACTCACCCTAAGACTAACCCTAAAACTAACACTAATCCTAAACGTAAATCTTACCCTCACCCTCTTCCTAACGCTAACCCTAACCATAACCCTCACCCTCACCCTAGCCCTCACCCTAACCCTAACCCTAACACTAACCCTCACTCTAACCCTAACCCTCACCCTAACCCTAACCCACACCCTAACTCTAAGCCTCACCCTAACTCTAACTCTCACCCTAACCCATACCCTCACCCTCACACTCACCTTAACTCTAACCCTCACACTAATCTTAAACCTCACCCTAACCCTAAACCTAAACCTCACCCTAACCCTCATCCTAACCCTAACACTCACCGTAATCCTCACACTAACCCTAAACCACTCCCTAACCCTAAACCTAACCCTAACCCTCACCCTCACCCTCAACCTCACCCTTAGGCTAAACTAAACCCTTGTCTTAAACCTAACCCTAACTCCCACACTCACCCTCACCCTAAACCTAAGCCGAACCCTAAAACTCTTCCTCACCCTCAGTGTCAGCCTCACCCTCAGCCTAACCCTAACCCTAACAATAACCCTAAGCCTGACCCTAAACCTTACCCTAACTCTCACCCTAACGCTAACCCTAACCATCACCCTCACCCTACCCCTAACATAACAATAACCTTAAACCTAAACCTAAACCTCACCCTAACACACAGGCTAACCCTAACCCTCTCACTCACCCTAACCCTAACCCTCATCGTAACCCTCACCCAAAACGTAATGCTAACCATAACCCTTACTGTCACTGTAAACCTAACCTTAACAATAACCCTAACCCTCAAACTAACCCTACACCTCAAGCCTAACCCTCACCCTAACCCTAACCCTAACCCTAAGTCTCACACTATCCCTAACCCTAACCCTCAGCCTCAACCTAGCCCTCACCCTAAATATAACCCTAACCCTAACCCTCACCCAAAATCTCACCCGAACCCTAACCATCACCCTCACCCTAAACATCATTCTAACCCTAACCCTCACCCTAACCCTATCCCTAACACTTACCTTAACCCTAACCCTCACCCTAACTCTAACCCTAACCCTATCCCGAACCCGAACCCTAATCTTAACCCTCACACTAACTCTAACCCTCACCCTCAACATAACCCTAACCCTAACCCTAAACCTAACCCTCCCCTCAGTCTCACCCTCACCCTAACCCTAACAATAACACTAACCCTAACCCTATCCCTAACCCTAACCCTAAACCTAATCCTAAACCTAACCCTATCGCTAAACCGCCCCCTCCCCCTCAGCCTAACCCTAACCGTAATCCTAACACTAACCCTAATTCTCACTTACACCCTCACCATAAACCTAACCCCAACCCTAAACCTCACCCTCACCCTCAACCTCACCCTATTCCCTAACAATAACCCTTAACCTAACACTAAACCTTACCGTAACCCTCACCCAAACACTAACTCTAACCCTAACCTCAACCCTAAACCTAAACCTAACCCTTATCCTAACCCTAACCCTCACCCTAACACTAACTCTCAGACTGACCCTGACACTCACCCTGAACCTAACCCTAAACCAAACACTCACCCTCACTCTAACCCTCACCCCTACCCTTACATTCACCCTAACCCTCACCCTAACCTTAACCCTAAACCTAACCCTCACCTTAACCCTCAACCTAACCCTAAACCTCAACCTCACAATAACCCAAACCCTAACCCGAACCCTCACCCTAACCTCAACGTAAACCTTACCCTCACCCTAACCCTAACCCAAAACGTAACCTTAACCCTCACACTATCCCTAAACCTCACCCTAACTGTAACCCTACCCCTCAACCTAACACTCATTCTAAAACTAACCCTAACTCTAACCCTCCCCCTAAACCTAACCTTCACCCTAATCCAAAATCTCACCCTCACCATCAGAATCACCCTCCATATATCCCTAAACCTAACCCTAATCCGAACCCTAACCCTAACACTAATCCTCACCCTAAACATTACCCTCACCCTCACTCTAACTCTAACCCTTACCCAACCCTAACCCTCACCCTAACTCTAAACCTCACTGAAACCTAACCCTCACCCTCACCATCACCTTAACCCTAAACCTAACCTTAACCCTCACCCTAACCATCAACCTAACCCTAAGGCTAACTCTAACTCTCACCCTAACCCTAAACCTCTACCTAACCCTTACACTCACTCTAACCCTATCCCTCACCCTAACCCTAACCCTAACTGTAACCCTCTCCCTCACCCTAAACCTAACCCTAAAACTCATCCTCACACTAGCCCTCACCCCAAAGTTAACCATAATTCTAACCCTAACCCTTACCTACAACCTAACCCTAACCTTAAACCTCATCGAAAGCCTAACCCTTACACTCACCCTAAACCTAACACCCTAAACCCTAACCCTCACACTCACCCTCACCCTAACTCTAACCTTTACCCTCATCCTCACCATAATCCTAACCCTAACCCTAACCCTCATCCTCACCCTAACTCTCACCCTAATCCTTACACTCACCCTATGTCAAACCCTAACTCTAACCCTAACCCTCACACTAACCCTAAACCTAAACCTAACCCTAACCCTCACCCTCACACTCACCCTCAGCCTAATCCTAACCCTAACAATAACCCAAACCCTTACAATAACTCTAACCCTAACCCTCACCCTAAACCTAAACCTCATTAAAACAAAAACCCTCACCCTAATCCTCAACCTCATCCTAACTCTCAACCTAACGCTAACCCAAACCCTCACCCTCAACATAAACCTCACCCTAAAACTCACCCTCACCCTAGCCCTCACTCTAATCCTAACCCTAAAACTAACCCTCACCCTTACCTTCACCTTCACCATAATCCTCACCCTAACCCTAACACTCATCCTCACCCTCACACCCTAATCCTTAACCTCACACTAAGTCTAACCCTAATTCTCACACTAAGTCTAACCCTAATCCTAACCCTCACACTAACCCTAAACTTAAACCGTACCCTAATCCTCACCCTCACACTCACCCTCAGTCTAACCATAACACTAACAATAACCCTAACCCTAATCCTAACACTCACCCTAAACCTAACACTAAGGCTCACCCTAACCTAACCTTCACATTGTACCTAACCCTAACCCTAACCCTAATCCGAACCCTAACCATCACAACCCTAACCCTAACACTAACACTAACTCTAACACTCACCCTAATATTAACCCTAACCCTCACCATAACCCTCATCCTAACCCTAACCCTAGCCCTCACCCTAAACCTAACCCTGACCCTCACCCTCACCCTAAACTAACCATAAACTTAAACCTCAATCTCACCCTAACCCTAACCTTAACCCTAACCCTCTCCTAAACAAAACCCTCATCTAACCCTAACCCTAACCATCTCAAACCTAATCCTAACCCTAACACTAACCCTCACCCTAACCCTAACCCTCAGTGTAACCCTAACCCTCATTGTCACCATAACCCTCACCCACACCCTAAACCTCACCCTCAACCAAACCCTCACCCTCAAACTAACCCTCACCCTCACCCTAAACATCACCCTAACACTAACCCTAACCCAAACCCTCACACTAATCCTAACCCTCACCCTAACCCTAACACTAACCCTAACCCTAACCCACACCATAACCCTAACCCTAACCCTCACCCAACCCCTCACCCTAAACTTAATCCTAACCCTCACACAACCCCTCAAACGTACCCTAACCTTAACCCTATACCTAACCCTCACCGTCACTCTAACCCTCACCCTAACACTAACCCTAACCCTCAACTTAATCCTCACCCTAAACGTAACCCTAACCGTAATCCTCACCCTAACCCTCAACCTAACCCTCACCCTAACCCTAAATTTCAACCTCACCCTAACCCTCACTCTAATCATTATGCTCACCCTCACTCTAACAATAACACTAACCCTAATGCTCAAGCTAAATCTCACCCTAATCATTACCCTCACCCTCACCCTAACCCTAACCCTAAACACAACTCTCACCCTAACCCTCACCCTAACTCTCACCCTAACACTTAACCTCATCCTAGCCCTAACCCTAACCCTAACCCTAAACCTCACATTAACCCTAACCCTCACCCTAAACCTAAACCAACCAAGCACCCTAACCCTCACTCTATCCCTAACCCTAACCCTCAACCTCACACTAACCCTAACCGTAACCCTAACACTCACATTTACGCTAATCCTCACCGTCACCCTAACACTCACCCTAATCCTAAACCTCACCCACACCCTAACCCTCAAACTAATGGAAAACTCACCCTTACGCAAACCATCACCCTCACCCTAAACATCAACGTAAGCCTAACCCTCACTCTAACCCTTACCTTCACCCTCACCCTAAGACTAACCCTAAACCTAACCCTAATCCTAAACCTAACCCTAACTCTCAAGCTTACACAAAATGTAACATTAACCCTAACCCTCAACCTCACCCAAATCCGAAACCTAATGCTAACCCTAACCCTCACACTAAAGCTATCCCTCACCCTAACCCTAAGCCTACCCTTCAACCTAATCCTCAACCTAACCCTAACGCTACCCATAATCCTCACCCTAACCATAACCCTAAACCTCACCTTCACCCTCACCCTAGCACTCACCCTAACCCTAAACCTAACCCTGACCCTCCCCATAACCCTAACCCTAACCCTAACCCTAACCCTCACCCTCACCTGAAGCCTAACCGTAGCACTTACCCTCAAACCTAACCCTCTCCCTAACCCCAACCCTAACCTTAACCCTAATCCTCACGCTAACCCTCACCCTAACCCTAATCCTCACCCTCAAACTAACCCTCACCCTAACAATAACCCTAACATTAACCCTAATCCTCATCTTATCCCTCACCATAACCTTAACCCTAACCTTCACCCTAACCTGAAACCTAAACCTCACCCTAAACTTAACCCTCACATTCACCCTCACACTCACCCTAAGCCTCACCCTAAACCTAACACTAATCCTAAACCTAACTCTCACTATCACCCTCACCCTAGCCCTAACCCTAACCCTAACCCTCAACCTCAAGCTATCCTTAACCCTAATCCTAACCCTCACCCTAACCCTAACCTCCACCTAACCCTAAACCTAACCCTCACCCACAAACTAACCCTAACCCAAACCCTAACCCTAACCCTCACCCTAAACCTAACCCAAATCCTCACTCTCACCCTAACTCTCACTGTCAACCTAACCCTCTCCCTAACCCAAACCGAAAACCACACTCTAACCCTCAACCTAACCTGAAACCTCACCCTCACCCTCAACCTCACCTTCACCTTAAACATCACCCTAAAACCAAACACTCCCTAGACCTAACCCGAAACCTCACCCTAACCCTAACCCTCACCCTCACCCTCACACTCACCCTCACCCTAAGCCTAACCCTAACCCTCACACTATTCCTAAACCTAACTCTCAACCTCACCCTCACCCTAACCCTAACCCTCACACTAATCCTAACCCTATCCCTCACCCAAACACTAACACTCACCATAACCCTAACCCTCACCCTCACCCTTACCATCACCCTAAGCCTACCCCTAAACTTAACCCTAAACCTCACCCTAACCCTAATATTAACCCTAACCCTCACCCTCAGCCTCACCCTCACCCTCAGCATAACTCTCACGATAACCCTAATCCAAACCCTAACCCTCATCCTCACTCTCACCCTAAACCTAACCCTAACCATAACACTCATCTTCACACTCAGCCAAAACCTAAAACTAACCATAAACCTAAAGCTAACCCTCACCCTCACACTCACCCTAACCCTCACCCTAACCCTAACCCTAACCCATAGGGTCACCCTAACCCAAAACCTCACCCTAGCCTTAAACCTAACCCTCACCCTCACAATAAAATTATCCCTCACCCTAAACCTAGCCCTACCCCTCAGCCTAACCCTCACCCTGACATTAACCCTAACCCTAATCCTCACCCAATCCCTAACCCTCTTGCACAATCTCTCCCTAAACCTAAAACTAACCCTAAACCTCACACTAACCCTTAGCCTAAACCGAACACTAACCCTAATCCTAAACCTAACCCTCACCCTCACACTCAATCTAACCCTCACCTAAAGCTCAACATAAACCTATCCTGAATCTCTGTCATCCTAAACCTCACCCTCACCCTAACCCTAGTATTAACCCTAAGCCTCAACCTAACCCTCACTCTAAACCTAACCCTAACCCTAATCCTCACTCTAACCCTCATCCTCACCCAAAACCTAACCCTAAAACTCACCCTCAACCTTAACCAAACCCTAAACCTAATCCTCAACCTAACCCTCTCCCTAATTGTAACGCTAACCCTAAACCTCACCCTCACCCTAACACTCACCCTAACCCTAAACTTCACTCTAATCCTAACCCTAATCCTAACCCTCACAATAACCCTAATCCTCACACTAACCCTAACGCAACACCACACCCTAACCCTCGCCCTTTCACTAACCATAACCCTAATCCTAACCGTAACCCTAAAACTCACCCTCACCCTAAACCTAACCATCACCCACAGGCTAACTGTCACCCTCAACCGAACCCTCGTTCTCAACCAAACCCTCACCCTCACCCTCACAATCACCCTCACACTAAACCTAAACCTCGCCCTAAACATAACCTTAACCCTAACCCTCACCCTAACATTAACCCTAAACCTCAGCCTAACCCTAAACCTCACCCTCACCCTCACACTTACCCTAAGCCTAATGCTAACCCTAACATTAATCCTAATCCAAACCATAACCGTCACCCTCACCCTAACCCTAGCCCTCAATTTAACCCTAATCCTAACCCTCACCCTCACCCTAACCCTAAACCTAATCCTAACCCTAACTCTCACCCGAACCCTCACCCTAGCCCTTACCCTCATCCTAACCCTAACCCTAACATTAACCCTAACCCTAAACCTCACACTAACACTAACCCTCACCTTCACACTAACCCCACCCCTCAGCATAACCCTCAACCTAAGCCTAACCCTCACCCTCACCCTAACCCTAACCCTAACCCTCACCCTCATCCTAACCCTCACCCTAACCCTTAACCTCAACCTAACCCTAACATTAACGCTAACCCTAAACCTCACACTAACCCTAACCCTCAACCTAACCCTAACCCTAACGCTAACCCTAACCCTCACCATAATCCTAACCATTACCCTCACCCAAACCCTCACCTTAATCCTAACCCTAACCCTCATCCTCACCTTATCCCTCACCCTAAATCTTACCCTCACCCTAACCCTCACACTAACTTTAACCCTAACCCTAAACCTAAGCCTCACCCTCACCCTAACCCTAACCCTCACCCAAGCCCTCACCCTAACCCTAAACCTAACCCTAAGCCTAACTCTCACTGTCACCCTAACCCTCACCCTAACAAGAATCTTAACCCTCAACCTAACACTCACCCTAAAGCTAACCCTAACCCTAAACCTCACCTTAACCCTCAACTTAACCCTCAACCTAAACCTAAACTTCAACCACACCCTAACCCTCACCCTAACCAGTAGCTTCACCCTCACCCTCACCCTAACCCTAGCCCTAACCCTCATGCTCACTCTAACTCTCAACTTAACCCTCACCCTAACCTTAATCCTAACCCTAAACCTCACTCTCACCCTAACCCTCACCCTAACCATTACCTTCTAACTCACCCTAACCCTAACCCTCACCCTAACCATTACCCTCAAACTCACCCTAACCCTAACCATAACCATAACCCTCACCCTAACCCTAACGCTAACACTAACCCCCACCCTCACTCTAACCCTTAATCTAACCCTAAACCTAACCCTCACCCTAACCCTCACCCTAACACTAACGCTAACCCTAACCCTCACGCTAACCCTTAAACTCACCCTAACCCTAACACTCACATTAACCCTAACCGAAACCCACACCCTAACTCTCACCCTAATTCTAACGCTAACCCTAACCCTCACACTCAACCTAACGCTCACCCTAACCCATAACCTCACCCTAACCCTAAATCTAAGCCTAACCCTCACCCTAATATTAAAACAACCCCACAACCTAAACCTCACCCTATACCTAACCTAACCATAAACCTCAAACCAACCCTAATCATAACCCTAACACTCACCCTCACCGTAACCCTCACCGTCACCCTAACACTCACCCTAACCCTAACCCTCACCCACACGCTAACCCTCACCCTCACAAGAACCCTCACCCTCACGAAAACCCTCATCCTCAACCTATACATCAACCTAACCCTAACCCTCAGGCTAACCCTAACCCTAACACTCACCTGAACCCTAAACCTCACCCTAACCCTCACCCTCACCCCAATCCTCACCCTAAACTTTACACTCACCCTAACCCTCGCCCTAATTTTAACCCTAACCCTAACCCTCACCCTAAACCTAACCCTAACCCTCAACCACACCCTCACCCTAACCCTCACGATAAACCTTACCCTAAACCTAACTCTGACCCTAACTTTAATCCTAACCCTAACCTTAAGCCTCACCCTCACATGAACCCTAATCCTCACCCAACACCTCATCATAACCCTAACCCTAACTCTAAGCCTAACCCTCACCATCACCCTAACACTTAACCTAACATTAACCTTAACCCTCAACCTAAACCTAACCCTAAACCTAACCCTCACCCTAACCCTTAACCTAACCCTCACCCTAAACCTAACTTTCAATCTCACCCTAACCCTCACCCAAAAAATTCTCCTCACCCTCATTCTCACCCTAACACTAACAATAACCCTCACGCTCACCCTAACCCTCACCCTAAACCTCACCCTCACACTAAACCTAACCCTAACCCTCACACTCACCCTAACCCTCACCCTAACCACTACCCTGAACCTCACCCTAACCCAATCCATCACCCTAACTCTAACCCTAACCGTAACACTCACCCTCACCCTAACACTTAACCTAACCCTAAACCTAACCCTCACCCTAACCCTAACGCTAACCCTAACCCTCAACCTCACCCTAACACCCAACATAAACCTTAACCTCACCCTAACTCTAACCCTAACCCTCACTCTAACCCTAACCCAACCCCAAACCCTAACCTTCACCCCATCCCTAATCCTAACCCTAACCCTCAATTTAACCCTTACCCTAACCCTAACACTCACCCTCACCCTAACCCTCACCGTCACCCTAACACTCACCCTAACACTAAACCTCACCCACACACTAACCCTCACCCTCACCCTCACCCGAACCCTCACTTAAAACCTCACTCTCACCCTATACATCAACCTAACCCAAACCGTCACCCTAACCCTGCCCCTAACCCTAACCCTAAACCTAAACCTCACCCTAACCATCACCCTCACCTTAATCCTCACGCTAACCCAAACCCTAACCATTACCTAACCGAAACCCTCAACCTCACCCTCACCCTAAACCTAACTTTACCCCTCAGCCGAATGTCAACCTAACCCTAAACCTCACCCTCACCCTATTCCTAACCCTATCCCTAACACTTACACTAAACCTCTCCCTCAACCGAACCCTCCCCCTAACCCTTACCCTCTCCCAAAACCTAACATTAACCCTAACACTAACCCTCACAATAACTGTAACCCTCACCCTACACCTAACACTAACACTAATCCTAAACTTCACCCTCACCCTAACCTTAACCCTAACCCTCACCGAACCCTGCGCCCTAACCCTAGCACTAACATTCACCCTTACCCTAACCCTCACCCTAAACCTTACCCTTACCCTAACCCTCACCCTAACCTTAACCCTTACCCTCACACTAACCCTAACCCTCACCCTCACACTAACCCTAACTCTCAACCTAACCCTAACCCTTAACCTCACCCTAACCCTAACATTTACCCTAACCCTAACTCTCACATTAAGGTTAAACATTATCCTAACCTTAACCCTAACACTAACCCTAACCCTCATGATAAACCTAACCCTAACCCTCACCCAACCACTCACCCTAACCCTAACTCTCACCCTCCTCTTAATCCTCACCCTAAAGCTTATCCTCACCCTAACCCTCACCCTAACACTCAACCTAACCCTAAGCCTCACCCTAACCCTAACCCTAACACTAACCCTCACCCAACCATTCACCTTAACCCTAATCCTAACACTAAGGCTAACCCTGACCGTCACCCTAACCCTCACCCTAACCCTAACCCTATCATTAACACTAACCCTCAACCTAAGCCTCACCCTAAACCTAACAATAACCCTCACCCTGAACCTAACCCTCACCCTAACCATTACCCTCACCCTCACCCTAACCCTAACCCTAATCCTAACCCTACCCCTCACCCTCACCCTCTCCCTCACCCTAACCCTAATCCTAATCCTAAGCCTCACCCTCACACTCACCGTAACACTCACTCTAACACTTACCCTCACCTAAACCTCACCCTAAACTTAAGCCTAACCCTTTCAGTAACTCTCACCGTCAATCTAACCCTCACTCTAACCCTAACCCTAACCGTCACCGTAACCCTCATCCTAAACCAAGTGCTAACCCTAAACTTCACCCTAACCCTAACCCTCACCCTAACCCTTACGCTCACCCTAACATTAAACCTAACCCTAAACCCAACAATCACACTAAATCTATCCCTTACCCTAACCCTAACCCACCCGTCGGCCCAACCTTCACCCTAACACTAAACCTACCCCTAATCCTCACACCATCCCCAACCCTAACCCTCACCCTCACCCTAACTCTCAGCATAACCAATAACCTCACCCTCACCCAAACCCTAACCCTAACCCTAAACCTCACCCTAAACCTAACCCTAAACCTCACCCTCACCCTAACTCTTGCCCTAACGCTAAACCAAACCCTCATCCTAAGACTCACCCTAATCCTAACACTAACCCTAACCATCACCCTCACCCTAACACTGAAGCTCACCCTACACCTAACAGTATACCTAACCTTAACTCTCAGACTAACCCTAACCCTCACCCTAACCCTAAACCAACCCCTCACCCTAACCCTCACCCTATCTCTAAACCTAAACTTTACCCTCACCCTAACCCTAACCGTAGCCCTGTCACCCTCACCCTAATCCTTGCCGTCACCCTAACCTTCACCTTAAACCTAACCCTCACCCACACCCTAAACCTCACCCTCACCCGAACCTGAACCCTAAATCTCAACCTAACCCTAACCCTAACACTTACCTAACTGAAAACCTCAACCTCAACCTCACACTAACCCTAACCCCAACCCTCAGCCTAACCCTAACCCTAACCCTCACACTTCCCCTCACTCTAACCCTAAACCTCACCCTCACCGTAACCCTAACCCTCACCCTCAGCCTAACCCTCACCCTTACCTTAAACCTAACTCTAAATCTCACCCTAACCCTAAACCTCACCCTCACCCTCACCCTAACACTAACCCTAACCATTACCCTAAACCTAACCCTAACCCTAACCCTCACCCTAACACTTACTCTAACCCTAAAGTCACCCTCATGCTTACCATCACTGTGAACCTAACCCTAAACCTATCCCTCACCTTAACTCTCACACTAACCCTAATCCTCATCCTAACGCTAACTCAAACTCTCACCCTAACCCTCACGCTATACCTAACCCTTAACCTAACCATCACCCTAACCCTAACCGTAACCATAACCGTCACTCTCAACCTAACCTTAACCCTCACCCTAACCCTCAACCTAACCCTCACCCTAATCCTTACCCTCAACCTAACCCTCACCCTAAATCTAACCCTCACCCTCACCCTATCCCTCAACCTAACCCTTAATCTCACCCTAACCCAAAACCTAACCCGCACCCTTACCCTCACCATAACCCTAACCCTAACCCTAACCCTAACCCTAACCCTCACATTCACCCTAACCCTTAATCTAACCCTAAACCTAAACCTCACCCTAAACCTAACGCAAAACCTTAACCTCAACCTCACCCTCACCCTTACCCTAACGCTTAACCTCAACCTAGCCCTTACCCTAACCCTAACCCTAACACTAAACCTCACACTAACCCTAACCCTCACCCTAACCCTAACCCAACCCAGCACCCTAGCCCTCACTCTATCACTAACCCTAACCCTAAACCTCACACTAACCCAAACCGTTACCCTAACACTCACCCTCACCCTAAACCTCACAGTCACCCTAACACTCAAACTAAATCTAAACCTCACCCACACCCTAAACCTCACCCTCACGAAAACCTCACTCTCAACCAAACACTCAATCTCACCCCAAACATCAATGTAACCCTAACCCTCACTCTAAAACTAACCCTAATCCTCAACCTAACCCTAAACCTCAACCTAAACCTAAACCTACCACTCATACTCATCCTCACTTTCACACTCAGCCTAACCCTAAACCTAGCCCACACTCTCACACTTACCCTCATACTAACGTTAAGCCTAACCCTATAACTGACCCTCGTCCTAACGCTCACCCTAACCCTTACCCTCACCCTAACCCTAACCCTAAACCTAACCCTCACACTAACCCTAACCCTCACACTAACCCTAACTCTACCCCACAACCTAACCCTCATACTAACTCTAACCCTAACCCTAACACTCACCCTAACCCTAACCCTACTCCTACCCCTAACCCGAACCCTGAACATAACCCTCATACTCACCCTCACCCCTAGCCTAATCCTCACCCTAACCCTAATCCTAACCCTAACCCTAACCATCATCCTAACTCTAACCCTAACCCAATCCTAACCCTCACCCTCACCCTCACCCTAATCCTAACCCTAACCCTAACCCTAACCCTAACCCTCAAACTAACCCTAACCCTAACCCTCAACCTCAACCTATCCCTACTCCTAACCCTCACACTAAACCTCACCTTAACCCTAACGCTAGCCCTAACCCTAACTCTCAACCTAAACCTCACCCTCACACTTACCTTAACCCTAACCCTTACTCTAATCCTAAACCTCACACTAACCCTAACCCTAAACATAACACTAACCCTCACCTTCATGCTCACCCTAAACCTAACGCTAACCCTAACACTCACTCTCACCCTCAGCCTAACCCTAATCCTCACCCTCAGATTCACCCTAAACCTCGCCCTCACCCTCATCCTCACTCTAACACTAACCCCAACCCTCAGCCTCATCCTAACCCTAACCCTCACACTAACATTAACCGTAACCCTCACCCTCACCCTAACACTAAACATAAACCTAAACCTCACCCTAACAGTCATCCTAAACCGAATGCTAACCCTAAATTTCACCCTAACCCTAACCCACACCCTAACACTTACCCTCACCCTAATATTAACCGTAAACCTAACCCTAACCCTAACCCTAACACTCACACTAAACCAATCCCTCAGCCTAACCATAAACCTAACCGTCAGCCTAACCGTCAGCCTAACCCTAAAACTAACCCTAATCCTCACGCTATCCCTATCACTAACCCTCATCCTCACCCTCACCCTAACCCTCACCCTAACCCTAACATTAACCCTAACCCTCACCCTAACCCTAACCCTCACCATGACCCTAACCCTTACCTTAACCCTAACCCTAAACTAACAAAAACCCTTAACCTAACACTCACATTAACCCTAAACTTAACCCTAACCCTCCCCATAATCCTAATCCTTACCCTAACTCTCACCCTCACCCTAACACTTACCCTCACCCTAACCCTCACCCTAACCCTAACCCGAAACCTTAGCCTCATCCTAACCCTCATCCTAAACCAAATGCTAAACCTAAACTTCACCATAACCCTAACCTTCACCCTAACCCTAATATTAACACTAAACCTAACCCTAAACCTCACACTAAACCTATCCCACAGCCTATCCCTAACCCTACCCATCAGCCTAACCCTCACTCTAACCCTAAAACTAACCCTAATCCTCACCCGATCCCTAACCGAACCCTCACCCTCACCCTCACCCTAGCCCTCACCCTAACACTAAACTTAACCCTAACCCTCACATTAATACTAACCCTCAACCTAAACCTAACCCTGCCCCTCAGCCTAACCCTCACCCTAAACATAACCCTAACACTCAACCTAACTCTCATCCTAAATCTAAACCTAAACCTAAACCTCACCCTAACCCTAACCCTAAACCTCACCCTAACCCTCACCCTAACTCTAACCCTAACCTTCACCGTCACCCTAACCCTCACTGTCAAAATAAACCTCATCCTACCCCTAACCCTCACACAAACCCTAAACCTCAGCCTCACCCAAACCCTAATTCTCACCCTCAACCTCAAAATCACTCTAACCCTAACCCTCCCCCTAACCCTAACCCGAAAACTGACCCTAACCCTAACCCTCACCCTCACACTCACCCTCACCCTGAGACTAAACCTAACCCAGCACTAATCCTAAAACTATCCCTCACCCTCACCCTAACCCTAAACCTAACCCTCACCCTAAACCTAAGCCTAACCCTACCCCTCACCCTAACCCTAAACCTCACTCTAACCCTAAACCTCACCCTCACACTTAAATTCAAACTAAGCCTACCCTTAAAGCTAACACTAATCCTAAACCTAATCCTCACCCTCATGCTAACCCTATCCCTAACCCTAACCCTAACCCTCACCCTCAGCCTCACACTCACCCTCAGCCTAACCCTCACTCTAGCCCTAATCCTAAATCTGGCCCTCAACCTCACACTCACCCTAACCCTCATCCTAACCCAAACCTTAAACTTAACTCTAACCCTCACCGTCACCCTCACCCTAACCCTAACCGTAAACCTAAACCTAACCTTCACCCTAACCCTCATTCTAACCCTAATGCTAACCCTAACCATCACCCTAAACATATCCATCAACCTAACTCTTACCCTCATCCTAACCCTAACCCTAACCCTCACCATCAACTTAACACTAACCCTAATCATAACCCTCACCCAGATCCTAACCCTAACCTTAACCCTCACCCTCAGCCTAAGCCTAACACTCACCCTCACCCTAACCCTTAACCTAAACCTAAACCTAAACTCACCCTAAACCTCATCCTAAAACTAATGCTAACCCTAAACCTCACCCTAACCCTAACCATCACCCTAAATCTTACCCTCACCCTAACCCTAACCCTAACCCCCACCGTCACCCTAACCCTCACCCTAAACCTAAAACTAACATTAACCCTAACCCTCAACCTAACCATCACCCTAAATCTAAACATAACCCTAACCATAACCCTAACACTCACCGTAACCTTACCCCCGAAACCTAACCCTCATGGTCAACTGAAACCTCACCCTAAACATAATCCTCACCCATTCCCTAAACCTAACCCTAACAAACACCCTCAGCCAAACCCTAACACGCACCCTCACCCTAACCCTTAACCTAACCCTAAACCAAACCTCACTCTAACCCTCACCCTAACCCTAATGCTAACCCTAACCCTCATCCTCACCCTAAACCTCACCCTAAACCTTAACCTCAACCTAACCCTAACCCTAACCCTAACCCTAACCCTCACACTAAACCTAAACCTCACCCTAACCCTAACCCAACCACTCACCCTAACCTTCACCCTATCCCTAACCCTAAACCTAACCCTCACCCTCACCCTCACCATTACCCTAACACTCACCCTAAGCCTAACCCTCAACCAAACCTTAACCCTTTCCCTGACACGTACCCTCACACTCACCCAAAACTTCACCCTCACCCTAACCCTACACCTCAGCGAAACCCTCAACCTAACCCAACCCTCACCCTAAACCTAACCCTCACCCTCATCCTAACCCTCACCCTAACCCTTACCCTCACCCTAACCCTAAACCAAACCCTAAGCCTAACCCTCACCAAAACCATAACCGTCAACCTAACTCTAACCCTTACCCTCACCCTAACCCTAAACCTAACTCGAATCCTAACCCTAACCATAACCCTAACCCTAACCCTCATCCAACCCTTCACCCTAATTCAAAACCTAACCCTTGCTCTCACACTCACCCTCACCCTAAACCTTACCATCACCCTAACCCTCACCGTAACCCTAACCCTGACATTAAACCTAACACTCAACCTAACCCTCACCCTAAACCTTACCCTAACCCTAACCCTAACTATAACCCTTACCCTAATCCTAAACTTAACCGTCACACTCACCATAAAATTTAACCTAACCCTAAACCTAAACATCACCTTCAACCTCACCCTAACCCTTATGCTAAGCCTAACCCTCACCCTCAACCTCAACCTAATCCTCATCCTAAACCTTAACCTCACCCTAACCTTAAACCTAGCACAAACCCTCACACTAACCCTAACCCTCACATTAACCCTAGCACAACCCCTCACCCTAACCCTTACCCTATCCATAAACCTAACCCTATCCCTCACCCTAATGCTAACTGTAACCCTAACACTCACTTCACCCTAACCCTAACCGTCACCCTAACACTCACCCTAAAACTAACCCTCACCCAAACCCACACCCTCACCCTATACATCAACCTAACCCTAACGCTCACCCTAACACTAACCCTCACGCTCACCCTAATCCTCACCGTAACCCTAACCCTATCCCTTACCTAACTGAAACACTCAACCTCACCCTCACACTAACCCTAACCCTACGCCTCAGCCTAACCCTCAACATAACCCTAACCCTCACCCTCAACCTATAACTAGGCCTAACCCTAACCCTTAACCTAAACCTCAACCTCACCCGAACCTGAACCCTAACCCTCACCCTCACCCTAACCCTAACATTAACCCTAAACCTAACCCTCACACAAACCCTAACCCTCACCCTAACCCTAACTCTAACAGTAATCCTAACCCTCACCCTCACCCTAACCCTAACCCTAACCCTCACCCAACCCCTCAACCGATCCCTAAACCTAACGCTCACAATCACCTTAAACCTCACCCTAAACCTTAAACCTCACCCTATACCTGAACCTAACCCTAACTCTAACCCTCACCCTAAACCTACCCTAACCCAAACACTAACTCTAGACCTCACCCTCTTCCTAACCCTCATCCTAACCCTAACCCTCACCATATCCCTTATCCTTACGCTATTCCTAAACCTAACCCTAACCCTTACACTAACCCTAACCCTCAACCTAACTCTAACACTTACCCTCACCTAACCCTAACATTAACCCTAACCCTAGCACACACACTATCCCTAACAGTCACCCTAACCCTAACCCTAACACTAACCCTAACTCTCACCATAACAATAAACTTAACCCTCAACCAAATCCTAACCCTAATTCAAGCCCTAACCCTCGCCCTCACCATAAACCTCACCCTAAACCTTACCCTAAGCTTAAGCCTCACCATAACCCTAATCCTAACCCTCACCCTCACACTCACCCTAAGAATCACTCTAACCCTTACCCTCACCTAAACCTCACCCTAAACCTAAGCCTAACCCTAACCCCTAAACCTCACCATCACCCTAACCCTCACCTAACATTAATCCTGACATTAACCCTAACCCTCAACCTAACCCTCACCCTAACCCTAACCTACCTCTCACCCTCACCCTAACCCTTAACCTAACCCTAAACCTAAACCTCACCCTAACCCTCACCGTAACCCTTACGTTAAGCCTCACCGTAACTTTTACGTTAAGCCTAACCCTCACCCTCACCCTACCCCTCATCCTAAACCTTAACCACACCCTAACCCTAAACCTAACAATAACAATCACACTAACCCTAACCCTCACCTTAACCCTAAACCATCCCCTCACCCTAACTCTCACCCTATCCCTAAACCTAACCCTAACCCTCACCCTAACCCTAACTGTAACCCTAACACTCACCCTCACCCTAACACTCACCGTCACCCTAACCCTCACCCTAACCCCAAACCTGTCTCACCCTCACCCTAATTCTCACCCTATCCCTAAACCTAAACCTAACCCTCACCCTAAACCTCACGCTAACCCTAACCCTAACCCTAACCCTCACAAACATCCTCACCCTAACCCTCACCATAACCATTACCCTTACCCCCACCCTAACCCTAACCCTACCCCTAACTCTCACCCTAACCAGAACCCTAACCCTAACACTCACACTCACCCTAACTCTAACTCTAACACTTATCCTTACATAACACTCACACTAAACCTAAGCCTAACCCTAAACCTAACCCTCACCCTCACCCTAACCCTCACCCTAACATTAACTCTGACATTAACCCTAACCCTCATCCTAACCCTCACCCTAAACCTAACCCTAACCCTAACCCTCACCCTCACCCTAAACCTTAATCTAACCCTAAACCTAACCCTCACCCTAAACCTTACACTAACCCTTACTCCAACCCTAACACTCACCCTCACACTAACCCTCATCCTAAACCTTAACCTCACCCTCACTCTCACCCTAACCCTAAACCTAACCCTCACACTAATCCTAACCCTCACCTTAACCCTAACCCAACCCCTCACCCTAAACCTAACCCTCAACCAAACCCACACCCTCACCCTATACATCAACCTAACTCTAACCCTCACCCTAACACTAACCCTAACTCTCACCCTCACCCTAATCCTTCCCCTAACCCTAAACTTAACCCATACCTAACCGAAAATCTCATCCTCACCCTCACACAAACCCTAACCCTAACCCTAACCCTAAACCTCAGCTAACCCTCAACCTAACCCTAACCCTCACCCTCACCCTATAACTAACTTTACCCTAACCCTTACCCTAAACCTCAACCTCACACGAACCCGAACCCTAACCCTTATCCGCACCCTAACCCTAACATTAACCCTAACCCTTACCCTCACAAAAACTTAACACTTACCCTAACCCAAACCCTAACACAAATCCAAACCCTCATGCTAACCCTAACACTAACCCTAAACCTCACACAACCCCTCAACCGAACACTAACCCTAACCCTCACCCTCACCCTAACCCTCACCCTAAAACTTAACCTCACCCTGACCCTGAACCTAACCCTAAACCTAAACCTCACCCTAACCCTCACACTAACCCAAACCCTAACTCTAGTCTTCACCCTCATACTAACACTCACCCTAATATTAACCCTCACTCTATCCCTTACCCTTACATTAATCCTAAACCTAACCCAAACCCTAACACTCACACTAAGCCTAACCGTCAACCTAACTCTAACCCTTACCATCACCCTAAGCCTAACATTAACACTGACCGTACCCCACACACTAACCCTAACTCTCACCCTAACCCTAACAGTAACACGAATCCTTACCCTCACCATAACCCATTCCCATAACTCTCATCCAACCCCTCACCCTAATTCAAACCCTAACCCTCGACCTCAACGTAACCCTCACCCTAACTCTAACCCTCAACGTCACACTCACCCTAGCCCTCACTATAACCCTTTCCCTCACCTAACCCTCACCCTAAACCTAAGCCTAACCCTCAACTTAAACCTCACAGTCACCCTAACCCTCACCAAAACCCTAACCCTAACATTAACTTTTACCCTCAACCTAACCTAACCCTAACCCTCACCCTAACCCTCACCCTAAACCTAAGCATAACCCTCACCCTCACCCTAACCCTTAACCTAACCCTAAGCCTAACCCTCACTTTAAACCTCACCCTAACCCTTAAGCTAACCCTATCCCTCACCCTCACCCTAACCCTCACCCTAAACCTTAACCTCACCCTAAACTTAACCCTAATCCTAAACCTCACACTAAACTTAACCCTCACCTTAACTCTAACCCTCACCCTAACCCTAAACCTAACTCTCACCCTCACCCTAATCCTCACCCTAACCCTAACCCTTACCTAACTGAAACCCTCACCCTCACCCTCACACTAACCCTAACCCTACCCCTCAGCCTAACCCTCAACCTAATGCTAAACCTCACCTTCACCCTATAACTAAGCCTAACCCTAACCGTTACCTTTAACCTCAACCCCACCTGAACCTGAACTCTAAACCTCACCCTAACCCTAACACTGACATTAACCCTAACGCTCAACCTAACCCTCACCCTAACCCTCGCTCTCACCTTAACCCTCACCCTAAACCTTACCCTCACCCTAACCCTGAACATAACGCTAACCCTAGCCCTCACCCTCACACTCATCCTAAGCCTCACGCTAACCCTTACCCTCAACTAAGCCTCACCCTAAACCTATACCTAACCCTAACCCTAACCCTCACCGTAACCCTAACCTTCACCCTAACCCTAACCCTGACATTAACACTAACCCTCAACCTAATGCTCACTCTAAACCTAACCCTAACCATAAACCTCACCCTAACTCTCACCCTAACAGTAACCCTAACCCTCACCCTCACCCTAACCCTTAACATAACCCTAAACCTAACAATCACCCTAACCCTCACCCTAAACCTTACGCTAACCCTAACCCTAACCCTCACCGTAACCCTCATCCTAAACCTTAACCTCACCCTAACCCTAACCCTAACCCTAACCCTCACACTAACCCTAACCCTCACCTTAACCCTAACCAACCCCTCACCCTAACACTCACCCTATCCCTTAACCTAAACCTAAACCTCACTCTAACCCTAACCGTAACCCTAAAACTCTCCCTCACCCTTACGCTCACCGTCACCCTAACAGTCACCCTAAACCTAATGCTCAACCTAACCCTAACCCTCACACTAACCCTAACTCTTACCCTCACCCTCAGCCTAATACTCATCAAACCCAATCTCTAGCCCTTACCTAACCGAAACCCTCACCCCCATCCTCACACTAACCCTAACCCTACACCTCAGCGTAACCCAGAACCTAATCCTATACCTCATCCTTGCCCTATAACTAACCATAACCCTATCCCTTACCTAAATGAAACCCTCACCCTCACCCTCACACTAACCCTAACCCTACCCCTCAGCCTAACCCTCAACCTAACCCTCACCCTCACCCTATAACTAAGCCGAACCCTAACCCTTACACTAAACCTCAACCTCACCCGATCCTGAACCCTAAAACTTACACTAACCCTAACCCTAACATTAACCCTAATCCTAACCCTCACACAAACCGTAAACCTCACCCTAACACTAACCCCAACACTAAATCTAACCCTCACCCTAATCCTAACCCTAACCTTAACCCTCACCCTAACCCTCAACCGAACCCTAACCCTAACCCTCACCCTCATCTTAAACCTCACACTAAACATTAACCTCACTCTGACCTTGAACCTATCCCTAACCCTAACACTTAACCTAACACTCACCCTAACCCAAACCCTAATTCTAGTCCTCACTCTCATCCTAACCCTAACCCTAAACCGAACGCACACCCTATCCCTTACCCTGACCCTAATCTTAAATCTAACCCTAACCCTAACCCTCACACTAACCCTAACACTCAACCTAAACCTAACCCTTACCCTCACCCTTACCCTAACATTAACCCTAATCCTAACCCACACACTAACAGTAACCCTCACACTTACCTAATCATAACACTAAACCTAACCCTCACCATAACCCTAACCCTAACCATCACCCAACCCCTCACCCTAATTCTAACCCTAACCCTGCCCTCACCCTAACCCTCCCCCTAAACCTAACCCTAACCCTAACCCTCACCCTCACTCTCACCCTAACCCTAACCCTCACCTAACATCACCCCCTAACCCTAACCCTAACCCTAATCCTAAGCTTAAGCCTAAAGGTAACCCTAAACCTAACCCTCATCCTCACACTCACTCTCACCCTCAGCCTAACCCTAACCCTAACCCTAATCCTAAACCTAACCCAAACCTCAGACTCACCCTAAACCTCATGCTCACCCTCCCCCTCCCCCTAAATCCAACCCTAACACTTAGCGTCACCCTAAACCTAACCCTCACCATAACCTTAACCCTCATCCTCACCCTCATCCTAACCCTAACCCTCACGCTATCCCTTACCCTAATCCTCATCCTAAACCTAATGCTAACCCTAACCCTCACCCACACCCTATCCCTCACCCTAACCGTTAACTTCACCCTAATATAAACCCTAACACTAAGCCTAACCTTCAAACTAAAACTATCCACCATCCTAACCCTACCCCTACCCGTCAGCCTAACCCTCACTCTAACCCTAACCCTAACCCTAATCCTCACCCTACCTATAAACCTAACCCTTACCCTCACACTTGCCCTCACACTAAACCTAACCCTAACCCTAAACCTCACCCTAAGCCTAACCCTCACCCTCACCCTAACCCTCAACCTAACACTAACCCTAACAGAAACCAAAACCCTCAACCTAGTGCTCACACTAACCCTAAACCAAAACGTAACTCTTCCCATAACCCAACCCTAAACCTCATGCTCCCCCTCCCCCTCCCCCTAAACCCAACCCTAACACTTAGCGTCACCCTAACCCTCACCCTAACCATTACCTTTTCCTTCACACTAACCCTCACTGTAACCCTAAACCTAACCCGCACCCTCACCCTAATCCTCACCCTAAACCTTACCCTCACCCTCACCCTTACACTCAAACTAACCCTAAACCTCAACCTAACTCTAACCCTAACGGAAACCCTAGACCTCACCGTAACCCTAACTCTAACCCTCAGCCTCACAAACATCTTAACTCTCACCTTCACCCGAAATTTCACCCTCACCCTAACACTCAGTCTCACCCTAAAACTCACCCTAAACCTAACCCTCAGCCTAACCCTAACCCTAACTAACCTCACCCTGACCCAAATACTCCCCCTAACCCTCACCGTCACACTAATCCTCACCCTAAACCTAACCTAACACAAACCCTCACCTTCACCCTAAACTTCACAATAACCCTAGCCCTCACCCTAACCCTAACCCTAACCCTAACATTAACCCTTAAACTAAACCTAATCCTCACCCTCACCCTCACCCAATCACCCACACTAAACCTAAACCTAACACTAACCCTCACCCTAACCCTCACCCTTAACCTTACCCTCACCCTAACATTCACCCTCACCCTCACCCTAAACCTAACACTCACCCTAAACCTAACCCTCACACTAACACTAATACTAACACTAATCCTCACCTTAAACCTAACCCTAACCCTAACCCTCACCCACACACTCTCCCTAACCCTCATCCTAACCCTTACCCTCCCCCTAACCCTCACACTAACCCTAACCCTTACCCTAACACTAACCCTCCCCCTCCCCTTCCCCTCCCCCATACCCTAACGCTAACCGTAACCCTCAACGTAAACCTAACCCTAACCCTCATCCTAACCCTTATCCCTAACCCTCACCCTAAACCTAACCCTCCCTCTAACCCTTAAACTCAACCTAATCCTCAACCTAACCATAACCTTAACCCTTACCTAAACCAAACCCTCACCCTCAACCTAACCCAAACCCTCAACATAGCCCTCACCCTCACCCTAACCCTAACCCTATCCCTCACCCTCATACTCACCCTCACCCTCAGCCTACCCCTACCCCTAAACCTAATCCTAACCCTAAATTTCACCCTCAGCCTAACCCTCACCCTAACCTTAATCCTAACACTAACCATAACCATAACCCTAACCCTAACACTTACCCTACCCCTCACCCTAACCCTAACACTAACCCTTACTCTCACCCTAACCCTAACTCTAACCCTCACCCTCACCCTAACCCTAACCCTAACCATAACCCTAACCCTAACCCTCAACCTCACCCTAACCCTAACCCTAATCCTAACACTAGCCCTCACCCTAACCCTCACAATTATCCTAATCCTAGCCCTAACCCTAAACCTAACCCTCACACTTAGCCTCACCATAACCCTAACCCTAAATCTAACCCTCACCCTAACCCTAACCCTATCACTACCCCTAACCTAAACCTCACCATCACCCTCACCTTAACTGTACCCCTCACCCTCGCCCTAACCCTCACCCTAACCTTAACCCTCAACCTCAAACTCACCCTAACCCTCACCCTCTCCCTCACCATAAACCTAAACCTAACCATATCCCTCACCCTCACCCTAAACCTAAAGATAACCCTAACCCTCAACCTCACCCTCAACCTTACCCTTACCCTTACTATAAACCTAACCCTCACCCTAACCGTAACCCTAAACCTTGCCTAAATCAAAAACGACCCTCACTTGCACCCTCACCCTCACCCTTACTCTCACTCTCACCCTAACACTCACCCTAACCCTAACCCTATTCCATACCGTAAACCTAACCCTCACTCTCACCCTGAACCCCAGCCTAAAACTCAACCTAAACCTAACCCTAATGCTCACACTAACCCTAACAATCACCCTAACCCTAACTCTAACCCTAAACCTAACCCTCACCCTAACCCTAATCCTAAACCTTACCCTCAACATAACCCTAACCCTAACACTAACCCTCACAGTAACCCTAAACCTAACCCTACCCCTCACCATAACTCTCACTATAACCCGAACCTGAACACTCACGCTAAACCTAACCCTCACCCTAACCCTCACCCTAAACCTAAACATCACCCTAACCCTAACCATTACAATAACCCTAACCCTAAACCTCACCCTAAAGCTAACCATCACCTTAACCCTCACCCTCACCCTAGTCCTCACCCTAACCCTCACCCTAACAATTACCTATCCCAAAACCTCACCCTCACCCTCACCCTCACCCTAAAATCACCCTCAACCTAGGCCTAACCCAAACCCTAATGATAACCCTAACTCTGACACTAACTCTCACCCTCACCCCACCCTAACCCTAATCCTAACACTAACCCTCACCCTAAACCTAAAACTAACCCTAACACTCACCCTAACCCTAAACCTCAACCTAACCCTAACCCTCATCCTCACCCTAACCTTCACAAAATCCCTAACCCTAACCCTCAAGCTAAACCTTACACTCAGGCTAAACCTAACCCTAACCCTAACCCTAACACTAAACCTAACCCTCAACCCTAACCCTCACCCTCACCCTAACGATAACACTCTCCCTAACCCTAACCCTTTACCTCACCCTGACCCTAACCCTCAACCTAACCTCACGTTAACCCTTACACTAAACCTTACCCTCAACATAACTCTAAACCTAAACCTAACCCGAAACCTAACCCTAACCATCACCCTCACCCTCACCCTAATCTTCACCCTAAACCTAACCCTAACAATTACCTATCTATCCCAAACCCTCATCATAAACCTCACCCCCACCCTAAACCTCACCCTCACCCTAGGCCACACCGTGACCCTAACCATACCCGTAAATCTAACAATAACCATCTCCCTCACCCTCACTCTCAGCCTAAACCTAACCCTAGCCCTTATCCTAACCCTCACCATCACACTAACCTTCACCCTAAACCTTACCCACACCCTAACCCTCAACCTAACCCTAAACCTCACCCTAACCCTAACTCTCACCCTAACACTCACCCTCACCCTCACCCTAATCCTCAACCTAACCATAATCCTAAACCTAAACCTTACTATTACCCTAACCCTCACCCTCACCCTCACCCTAACCCTTATCCTCACCCTAACCCTAACCGTAAACCTACCCATCACACTAACACTAACCTAACCCTAAAGCTCACCCTCACTCTAACCATAACCCTAACCCTAACCCTAACCCTCATCCTAACCCTAAACCTCACCCTAACCCTAAACCTAACCCTCAACCTTTCCCTAACCCTAACCCTCACCCTCACCCTAACCATAACCTTAACAATCACCTTCACCCTCACCCTAAACCTAACCCTAACCCTCACCCTAACCCTCATCCTAACCCTCACACTAAACCTAACCCTCACCCTAAAGCAAAACCTAACCCTCACCCTCACCCTCACCCTAACCCTAAACCTAACCCTCACCCTCACCCTAACCCTAAACCTAAGCCTAACCCTAACCCTAACCCCAATCTTAACCCGAACGTTCACCCTAACAATCACCCTAAACCTAACCCTAACGCTAAAACTAATCCTAAACCTCACCCTAACCTTAACCCTCACCCAAAACCTTTCCCTCACCATAACCCTAACCCTAACCCGAACCCTCACACTAACCCTATCCCTAACCCTAACCCTAACCCTAACCATACCCGCACCATAACCCTCACCCTAACAATCACACTAACGCTAACCCTCACCCGAACCATCACCCAGACCCTAACCCTCATGCTAACCGTAAACCTAACCTTTACCTAACGCAAAACCTCACCGTCACCCTCACCCTCACCCTAACCCTCACCCTCACCCTCAACCTCAGCCTAAAACTAACCCTAACCCTCACACTCACCCTCACCCTAACACTAACACTATACCTAACCCTCACCCTAACCCTAATCCTCAACCTAACCCTAACACTAACACTAAAACTCACCCTATCCCTCACCTTAACCCTTACCCTAAACTTAACCCTAACCCTAACAGTAATCCTAACCATCACCGTCACAATAACCCTAACTCTAATACTAACCCTCAACCTAACTCTCACCCTCACCCTCACTCTAAGCCTAAACTTAACCCTCACCCTCACCCTAACCCTAACATTATCCCTCACCTTTATCCTAAACCTAAACCTAACCCTAACTCTCACCCTTACCCTCAGCCTCACCATAACCCTAACCCTAACGCTAAACCTCATCCTAACTCTAACCTTGATGCTAAACCTAATACTAACCCTAACCTAAACCTCACCCTCACTCTTACCCTAACTCTGCCACTCACCCTCACCCTAACCCTCACACTAACATCAAACCTCACCCTTACCCTCACACTAACCCTCACCCTCACCCTCAACATAAACCCAAAGCTAACTCTAAACCTCACCCTCACCTTTAACTTAACGATAACCCTAAACCTCACCCTCACCCTCACCCTAACGCTTACCCTTACTCTAACCCTAACCCAAATCCTAACCCTAACCCTCACAATCATCCTAACCCTCACCCTAAACCAAAACCTAACCCTCACTATCACCCTAACCCTAACCCTAAACCTAACCGTCACCCTCAACCTAACCCTAACCCTAACCCTATCCCAAAACCTAAACTTACACTAACCCTAACCCTAACCCTAACCCTCACACTAACCCTAACTCTCACCCTAAACCTAACCCTCACCCAAAACCTAACCCTCACCCGAACTCTAACCCTAAACCTTACAATAACCATAACCCTAACCCTAAAGCTAAACCTCACCCTAACCCTAAACCTCACACTGTCCCTTACCCTCACCATAAACATTACTCTCAACATAACCCTAAACCTAACCCTAACTCACACAGTAACCCTAACACTCACCCTAACCCTAACCCTACCCCTCACCATAACCAAAACCCTAACCCTAACCCGAACCCTCACACTACCCTAACCCTCACCTGAAACCTAACCCTCACCCTAAACCTCACACTCAACCTAAACATCACCCTAAACCTAACCATTGAAATAACCCTAACCCTGACCCTCACCCTAAAGCAAACCCTCACCTTAACCCTCACCCTCAACCTAATCCTCACCCTAAACCTCACCCTAAAAATTACCTATCCCCAAAACTCACCATCACCCTCACCTTCACCCTAAACCTCACCCTCATTCTAGAACTCACTGTAACCCTAACGATAACCCTAACTCTAACACGAACCCTCACCCTCACCATTAGCTTAACCTAAACCTAACCCTAATCCTAACCATAACACTCACCCTCACCCTAACCCTAACCCTAACCCTCACCCTAACCCTAACCCTCAACCTAACCCTAAAACTCACCCTCGCCCTAACACTCACCCAAACCCTAAACCTAACCATAACCCTAACACTAACACTAACCCTCACCATTACCCTAAGCCTGACCCTTACCCTAACCCTCATCCTAACCCTACCCTTAACTCTAAGCCTCACCCTCACCCTAACCCTAACACTAACCCTAAACCTAGCCCTTACCCTCACACTAACTCTAACCCTCACCATAACCCTAACCCGCACCCTCACCCTAACCCTAACCCTAAACCTAACCCTCACCCTCACCCTCACCCTAACCCTAACCATAACCCTAAACCTAATCCTAACCCTAACCCTCACACTAAACCTCACCCTAAACATCACACTAACCCAAACCCTAATCCTTACTCTCACCCTCAGCCTCACCCTAACCCTAACCCTCACCCTAACTCTAACTCTCACACTAACCCTAACTCTTACCCTAACACTCAAGCAAACCTTTACACTCACGCTAAACCAACCCGAACCCTAATCCTAACCTTCACCCTAACCCTAACCCTCACACTAACCCTAACCCTATACCTCACCCTAACCCTAACACTAACACTCAACCTAACCCTCACCCTAACCCTTACCCTAAACCTTACCCTCACAATAACTCTAACCCTAAACCTAACCCTAAACCTAACCATCACCCTCACCCTCACCTTAATCCTCACCCTAACCCTAACCCTAACAATTACCTATCCCAAACCCTCATCGTAACCCTCACCCTCACCCTAAACCTCACGCTCACCCTAGTCCTCACCATAACCCTAAACATAACCCTAAATCTACCAGTAACCCTCACCTTCACCCTATGCATAAACCTAACACTAACCCTAACCCTAACCGACACCATCACACGAAGCCTCACCCTAAACCTTACCATCACCATAACCCTAAACCTAACCCTAAATCTCACACTAAGCCTAAACCTCACCCTAACCCTAACCCTACCCCTCACCATAACCCACAACCTAACCCTAACCCTAACCCTCACACTAAACCTAACCCTCACCTGAAATCTCACCGTCAACCTAACCCTCACCCTCACCCTCAACATCACCCTAACCCTAACCCATAACCCTAAACCTAATCCTCACCCTAACCCTCAACCTAATGCTAAACCTCACTCACACTGTAACCCTCACCCTCAACCGAACACTCACTCTCACCCTATCCCTCACCCTCACCCTAAACATCACACTAAACCTAAGCATAACCCTAACCCTAAACCTCACCTTAAACCTAACTCTCACCCTCACCCTTCTCACCCTCACCCTAATCCTCAACCTAACCATAACCCTAAACCTAACCTTAACCATAACCCTAACCCTCAATCTCCCCGTTACCCTCACCCTAACACTTACCCTCACCCTAACCCTACCCCTAACCCTAACCCTCACACTAACACTAACCCTAACCCTAAAGCTCACCCTCCCTCTCACCCTAACCGTAACCCTAACCCAACCCTCATCCTAACCCTAACCCTCACCCTAAACCTAAACCTAACCCTCACCCTAACCCTAACCATAAACCTAAAGCTCACCCTCACCCTCACCATAACCCTAAACCTAATCCTAACCCTAAACCTCACTCTCACCCTCAGCCTCACCCTAACCCTAACCTTCACCCTAACCCTAACACTAACACTAACACTCAAGCTAACCCTTACACTCACGCTAAACCTAACCTTAACCCTAATCCTAACCCTAACACTAACCCAAACACTAACCCTAACCCTCACCATAACCCTAACCCTCACACTAAACCTAACCGTCACCCTAAACCTAACCCTTTACCTAACCGTAACCCTAACCCTCAACCTAACCCTCAACCTAACCCTCACCCTAACCTTTACCCTAAACCTTACCCTCACCATAACTCTAACCCTCACCCTCACCATCACCCTAATCCTCACCCTAAACCTAACCCTAACAATTACCTATCCCAAACCCTCATCGTAAACCTCACCCTCACCCTAAGTCTCAACATAACCCTAACCATAACCCTAACTCTAACAGTAAACCACACCCTCAACCTCAGCCTAAACCTAACACTAACCCTAACCCTAAAACTCACCATCATACTAACCCTCACCCTAAACCTTACCCTCACCATAACCCTAAACCTAACACTAAACCTCACACTAAGCCTAAACCTCACCCTAACCCTAACCATACCCCTCACCATAACCCTCACCCTATCCCTAACCGTAACACTCACACTAACCCTAACCCTCACCCAAAACCTCACCGTCACCCTAACCCTCACCCTCACCCTCAACATCACCGTATCCCTAACCCTCACCATAACCCTAAACCTAACCATCATTCTAACCCTCACCCTCACCCGAACACTCACTCTCACCCTAAACATCACACTAAACCTAACCGTAAACCCAACCCTAAACATCACCCTAACCCTAACTCACACCCTAACCCTAACCCTCACACTAAACCTAACCCTAACCCTCACCCTCACCCTAACCTTAACCCTAACCCTCACCCTCATATTCACCTTAGACCTAAACCTAACCCTCACCCTAAACCTCATTCTAACCCTACCTCTAACCCTGACCCTCACCCTCATCCTCAACATCACCCTAACCCTAACCCTCACCCTAACTCTCAACTTAACCCTAAACCTCTCCCACACTCTAACCCTCACCCTCACCCAAACCCTCACTCCCACTCTATCGCTCACCCTCACCCTAAACATCACCCTAAATCTAACCATAAACCTAAACCTAAACCTCACCCTAACCCTAACTCTCACACTAACTAACACCCTCACCCTCACTCTAATCCGCAACCGAACCATTACCCTAACTCTAACCATAATCATAACCATAAACCTCACCCTAACCCTAACCCTAACCCAAACCGTCACATTAACACTAACTCTAACCCTAAAGCTCACCCTAACCCTCACCCTAACCCTAATCTTAACCCTCATCCTAACCCTAACCCTCAACCTAACCCTAAATCTAACCCTCACCCTAAACCTAAATATAAACCTAAAGCTCACCCTCATCCTCACCCTAACCCTAAACCGAACCCTAACCATAATCCTAAACCTAACCCTCACCCTCACCCTAAACAAACCCTAACCCCAACCCTCACCCTAACCGAAACCCTCACCCAAGCCCTAACCCTCACTCTTACCCTAAACCTAACCCTCACCCTCCTGCTCACACTAACCCTCACCCTAACCCTAAACCCACACCCTAACCCTCAACCTAAACCTAAATCAAACCCTAACTCTAACCCTCACCCTCACCCTCAGTCTCACCCTAACCCTTACCCTAACCATAACCCTCACCCTAACCTTAACCCTCACCCTAACCCTAACCCTCACCTAACCCTCACCGTCACCCTCACTCTAACCCTCACCCTCACACTCACACTCACCCTAAGGCTCACCCTCACCGTAGGCCTCACCTTAACACTAACAATAATCCTAACTCTAACACTAACCCACATCCTCAACCTCACCCTCAGTCTAAACCTAATCCTAAACCTAATCCTAACCCTAACTCTCAACCTCACCCTCACCCTAACCCTAACCCTCACGCTAACCCCAACCTTCAACCTCACCCTAACCCTCATCCTCACCCTAAACCTAACCCTAAACCTAACCCTCATCCTAACTCTCACCCTAACCCTGACCCTAACCCTAACCCTCACCATAACTGTCATCCTAACTCTAACCCTAACCTTAACCCTAAACCCTAACCCTCAATCTAACCCTAACACTAACCCTAACCCTCACCCTAACCCTTACATTCACGCTAACCCTAACCTAACCCTAACCCTAATCCTCACCCTAACCCTAACCCTCAACCTAAACCTAACCCTAACCCTAATCCTAACCATAAACCTCATCCTAACCCTAAACCTAACATTAACCCTCACCCTAACCCTAACCCTAAACCTTACGCTCACCATAACCCTAACCCTAAACCTAACCCTAACCCTAAACCTAATCCTCACCATCACCCTATCCCTCACCCTATACCTTACGCTCACCATAACCCTAAACTTAACCCTAACCTCACACTAAACCTAACCCTCACCCTAACCCTACCCCTCACCAATCCCCTCACCCTAACACTAATCCTAAACCTTATACTAACCCTAAACCTCACAGGAAACCTCACCCTCACCCTACACCTCACCCTCAACCTAAAAATCACCCTAACACTATCCATCACACTAACCCTAACCCTGACCTTCACCCTAACCCTAACCCTCACCCTAACCCTCACCCTCACCCTAATCCTCACCCTAAACCTAGCCTTCACCCTCACTGAACCCTAAGCCTTACCCTAATCCTAACCTTAACACTCACCCTAAACCTCACCATAAACCTAGCCCTAACCTTAACCCTAAACCTCACCCTCACCCTCAGCCTCACCCTAACCCTAACCCTAAACCTCACCCTAACCCTTAACCTCACCCTAACCCTAACCCTAACCCTAACCCTAACCTTCACACTAACACTAACCCACACCCTAACCTTCACCCTCACCCTCACACGAACCTTCAACCTCACCCAAACCCTCACACTCACCCTAACCGTCACCCTCCCCCTAGAGCTCACCCTAACCCTAAACCTAACCCTCACCCTCACCCTCACTCTAACCCTAAACCTAACCCCAACCCTCACCCTCACCCTAACCCTCACCCTCACCCTAACCCTAACCCTAACCCTAACCCAACCCTCACCCTAATCCTAACACTAAAACTAACCCTCACACTAACCCTAACCCTCATCCTAACCCTAACCCTACCACTCACAATAACCCTCATCCTAACCCTAACCCTGACCCTAACACTCACGCTAAAGGTAACCCTAATCCTCACCGTCAGCCTAAAACTCACCGTCACCCTAACCCTCACCCTAAACCTAATCCTCACCCACACCTAACCCTCAACCTCACCCGAACACTAACCCTCACCCTAACCCACACCCTCACCCAAATCATTACCCAAAACCTAACCCTCACTCAATCCCTAACCCAACCCTCGCCCTAACCCTAACCCTCACACTAAAACTCATCCTCCACCTAATCCACACCCTAACAATAAAGTTAACCCTTACCTAACTGAAACCCTCCCCCTCCCCCACTTCCTCACCCTATCACTCACCCTCACCCTACTCCTCACCCTAACTCTAACCTTAAACCTATCCGTCAACCCCATTCACCTCCCCCTCAGCCTATTCCTAACCCTAATCCTAATCCTAACCCTAACCCTTACCCCCACACTCACCCTAACACTAACCCTAAACCTAATGCTAACCCTCACCCTCACCCTCAACCTAACCCTAACCCTAGCACTAAAAATACCCCTAATCCTAACCTAATCCTAATCCTAAAACTAACCCTCACCCTAATCCTAATCCTAATCCTAAAACTCACCCTAACCCTAATCCCAACCGCAACCCTCACCCTCACCTTCAGCCTGACCCTAACCCCTCAAGCTCACCATCACCCTAACCCTCACACTAACACTAACCCTCACCCCAAACCTAAACCTAACCTTCACCCTCACAGTCACCCTCAGCCCAAGCTTAACCCTAACCTTAATCCTAACCATCACCCTCACCCTAACCTTCACCCTCACCCTCAGCCTCACCCTAAACATCACCCAAACCCTAACACTCACCCTAACCCTTACCCTAACCCTCACCCTAACCCTAAACCTCAGCCTAAAACTCAACCTAACCCTATCGCTAAACCTAACCTTCACCCTCATCCTAACCCTCACCCTAACTCTTATCCTTACACTAACAATAATCATAACCCTAATCCTAACCCTCACACTAAACCTAACCCTCACCCTAACCCTAACACTACCCCTCACCCTCACTCTCACCCTAAACATAACCCTAACCCTCACTCTAACCCTAATCCTAACCCTAACCCTCACCCTCACCCTAACCCTCATGGTCACTCTAACCCTCACCCTAAACATCACCGTAACCCGATCCCTTACCCTAAGCCTAACCCTAAACTTCACCCTAACCCTAAACCTCACCCTAACCCTAACCCTAACCCTAAACCTTATCCTAACCCTCACCTTAACCCTTATCCTCACACTAACCCTAACCCTAACTCTAACCCTAATCCTTACCCTAACCCTCACCCACATGCTAACACTTGCTCTCACCGGAACCCTCACCCTCACCAGAACCCTCACACTCACCCTAACCCTAAACCTCACCCTAACCCTTAACCGTCAACCTAACTCTCACCCTCACCCTAATCCTCACCCACAACCTAACCCTAACCCTTACCTACCCGAAACCCTCACCCTCACCCTCACCCCAACAATCACCCTCACCCTAGCACTAACCTAAACTTAACCCTCACCCTAACCCTAACACTAACCCTCAACATCTCCCACCCAAGCAAACCCTAACCTTAACCCTAAACTTCACACTTACCCTCACTGTAAGCCTAAACCTAACACTAACCTTAAACCTCACCATTACGGTTACCCCCACCCTAACCCTAACCCTCACCCTCACGCTAACCCTCACTCTAACCCTAAGCCTCACCCTAACCCTCACCCTAATTGTAACCCTCACCCTAACCCTCACACTCACTCTCACCATAACCTTCACCCTAACCCTTATCCTCACACTAACCCTAAACCTAACCCTCACCCTCACCCTCACCCTCACCCAATCCCAACCCCTAAACCTAATCCTAACCCTAACCCTCAACCTCAAGCTCACCCTAACTCGAACGCTAATCCTAACCCTAACCGTCACCCTCAACGCCACCCTAACTCAAACACTAACCCTGATCCTAACCCTAACCATAACCGTAACCCTCACACCATGGTTCTATCACAGGCAACAGCCGTCTGCATCCTAGGAGGCCTTGAAGCCAGTTACACTGTCCACAGTAACAATTCCAAATTTTTTCCTTGCAATTCACGGTGGGCTGACCAGAGTTAGATTGCTCAGGATGTAAACGACAAGATAGAGCACTGAGAATTTGGGGAACTTAAAACAAAATTGTTTTATGGCGCCAAGGTTCTGAATGCTCTATACCTTTGAAAAAGAAAAGACCAGCCCCCGAAGAGAAATAGACAATATCGTTAGGTTCCTAGTAGCCCCTGGGTGCATCCAGGCATGGTACAAATCCCCTCTTGGTGTCACCATCCGCAGGTCAATCTGTTTTCCTTGCAATTTTTGGAGAGCTGTGGAGGGTTTGGGAGCACAGGATGCAAACAAGAGAGATTTCCCAGAATTTGGGGACCATAAAGAAAATTGTTTTAGTGTCTCCAAGTTCTGAGTGCTCTCAACTTTTCCCATTAGTGAGACAAGCCACTTAGGAGAAATAGAAAGCATTGTTCTGTCCCAGGCAACTGTGCTCTGAATCTTAGAAGGGCTTAATGACCCTGGCACGATCCACAGTAAACAGTCCAAATTTTGTTTTTCCAATTCTGGGAGAAGTGACCAGTGTTAGGGAGCCCAGGTACAAATGATAAGATAGAGCATTCAGAATATGAGGACACTAGAACAGTCTTAAGGCCCCCAAGGAAGGAGGGGTCTACACCTTCCCCAAGGAAGAGACACCACTCCAATGAGAAATTCACAACACCCATCTTTCCCAAGAAGCTCTGCTCTGCATCCTAGCAATATTGAAATTGCCTCATTCTGTCTAAAATAACAGGTGACATTTTTATTCCTTCTAATACTGATTACTGTCAAAAGTGTTTAGGAACTCAGGATGCAAAGAACAAGATAGAGCACTCAGAACCTCGGCGATTTAAAAACGTTATTGTTTTACAGTGACCAGGTTCTAAATGCTCTACACATTCCTCAAAGGAAAGACTGGGCACTAAATAGAGTTAGACAGTATCGGTCTATCCCAGGCATCTTCCGTCTGCATCCTCGCAGGGTTTAAGCTCCTCACACTGTCCACATTAACCAGTCCCAATCTTTTCCTTGCAATTCTGGGATTGCTGAGCAGTGTTAGGGAGCTCAGGATGAAAACGACAAGATAGAGCCCTGAGAACTTGGGTACCTTAAAACAGAACTGTTTTTTGGCTCCTCAGCTGTGAATTCTCTCCACCTTCCATAATGAAGAGACAAGCCACCAAAGAGAAATAGAGAGCATATTTCGGTCTCTAGTAGCTCCTAGGTGCATCCTGGCATGGTTCACAACCCCTCATGGTATAACCAGCCATAGGTCCAAAGTTACCTTTGAAATATTGGTAGAGCTGAGGAGGTTTGGGGAGCACAGGATGCAAATAACAAGAAAGAGCACTCACAACTTGGGGACCTTAAAAGAATTGTTTTA
This sequence comes from Dipodomys merriami, assembly GCF_024711535.1. NCBI lineage: Eukaryota > Metazoa > Chordata > Mammalia > Rodentia > Heteromyidae > Dipodomys > Dipodomys merriami. The sequence continues at coordinate 1,261,477 of NW_027204760.1, forward strand.
AGGTCCCCAAGTTGTGAGTGTTCTACACCTTCCGCAAAGGAGGGAAAAGCCACTAAATAGAAATAGACAGCCTTTTTCTCACCCAGGTAACTTTGGTATGCCTCCATCAGGGCTTAATGCCCTCACACTGTTCACAGAGCCCAGTCCAATTTGTTTCTTCCAATTCTGGGAGAGCTGACCTGTAGTAGCGAGGTCAGGATGCAATAGACAAGATGGAGCACTCAGAAATTGCTGACCTTAAAACAATTTTATGGTCCCAAAGTGAGGAGGCTCTACTCCTTTCCCAATGGAGAGACAAGCCTCCAAAGATATATGGAGAACACTGACCTTTCCCAGTAAGCCCTAATCTACATCATAAGGACACTGAAAGTTCCATATACTGTCAACAATAACAGGTCCAATTATATTCCTTGCAATTCTGGGAGAACAGAAATGTGTTCGGAAGCACAGGATGCAAACAACAAGATAGAGCAACACAGAAATTAGGCACTTTAAAACAAAATAGTTTTTCAGGGCTCAAATTCTCAATGATCTCCACCTTCCCCAAAGGAGAGACAAGCCCCTAAATAGAAATAGACCGCATCTTTCTAACCCAGGTTACTCCGGTCTGCATCGTAGCATGGCTGAAAGCCCCTTATACTGTCCATCCACAGTAACCAGTCCAATTATTTTCTTCCAATTCTGGGAGAGCTGACCAGTGTTAGCGAGTTCAGCATGCAAACGAAAGTTTGAGTAAAGCAGAGAAAGTCAGATAATGTGATGTTAATGAAATGAACCCTAAGATATGTATTCAAATGTTTTTTATTTGCTTTCAAGCGATTGTTTATGACACATTTATAAGGTCATTTCTTTTTTACTTTGTAAGTCCCTCCCCCATTTCAGAACCACTGCTTTCACTGTATTTCATGTCGGTATAATTTGTGGAGGGGAAGGGGAATAACAATTCGTTTAAATAAGGCTAAAAGTGGACGCATTGCAAAAATGTCATGTACAAGTCGTTATGTCCAAAATGAACTTTAAAACTTTGGTTTGTGTGTGGTGAGGGGTATGGGAGCGGGGAGGACTGTGGGGGAGGGAAGGAGGAGGATCGGAAAAGATGGGAAGGGGAAACAAAGAAGGAGGTTACAATACTTTATAGAAAATATACTCATTATCTTGTACATGTAATTGTAACCCCTCTCTACATTGTTTTCACAAAAAAGTAAACTAACAAATAAATTAATTAATGAATTTAAAAACAAGAAAAGATGGAGCACTCAGAACATGGGGACCTTGAAACTGTTTTAAGGCCCCCAAGAAATAAGGGATTACTCCTTTCTCAAAGGAGGGAAACGCCTCCAAAAAGAAATTGACAGCACCAATCTTCCCAAGAAGCTCTGGTCTGCATCCTAGCAAGACAGGGAGTGTCTCATCCTGTCTAAAATCACAGGTTCGGTTTTTGTTCTTAACACTGGTAGGGCTGAAAAGTTTTTGAGATCTCAGCATGTAAACGAGAAGATAGAGCACTCATAACATCGGTGAGGGAAACAATATTGTATGGTGCCCAAGTTCTGAAGGCTTTACAATTACTCCAGGGAGATAGAAGCCACTAAAGAGAAATAGACAGCATGGTTCTATCACAGGCAACAGCAGTCTGCATCCTAGCAGGGATTGAAGCCTTTTACACTGTCCACAGTATCAAGTCCGAAATTTTTCCTTGCAATTAACCTTGGGCTGACCACTGTTAGGATGCTCGGGATGAAAACGACAAGATGGAGCACTGAGATTGTGGGGAAATTAAAACGAAATTGTTTTATGGCGCCAAGGTTCTGAATGCTCTGTACATTCGCAAAAGAAAAGACCAACCCCCGAAGAGAAATAGACAACATCGTTCGGTTTCTAGCAGCCCCATTGTGCACCCTGGCATGATTCAAAGACCCTCTTGGTGTTACCATCCGCAGTTCAATCTTTTTTCTTTGCAATTTTTGAAGAGATTTAGAGGGATTGGGAGCACAGGATGCAAACAACAAGAGAGATTTCTCAGAATTTGGGGACCATAAAGAAAATTGTTTTAGTGTCTCCAAGTTCTGAGTGCTCTCAACTTTTCCCATTAGCGAGACAAGCCACTTAGGAGAAATAGAAAGCATTGTTCTGTCCCAGGCAACTGTGCTCTGAATCTTAGCAGGGCTTAATGACCCTTGCACTATCCACAGTAAACAGTCCAAACTTTGTTCTTCCAATTCTGGGAGAAGTGACCCGTGTTAGGGAGCCCAGGTACAAACGATAAGGTAGAGTACTCAGAATATGGGGACCCTAGAACAGTCTTAAGGCCCCCAAGGAAGGAGGGGTCTACACCTTCCCCAATGAAGAGACACCACTCCAAGGAGGAATTCACAGCACCCATCTTTCCCAAGAAGCTCTGCTCTGCATCCCAGCAATAATGAAAGTGCCTCATTCTATCTACAATAACAGGTGACATTTTTATTCCTTTTAATACTGATTAAGGCCAAAAGTGTTTAGGAACTCAGGATGCAAAGAACAAGATAGAGTACTCAAAACCTCGGCGATTTAAAACATTATTTTTTTTTTACGGTGACGACGTTCTAAAAGCTCTACGCATTCCCCAAAGGAAAGACAGGCCACTAAGGAGAGTTAGACAGCATCGGTCTATCCCAGGCATCTTTGGTCTGCATCCTAGCAGGGCTTAAACCTCCTCACACTGTCCCCATTAACCGTTCCCAATCTTTTCCTTACAATTCTGGGATTGCTGAGCAGTGTTAGGGAGCTCAGGATGAAACATGGGTACATTAAAACAGAACTGTTTTTTGGCGCCTCAGCTTTGAATACTCTCCACCTTCCATAATGAAGAGACAAGCCACCAAAGAGAAATAGAGAGCATATTTCGGTCTCTAGTAGGAGAGAAAAGCCGCTAAATAGAAATCGACAGCGTTTTTCTCACCCAGGTAACTCTGGTCTGCATCCATCAGGGCTTAATGCCCCTCACACTGTCCACAGAGCCCAGTCCAATTTGTTTCATCCAATTCTGGGAGAGCTGACCTGTGGTAGCGATCTCAGGATTCAAACGACCAGATAGAGCACTCACAAATTGGTGACCTTAAAACAGTTTTAAGGTCCCAAAGTGAGGAGGATCTACACCTTCCCCAATGTTGAGAGAATCCTCCAAAGATATATGGACAGCACCGACCTTTCACACTAAGCCTTAATCTACATCCTAACAAGACTGAAAGTTCCATATACTGTCAACAATAACAGGTCCAAATACATTCCTTGCAATTCTGGGAGAGCTGAAATGTGTTTGGAAGCACAGGGTGCAAAAGACAAGATAGAGCAACACAGAAATTCGGCGCCTTAAAACAAAATAGTTTTTCAGGGCTCAAATTCTCAATGATCTCCACCTTCCCCAAAGGAGAGACAAGCCTCTAAATAGAAATAGACCGCATCTTTCTAACCCAGGTTACTCCGGTCTGCATCCTAGCATGGCTGAACGCCCCTTATACTGTCCATCCACAGTAACCAATTTCTTCCAATTGTGGGAGAGCTGACCAGTGTTAGCGAGTTCAGCATGCAAACGAAAGTTTGAGTAAAGCAGAGAAAGTCAGATAAGGTGATGATAATGAAATGAACCCTAAGATATGTATTCAAATGATTTTTACTTGCTTTCAAGCGATTGTTTATGACACATTCATGAGATCATTTCTTTTTTACTGTGTAAGTGCCTCCCCCACTGTAGAACCACTGTTTTCACTGTATTTCATGTTGGTATAATTTGTGGAGGGGAAAGGGAAAAACAATTCGTTTAAATAGGGCTACACGTGGACCCATTGCAAAAATGCGATGTACAAGTGGTATGTCAAAAACGAACTTCACAACTTTGGATTGTGAGTGGTAGGGAGTTTGGGTGGGGGGAGGACTGTGGGGGAAGGCAGGAGGAGGATGGGAAAAGGTGGGAAGGGGAAACAAAGAGGAGGTTACAATACTTTATAAAAAATGTACTCATCATCTTGACATGTAATTGTAACCCCGCTGTACATTGTTTTCACAAAAAAATAAATGAACAAATAAATAAATAAATAAATTTAAAAATAAAAAAATATGGTGCATTCAGAACTTGGGGATTTTGAAATAGTTTTAAGGCCGCCAACCAATGAGAGTTTACACCTTACCCAAAGGAGGGACACGCGTCCTTTGAGAAATTGACAGCACCAATCTTCCCAAGAAGCTCTGGTCTGCATCCAAGCAGGAACGAAAGTGTCACATCCTTTCTAAAATCACAGGTTCCGTTTGTTTTTCTTACCACTGGGAGCGCTGAAACGTTTTTTAAGATCTCAGGATGTAAACGCCAAGATAGAGCACTCAGACCTTCGGTGAGGTAAACAATATTGTATGGTGTCCAAGTTCTGCAGGCTGTACAATTCCTCAAAGGAGATACAAGACACTAAAGAGAAATAGACTGCATCGTTTTATAAACGGCAACAGTGGTCTGCATCGTAGCAGGGCTAGGAGCCACTTACACTATCCACAGTAACAAGTCCGAATTTTTTCCTTGCAATTCATGGTGAGCTGACCAGAATAAGGATGCTGAAGATGTAAACGACAAGATAGAGCCATGAGAATGTGGGGAACATAAAACAAAATTGATTTATGGCGCCAAGGTTCTGAATGCTCTATACCTTCGAAAAAGAAAAGACCAGCCCCCGAAGAGAAATAGACAACATTGTTCAGTTTCTAGCAGCCCCTGTGTGCATCCTGGCATGATTCAAAGCCCCTCATGGTGTCAACATCCGCAGGTCAATCTTTTTTCCTTGCAATTTTTTGAGAGCTGTGGAGTGTTTGGGAGCACAGGATGCAAACAATAAGAAAGAGTTCTCAGAATTTGGGGACCATAAAGAAAATTGTTTTAAGGTCTCCAAGTTCTGAGTGCTCTCAACTTTTCCCAAATGTGAGACAAGCCACTTAGGAGAAATAGAAAGCATTGTTCTGTCCCAAGCAGCTGTGCTCTGAATCTTAGCAGGGCTTAATGACCCTCGCACTATACACAGTAAACAGTCCAAACTTTGTTCTTCCAATTCTTGGAGAAGTGACCAGTGTTAGGGAGCTCAGGTACAAACGATAAGATAGAGTACTCAGAATATGGGGACCCTAGAACCGTCTGAAGGCCCCCAAGGAAGGAGGGCTCTACACCTTCCTCAAGGAAGAGACACCGCTCCAATGAGAAATTCACAGCACCCATCTTTCCCAAGAAGCTCTGCTCTGCATCCTAGCAATATGGAAAGTGCCTCATTCTGTCTACAATAACAGTTGACATTTTTTTCCTTTTAATTCTGAGAAAGGTCAAAAGTGTTTAGGAACTCAGGATGCAAAGAACAAGATAGAGCACTCAGAACCTCGGCGATTTAAAACATTATTGTTTTACGGTGACCAGGTTCTAAATGCTCTACAAATTCCCCAAAGGAAAGGGATGGCACTGAGGAGAGTTAGAAAGCATAGGTCTATCCCTGGCATCTTCGGTCTTGTCCTAGCAGGGCTTAAACCTCCTTTCACTGTCTCCATTAACAAGTCCCAATTTTTTACTTGCAATTCTGGGATTGCAGAGCAGTGTTAGGGAGCTCAGGATGAAAATGATAAAACAAAGTCCTCAGAACCTGGGTACCTTAAAACAAACGTATTTTTTCACACCTCAGTAGTGAATACTCTCCACCTTCCTTAATGTAGTGAAAAGCCACCAAAGAGTAATAGCATATTTCGGTCTCTAGTAGCTCCTATGTGCATCCTGGCATGATTCACATCCCTTTTCGGTATCAGCAGCCATAGGTGAAAATTTTCTTTGAAATTTTGGAAGAGCTGAGGAGGTTTTGGGAGCACAGGATGCAAATACCAAGAAAGAGCACTCACAACTTGTGGACCTTAAAACAATTGCTTTAAGGTCCCCAAGTTGTGAGTGTTCTACACCTTCCTGAAAGGAGAGGGAAGCCGCTAAATCGAAATAGATTGCATTTTTCTCGCCCAGGCAAATCTGGTCTGCATCCATCAGGGCTTAATGCCCCTCACACTGTCCACGGAGCCCAGTCCAATTTGTTTCATCCAAATCTGGGAGAGCTGACTTGTGTTACTGTGCTTACGATACAAACGACAAGACAGAGCACTGAGTAATTGGTGACCTAAAAGCAGATTTAAGGTCCCAAAGTGAGGAGGCTCTACTCTTTCCCCAATGGAGAGACAAGCCTCCAAAGATATATGGAAACCATCGATCTTTCCCACTAAGCCCTTTTTGACAGCCTAGCAAGACGGGAAGTTCCATACACTGTCAACAATACCAGGTCCAATTATATTCCTTGCAATTCTGGGAGAGCTGAAATGTGTTTGGAAGCACAGGATGCAAATGACAATTTAGAGTAACACAGAAATTCGGCGCATTAAAACAAAATTGTTTTTCAGGGCTCAAATTCTCAATGATCTACATCTTCCCCAAAGGAGAGACAAGCCTCTAAATAGAAATAGACCGCATCTTTCTAACCCACTTTCTCCAGTCTGCATCCTAGCATGGCTGAAAGCTTCTTATTCTGTCCATCCACAGTACACTGTCCAATTATTTTCTTCCAATTGTGGGAGAGCTGACCAGTGTTAGCGAGTTCAGCATGCAAACGAAAGTTTGAGTAAAGCAGAGAAAGTCAGATAATGTGATGTTAATGAAATGAACCCTAAGATATGTATTCAAATGTTTTTTATTTGCTTTCAAGCGATTGTTTATGACATATTCATAAGGTCATTTCTTTTTTACTTTGGAATTCCCTCCCCCATTATATAACCACTGCTTTCACTATATTCCATATCGGTATAGTTTGTGGAGAGGATGGGAAAACATTCTTTTAAATAGGGATACAGGTGGACCCATTGCAAAAATGCGATGGTCAAGTCGTTATGTCCAAAACGAAGTTTACCACTTTGGTTTGTGAGTGGTGGGGGGTATGGGAGCGGGGAGGATTGTTGGGGAAGGCAGGAGGAGAATGGGAAAAGATGGGAAGGGGAAACAAAGAAGGACGATAGGATACTTTGTAAAACATGAACGCATTATCTTGCACATTTAATTGTAAACCCTCTCTTCATTTTTTTCACAAAAAAATAAATGAACAAATAAATAAATAAATGAACTTAAAACCAAGAAAACATGGAGCACTCAGAACTTGGGGTCATTGAAAGAGTTTGAAGGACCCAAGCAATGAGGGTTTACTCCTTCCCCAAAGGAGGGACACCTCCATAGAGAAATCTTCCCAAGAAGCTCTGGTCTGCTTTCTAGCAAGACAGAAAGTGTCTCATCCTGTCTACAATCACAGGTTCCGTTTTTTTCCTTACCACTGGGATGGCTGAAATGTTTTTGAGATCTCACGATGTAAATGACAAGATAGAACACTCAGGCCTTGGGTGAGGTAAACAATATTGTATGGTGCCCAAGTTCTGAAAGCTCTACAATTCCTCAAAGGAGATACAAGCCACTAAAGAGAGTTAGACAGCATGGTTCTATCACAGGCAACAGTGTTCTGCATCCTAGCAGGGCTTGAAACCCCTTAAACTGTCCACAGTAACAAGTCCGAATTTTTTCCTTGCCATTCAGGATGGGCTGACCAGTGTTAGGATGCTCAGGATGAAAACGACACGATAGACCACTGAGAATGTGGGGAACTTAAACAAAATTGTTTTATGGCGCCAAGTTTCAGAATGCTCTATACCTTCGAAAAAGAAAAGACCAGCCCCCAAATTGAAATAGACAGCATTTCACAAAAAAGTAAATGAAGAAATAAATAAATTAATAAATTTTAAAACAAGGAAATATGGAGCACTCAGAACTTGGGGACCTTGAAACAGTTTTAAGGCCCCCAAGCAATGAGGGTTTACTCCTTCCCCAAAGGAAGGAAACGTCTCCATAGACCAATTGACAGCACCAATCTTATGAGGAAGCTCTGGTCTGCATCCTAGCAAGAGAGAATGTGTCTCATCCTGTCTACAATCACAGGTTCTGTTTTTTTCCTTACCACTGGGAGGGCTGAAAATTTTTTGTCATCTCAGGATGTAAAGGACATATAGAGCACTCAGACCTTTGATGACTAAACAATATTGTGTGGTGCCCAACTTCTGAAGGCTCTGCAATTCCTCAAAGGAGATACAAGCCACTAAAGAGAAATAGACAGCATATTTCTTCACAGACAACAACGGTCTGCATCCTAGCAGGGCTTGAAGCCCCTTACACTGTCCACTGTAACAAGTCCGAATTTTTCACTTGCAATTCAGGGTGGGCCGACCAGAGTTTATATGCTGAGCATGAAAAAGATAAGATAGAGTACTAAGAATGTGGGAACATAAAAGAAAATTGTTTTATTGCGCCTGGGTTCTGAATGCTCCATACCTTCAGAAAAGAAAAGACCAGCCCCCGAAAAGAAATAGACAACATCGTTCGGTTTCTAGCAGCCCCTGTGTGCATCCTGGCATGGTTCAAAACCCCTCTTGGTGTCACCATCCGCAGGTCAATCTTTTTTCCTTGCAATTTTGGGAGAGCTGTGGAGGGTTTGGGAGCACAGAATGCAAACAACAAGAGAGAGTTCTCAGAATTTGGGGACCATAAAGAAATGTTTTTAAAGTCTACAAGTTCTAAGTCTTCTCAACTTTTCCCAAAAGCGAGACAAGCCACTTTGGAGAAATAGAAAACATTGTTCTGTCCCAGGAAATTGTACTCTGAATTTTAGCAGGTCTTAATGACCCTTGCACTATCCACAGTAAACATTCCAAACTTTGTGCTTCCAATTCTGGGAGAACTGACCAGTGTTAGGGAGCCCAGGTACAAACGATAAGATAGGGTACTCAGAATATGGGGACCCTAGAACTGTCTTAATTCTCCCAGGGAAGGAGAGTTCTACAACTTCCCCAAGGAAGAGACACCCCTCCCTAGAGAAATTCACAGCACCCATTTTTCCCAAGAAGCTCTGCTCTGCATCCTAGCAATATTGAAAGTGCCTAATTCTGTCTACAATAACATGTGAATTTTTATCCTTTTAATTCTGAGAGAGGTCAAAAGTGTTTAGGAACTCAGGATGCAAAGAACAAGATAGAGCACTCAGAACCTCGGCAATTTAAAACATTATTGTTTTCCGGTGATTTGTTTCTAAATCCTCTACACATTCCCCAAAGGAAACACAGGGCACTAAGGGGAGTTAGACAGCATCGATCTATACCAGGCATCTTCAGTCTGCATCCTAGGCAGGCTGAAACCTCCTCACACTATCCCCATTAACCAGTCCGAATTTTTTCCTTGCAATTCTGGGATTGCTGAGCAGTGTTAAGGAGCTCAGGATGATAACGACAAGATGGAGGGCTGAGAATTTGGGTTCATTAAAACAGAAGTGTTTTTTGGCACCTCAATTATGAATACTCTCCACCTACCATAATATAGAGACAAGCCACCAAAGAGAAAAAGACAGCATATTTCGGTCTCTAGTAGCTCCTATGTGCATACTGGCATGGTTCACAGCCCCTCTCGGTATCACCAGCCATAGGTCAAAAGTTTTCTTTGTAATATTGGGAGAGCTGAGGAGGTTTTGGGAGCACAGGATGCACACAACAAGAGAGAGTTCTCAGAATATGGGGACCATAAAGAAAATTTTTTTCAGGTCTCCACGTTCTGAGTGCTCTCAACTTTTCCCAAAAGCGAGAATAGCCACTTAGGAGAAATAGAAAGCATTGTTCTGTCCCAGGCAACTGTGCTCTGAATGTTAACAGGGCTTAAGGACCCTTGCACTATCCACAGTAAACAGTCCAAACTTTGTTCTTCCAATTCTGGGGGAAGTGACCAGTATTAGGGACCCCATTTACAAACTATAAGATAGAGTACTCAGAATATGGGGACCCTAGAACAGTCTTAAGGCCCCCAGGAAAGAGGGCTCTACACCTTCCCCAGGGAAGAGACACCCCTCCAAAGAGAAATTCACAGCACCCATCTTTCCCCAGAAGCTCTGCTCTGTATCCTAGAAATATTGAAAATTCCTCCGTCTGTCTCCAATAACAGGTGAATTTTTTTTCCTTTTAATTATGAGTGTGGTCAAAAGTGTTTAGGAACTCAGGATGCAAAGAACAAGATAGAGCACTCAGAAACTCCGCGATTTGAATCATCATTTTTTTTACAGGGACCAGGTTCTAAATGCTCTACATATTCCCCAAAGGAAAGACAGGGCAGTAAGGAGAGTTAGACACCATCCGTCTATTCTAGCCCCGAAGATGGTGGAGGAGAAGCTGGAGTCTAAGTAAGCTCTCGCCTAGAAAGCAGTTTTAGAGTTCCAGTGAACAGTCCTAAGTCAGAGAATTACACCAAGTGAATCATAACAGGACAGAGAATTTGGCCAGAGAAGGAAACCCAGGCAAGGAGACTCTTCTGAGCCCTTGCCAGCAGCCACCGCTGCGGGGGTAGCTGTGGCGGTGGTGGGCGAGCCCAGCCGCCATACCTGAGCAACAGAGAGTCCGGAACGAAGGAGCCAGATGCAGCAGAGGAGCGGATTCTACTCAACACCAGCAAGAATCTGCAAGGAGCGGACATCTTCATCCTGCAGTTCGCAGACCAGAGACGACCAAGGAACCAAGACTCGGCGTGAGTAGAAGCCTGACGTCCTCACTCCTTTTCAGTGAGCAGAGGAGGGAAGGCCACCCCTCCCCTGCCCCAGGACCGATGATCTCCATCTTGGATACCGACAAAGCTCGGAGGACCTGCTAGCTCCAGCTCAGGCCTTGGAATAAAATGAGTCATTTAGCAGGTCACAAGAACTTAATGGTGGTGTGACCTGCCAGACTCAGCTCCACCCAGGGAAAAGTCACCCAGCTCAGGCGCCAGCCCGAGGAGTTGGTTTCTTCACTGGGTAATCAGAGCCAGAGGCTGCCCCTCCGTCTAGCAGCCTCGATAAGCAATTGAAAATCAGTAAACAGAAACCCTGAGAATGGCTCCAGGCTGGGCTCTGTGAGGTTTTCACAGACCAGCCCCGGAAAAGCTACCAGAACCAAGCCTCAGCACTGCATCCCCCTCTTTTGTGATTCTCAAAGCAAATATGTCTCCCAATGAACTAGGAGGAGGATCGCCAAATCCTGGGTAAAGCAGAGCATTTTACTGTCTGTTCGAACAAACTGACTTAAGAAACCAAACAAGCCACAGGTCCACAAGCAGACCAGAGACTCCAACAAGAGGCTGGTTATGGATACAAGGGAGATACAGGATTTTTCCCACTCATCCCAAAAAAAAAATCAAAGAAATTTTCGGTTTTTTTGTTTTTTGTTTTTTGTTTCTTTGTTGTTTTTTTTCCCCTTTTTTCTCTTCTTCGTCTTCTTCTTCTTCTTCTTTTTTAGTTTTTATTTTTGGTACCTTATATAAAAAGAAATTTTTTTTCTTTTCTAAAACTTTTTTCAATCTTTAATCTTTGCCTTTTTTGATAAAAAAAATATTTTCCAGAAAGTTTCTTTTCCTCTTATAATTTTTATTTTGGGGATACGGGAGTGTGCGTTTTTGCTTTCTTTTTTGGTCTTCTTTCCCTTTTTTTTTCTTTTCCCTTTTTAAATTATCTTTTTGTTTTTTGTTTAGCTCTACTGAACTTCTCATCTTTTTCTTCTTCCTTTCTTATACTTTTCAATTTCTCCTCTCTTTCGTTCTTCTTTATGTGACTAAATTCTTGTCCTGCACACCCTCAGATAAACCTGTAGTTGACTATTAGACCCTATACCCCATTGTGTAAACACTTAATCCACAAATTTATTACACAAGTCAAAACCTCTAAGAGGTAAATTCCCTAATAGTAGTACTACCTCTTTACACCTATATAATATTTTGAGCATTTTTATTTTTAAGTTTTTCACATCTACTTTATATCCCTCCCCTTCTCTCAATAAATTCACGTTCTTATCTAAATAGATTGTTATCGATTCTACATAATTTTATTAATTTCTTCCTTTCTATTTTTTCTGGTCTCTTTTCTTTTCCCGTTCCCTTTCTTTTTTTTTTCTCTCTCTCTACTTTCATCCTACCCAACCTATTTCCTGCTTTGAGATTAAGACTTAGTTAACTCCCCCAGAGCCTCCCCACATCAATCTATTCCTATTTTTTTTACCCACATCTCTCCCTAACCCTAATAATTTCTGGTCTTCCAAATTCTTCTTTGCGGTTCGTAGCCCATTAACGTATAGTTGTTTGATGTTGAATAGATGTATCTGTTGAACTAGATTGTATCTGTAGACTATTGTCTGTGCAAATTCAGACTTGGGTTGATGCTTGCCTTAAGATAGTGTTCTAGCACAAAACTGGTGCTATTTTCATCTCAAATGGGCAGAGTAAGCCGGAAAAACACAAGAAAAATGGCAAATCTGGGTATCTCAATTCCCAATCCTGATAATCAGGGGACAGAACAGATAATGAATAATCCAGAGGAGAATTCCCAAATAGCTCTACAAACAATGCTGGCAAATATGATGAATCAAAAGATTGAAAGCATACAAAGGTCTCTGTATGAGCGTGATAGGAAGAGAGAGGAGGCATTTCAAAAGTTTTTACAGGAATATCATAAGCATAGGGAAGCTACTCAAAAGCTGATACAGGATTTGAATAAGCAGCTTGAGAATACTCAAAGAAAGAGACAGGAATGGCGTGAACAGGCTGAGAACACTAAAAGAGAACTACAGGAATCCCAAAAACGGGAGGAAGCTTATCAAAGAGTAATACAGGAATTGAGAGAGAAGGAAGAGAATACACAAAGATCACTAAAGACATTCATGGAATCCATTAACAAAGAGCTGAAGGAAGTCAGGGAGACCACAAAGGGAATGCTGAATGGAACCAAACAGAAGGAATGGGAGTCCAAGGAAACCATAACCAATCAACTAAGTGATTTGAGAACAAACAATGAACACCAAATTAAGGAAGTAAAGAGATTCATACAAGATCTAAAACAGAGCTTCAACAAAGAACTTGAAGCTATAAAAACTGACCAATTAGAAGGAAAAGAGATAAAAAACAAAGTAGAAAGTATTGACAGCAGGTTAGACCATGCAGAAAATCGAATCTCAAGGATTGAAGACAGCCTAGATATTATAGAGAAAGAACATACAACCATCCAAGACAAGCCCAAGAAATAAGATAGGTCTATCCAACACCTGGAAGACACCATCAGAAGGCCGAATATAAGGAAAATGGGTGTAGAGGAGCACCTAGAAAATTAAGTTAATGGTCTAAGAAATTTGATTAACAGGATCCTAGCAGAGAACTTCCCAAACATACAAAAAGATAGGCCTATTCAGATACAAGAAGCTTTTAGATCCCCAAATAGACCAGACCAGAATAGGACATCCCACAGACACATTATAATCCACACAGGATCAACTCAGACCAAGGAAAAGATCCTTAAAGCTGTCAAGGAGAAAAGGTTAATCACCTATAAAGGGAAACCAATTAGAATCACCTCAGATTTCTCAGCAGAGACAATCAAAGCAAGAAGAGCCTGGAATGACCTATGCCATGCCCTAAGACCAAACAACTATCAACCAAGAATACTGTACCCAGCTAAACTCTCCTTCATAACTGAAGGCCAAATAAAAACCTTCCACAGCAAAGAAAAATTGAAACAATACATCTCCACCAAACTAGCCCTACAAAAGATTCTTAAAGATGTCCTACACATAGAAAACCAACAAGACCGCAACAAAGGCCAAGAAACTGCACCCAAACTGAGAATCCAAGAACCTTAGGAAGAACCCAGTTTTCACAGCCCCCAAGAAGGTGGATAACATGGCAGGAACTCCCAAATACCTCTCAGTCCTATCTCTTAACGTTAATGGACTGAACTCTCCAATTATGCGACATAGACTGTCTAGTTGGATTAAAAAACAAGACCCTTCAATATGCTGCCTGCAGGAGTCACATCTTGCCCGTAAAAACAAACACATTTTCAATGTTAAAGGCTGGAACAAAATCTACTAAGCAAACGGCCCTCATAAACAGGCGGGAGTTGCAATCCTAATATCAGATAAAATAGACTTCATATTAAAATTCGTGAGAAGAGATAAAGAAGGTCGCTACATACTAATTAAAGGATCTCTCCTTCAGGAGGATATTACAATTCTAAATATCTATTCGCCAAACAATGGAGCACCCAAATTTATGCAAGAAACACTACTTTCCCTCAATTCCCATATAGATCCAAAGACATTAATTGTTGGGGATTTTAACACACCACTCTCCCCACTAGACAGATCAACTCGGCAAAAACTCAACAGAGAAACCGCAGATCTAAACAGCTGCATAGATCAACTAGACTTAACAGACATTTACCGAACATTTCACCCAGCAGCATCAGAATACACGTTCTTCTCAGCAGCACATGGAACGTTTTCTAAAATAGACCACATTTTAGGCCACAAAGCAAACTTGTCCAAATTCAGAAACATTGAAGGTATACCTTGCATTAGCTCTGACCACAAGGGAATAAAATTAGAACTCAACACCAAAAGCCACCAAAGAAAGTCCGGTATCACATGGAGGCTGAACAACACACTGCTGAATCATCAGTGGGTCATGGAAGAGATTAGAAAGGAAATTCAAATGTTCATGCTATTCAACAAAAATGAACACACAAATTACCAACTCCTCTGGGACACAGCAAAGGCAGTACTCAGAGGCAAGTTTATAGCTCTGAGCTCCTACATCAACAAATTGGAGAGATCTGAAACTAACAATTTAATGACACATCTAAACCTCCTTGACAAAGAGCAGCAAGATAAACCCCAATCCAGCAGACGGAAAGAAATAATCAAAATTAAATCAGAATTAAGTGAATTAGAATCCAAAAAAACTATAGAAAGAATCAACAAAATAAAGAGTTGGTTCTTCGAAAAACATAACAAAAGTGACAGACCCTTAGCAAACCTTATCAGAAAAAGGAGAGAACACACCCAAATTAATAAACTCAGAGATGAGAATGGAAACATCACCACGGAAACAACCAAGATTCAGAACATGATAAGGGAATACTTCTCAAAACTTGACAGAAATGGACCTTTTCTAAGCAAATATTGACATGCCAAAACTAAACTAAGATGAGTTAAACCAGCTTAACAGGCCCATATCAAACATTGAAATAGAAACAGCAATAAGAGACCTCCCAGCTAAGAAAAGTCCAGGACCAGATGGTTTTACAGCGGAATTATACAAGGCCTTCAAAGCAGAGCTAACACCAATACTCCTCCAACTCTTCAATGAAATTGAAAGAGAAAGCTCACTACAGAACACATTCTATGAAGCCATCATAACCCTCATCCCAAAACCAGGCAGGGACTCATCAAAGAAAGAGAACTATAGACCCATTTCTGTGATGAACATTGATGCAAAAATTCTCAACAAAATTTTGGCCAATCGACTTCAACAATTCATCCAAAAAATCATACACCATGATCAAACAGGATTCATTTCAGGGATGCAAAGCTGGTTCAATATACGCAAATCAATTAATATTATTCATCACATCAACAGGAGCAACAATAAGAACCACATGGTAATCTCAATAGATGCAGAAAAAGCATTTGACAAGATCCAACACCCCTTTATGATGAAGGTTTTGGAAAAATTAGGAATCCATGGAACATTCCTCAATACAATAAAGGCTGTATATGACAAACCTACAGCCAGCATTATACTGAATGGTGAAAAACTAAAGCCATTTCCTCTTAACTCAGGAACAAGACAAGGATGTCCACACTCTCCACTTCTCTTCAATCTAGTTTTAGAATGCCTACCTACAGCAATAAGACAAGATGCAGACGTAAAGGGGATCCAAATAGGGAAAGAAGAAATAAAACTCTCCCTCTTTGCAGATGACATGATCTTGTATTTAAAGAATCCGATAGACTCCACTCCCAAATTACTCAAGCTGATTCAAAACTTTGGCAAAGTGACAGGTTATAAAATTAACCCCCCAAAATCAATGGCTTTTCTATATGCCAACAATGAGAAAAGTGTGGCTGAAATTAGGAAAATAACTCCATTTGTAATAGCCCCACAAAAATAAAATACCTAGGAATTAACGTAACTAAAGAAGTGAAGGACCTCTATGATGAAAACTTTAAAATCTTGAAAAACGGAATCAACACAGAACTTAAAAAATGGCAAAACCTCCCATGCTCCTGTATTGGCAAGATTAACATCGTGAAAATGGCAATATTCCCAAGGCTATCTACAAATTCAATGCGATACCTATCAAAATTCCACACTCATTCTTCAAGGAAATAGAAGAGGCAATCCAAAAATTCATATGGAACAATAAAAGACCCCGAATAGCAAAAACACTCTTCAACGGAAAGAACACTGCTGGAGGAATATCAATACCAAATTTCAAACTAAACTATGAAGCCATAGTAATCAAAACAGCTTGGTACTGGCATAAGAACAGACCTCAGTACCAATGGAATAGAATTGAAAACCCAGAAATGAACCTACAGACCTATAGCCATCTAATCTTGGATAAGGAAGCTAAAACAATAGAATGGAAGAAAGACAGCCTCTTCAGTAAATGGTGCTGGCAAAATTGGTTGACTACATGTAGAAAACTAAATCTAGATCCTTATATATCACCCTGCACCAGAATCAACTCCAAATGGATCAAAGACCTTGAACTCAAAGCAGACACTCTGAAAACATTACAGGATGGAATAGGAGAAACCCTAGGTCTCCTTGGCTCAGGCCGAAATTTTCTGAATAGAGACCCGGAAACACAAAAAATCAAAGAAAGGTTGGACAAATGGGATTGCATAAGGTTGCAGAGCTTCTGCAGAGCAAATGAGATAGCTATCAAGGTCAATAGAAAAGCCACCGATTGGGGGAAGATCTTTACTAGCCATACAACGGACAAGGGTCTCATATCTAAAATATACTTGGAACTCAAAAAATTAAACCACCCAACAACAAATCCTCAAAGAAACAACTGCCCAATAAATAAGTGGGCGAAAGACGTAAAGAGAAGCTTCTCTGAAGAAGAAAGAAGGATGGCTAATAGGCACATGAAGAAATGTTCAATATCCCTAGCCATAAAAGAAATGCAAATCAAAACAACATTGAAATATCACCTCACTCCAGTTAGAACAGCAAAAATCAAGAACTCTAACAACAACAGATGCTGGAGGGGATGTGGACAGAAAGGAACCTTACTTCATTGTTGGTGGGAATGTAAACTTGTTCAACCACTTTGGAAAGCAGTATGGAGGTTCCTCAGAAGACTTCACATAGATCTCCCCTATGATCCAGCAATCTCACTTTTGGGCATTTACCCAAATGTTTACAAACAAGACCACACTTAAGCTACCAGCACAACTATGTTTATTGCAGCATTATTTACCATAGCTAAGATATGGAACCAACCCAGATGCCCCTCAGTAGATGAATGGATCAAGAAAATGTCGTATATATACACAATGGAATTCTATGCCTCCATCAGAAAGATTGACATTGCCCCATTTGTTAGGAAATGGAAAGGCTTGGAAAAAATTATATTAAGTGAAGTAAGCCAGGCCCAAAGAAGCATAGGTCCCATGGTTTCCCTTATTTGCCATATCTAGTATAGGTATGAGTCAAGCGGAAAAAGTCAGATAATGTGATGTTAGGAAAATGAACCCTTAAATATGTATTTTAATTTTTTTCGTTTCTTTCATGCATGTGTTTCTAACGCATTTACAAGATTATTTCTTTGTTGCTTTGTATGTCCCTCCCCCACAGTGTAACCCCCGATTTCACTATATTTGATGTCAGTATAACATGTGGAGGAGATGGGGACAAACAAGTCGTTTAAGGATTCAGGTGGACCTGTTGCAACAATGAAAAGTACAAAATGTCATGTCAAAACCAGCTTTACAATGTCGGTGTGGGTGGGGAGGGGGGTATGATTGGTTGGGGGGAGGGGGGAGGCTGGGAAGGGAGGTGAAGGATGAACAAAGGAGGAGGCTGCAATGCTTGGTAAGAAATGTATGCATTATCCTGCCCATGTAATTGTAACCCCTCTGTACAGTATGTTCTTAAATAAAATAAAATAAAATAAAAATATTGCAATAAAAAGATAGCAACCAAACTAGAAAGAAAGCCAAATAATTGTGGAAAAATATTTACCAGCAATTATCTTGCCCATGTAATTGTAAACTCTCTGTACAGTTTTTTCACAATGAAAACAAAATAAAATAAATATTTGCCAGCAATATATTAGACAAGGTCTAATAGCCATTATATATGATGAACTTAAGAAACTAACTCTTCATAATTCTAACAAACCAATCTTAAAATGGTCAAGGGAGCTAAAGAGATACTTCTCAGAAGAAGAGATAAAAAACAGCAAAGAAACACATGAGGAAATGTTCATAATCCCTGGTTGTAAAAGAAATGCAAATAAAAACAAATCTGAGATACCAACTTACTCCTTTCAGAATGGCCCACATCCTAAATTTAGCCAATGACAAATGCTGGAAGGGATGCAAAGAAAGAGAAACATTACTGCATTGCTGGCGGTAATGTATATTAATACAACCACTTTGGAAAGCAGTCTGGAGGTACCTCAGAAAGCTAAATATCGACATCTACTATGAACTGGTCCTACCACTCCTAGGCATCTACTATGAACAACAGGAACCAGTATACAAAGACACACACCTCAATGATTATTGCAGCACTGTTCACAATAGCCACGATTTGGAAACAACCCAGATGAGCCACTACTGATAAGTGGATCCAAAAATTGTGGTACCTATATACAATGGAATACTATGCAGCCTTTAAAAAGGACCAAATGATGGCATTTGCAGGGAAATAAATGGAACTAGACAAAATTATTTGAGTGAGGTAAGCCAAGAACAACAAGACAAACGGCACAGGGTCTACCTGATATGTGGATTCTAAAGCCAAAATGCAATAAGGTATGACAAAGTAAACAGGACTCGAGAAACAAAGGACAGCCACTCATTTTGTTGTATCACCATTAATGACTCCATGTTCTTGACCATGTAGATGGTAGAAATATGCACGCAATGGAGGGAAGCCAGGAGGAGGAACACAATAAGTGGAAAATGGAACAACATACAACAAAGTGGCCCATCAGCTGCACTGGATACAGAAGAAAAATAACTAAGCAACCCAAACACAGTGATGGGAAGGGAGGAATGAGTGGGAAAGAGGGAAAGAAGGAATAGCCTACACTAAGCAAAAGGAAAAAATGTAAACATCATCTGAGGTGGGAAAAATAATTTGGATTGTCAAAGCTCATAGAATTAACAAATTTAGACCATGATAACAATAATTTGCCTTGTCAAGGTTAAAAAGTGTTTGTGACTTTACTAAGTATCACAATTCCACAATACTGTGAAATATGTGAAATATATGCAATCACCTATCTCAATTTTTTCAAAACGTCTGAGAAGGGAAGGGTTATGAGGGATGAGTGACAATGTTGTCAGACACCTTGTATTCATGTACTGTTTTGTAGGATGGGAACTTCTTTGTAAAACTACTTAAAGATAATAATAATAAAAACTGTTTAAAAATAAATAAACATTAGGATGATGATAAAAAAAAAGTTCAAATATAAAATAAGAAATTAAATCCAGTTGGAAGGAAAATTTCTTTGGGGAGAGTAATGTAGTGTATTCTATAGCAAGTCTCACTTCAGCATTAAATTCAAAAGCTAGACCTAAAGTAAATGAAATAAACTAAGAAATTGACTTGAAAAAAGAAAAAAAAAGAAACTCCACCCACTCTTCCTTGCCTGGACAGCTGGTGTTTGTAAAACTGCATCATGCCCCTGAATTGGAACCGAAGTGGCAAGGATCTTACTTGGTCGTGCTAACTTCACTGTTGCCTATTATATTAGGACGAAAAACAACATTAGATCCATCAGTCTCTAGTGAAATAGGCAGTCGACCCATATACAGAAAAGGCTACAAGATAGACTGTGCAGACACTCAGAGGGTCCCTTAAGGATAAGACTTACTAAGTGTTAATTAGTAATAACTAGTGTGTTTCTATAATTTACTTGATTACAATTAAATTTACATTTTAAGCCTGTTCATTAGGTGGAGAGATGGGAATTTTTAGGATTTGGTAAGAAGGAATCAAGGTTTTGATTTGACATGAAAACCAGTGGGGGATGTATAAAGCAGCAAAGCCCTAATAATCAGCATGACCCACTAATCAATGTGGCCCCATGTCCTGGCCCACAGGAGTGCATGGGTCATGCCACAAAAGGGGACAGGGCATGCTGATAGAGGGGTAGGATGTAATCCTCAAATGAGCTGTGAAGAAGTTATTGAGGAATGCGCAGTTCATGAAGTGATGGTTGAAAACTGTTAGGCAAGAGACCCACTGGGTCTGGGAGGGGTTCAACCTATATATAGGCTGCATGGTGAGCGCAATGGAATTGGAGAAAATCAAGTGAAGACCTTGAAGGAAGGAAGTGGTGAGATAGCAGGAGGGGAAAGACTTGGGAGAAGAGGAATTTGAGGGAGTGCAGGAGGAGAAGGATGCCAATTGGCCACCAGGCCAGAGAAGTGTAGGCCTGTGGATAGTGGAGAGGACTAAAGAGAAGAAGGAAGTGATGGAAGGGAAAAAGTTAAATGAAGGACATGTCTATAAAGAAAGAGGGAGCAAGAGAAAAGGAAAAAGCCTTACCTATTGAAGTATGGAGTTTCGAGATGATAATTTGGGGGGATGGTGGTTTGCACACAATTAACTATGTGCAGGGCTGCCCATTGGAGGTCTGAGATTTGGTGTTTGGGGCTGGCTTGTCAATCAGTGTACAGCCCAGGACAAGGTAAATGCAGGCCCATTACTAGCGTAAATAAAGTTATCCTCAATGTGCCTTATTAGATTGTCTTGTGTTTTATGCAACATAAGTATACGAGTTTACAAGTTAATAGTGTCAAAGGCCTCGAATTTTGTAAAATGTTATGAGGTCATAATAGGTTTGCAATATCCAATGGGACAATGATATCACAATGGCAATATGATGTCACAATATCAAGTCATAATAATATTTTGATGTCATAATTAGTTGGTGATGCGATAATGGTGATGAGGTCACAATAGGTTTATGATGTCACAATGGATTGATGATGTCACAATGGCATGCTAGACTTCAATTTTCCTTAACTTCAAATGAGAATATAAATCCAGAATGGGATTGTTATATCTACAAAGTTATGCATTGGCCCAAACGTTATGAACTCCCAATAAGTATGTAATGTCACAATGGATTACAATGTGCATGATATCTGACAAAGTGATGACATAATTTTCATGATATCAGAGTGCATTTCTAATATCACATGTCATACCTGAAATAAGTAAAAAACAGATTATCAGAGCAAAAAGGGCTTATGTATCACAAGGGCATCATGTCAAAGTTATGAGGGGAGGACCAGTTAATGATTTCACACTGGTGATTCTGCTTCGAAGGGTTTGTAATATTACAATGGTATAACTGATCTCAATTGTTAGACCACAATGAATATATGGGTAAACAACTGAATTTTTTTGTCACAAAGGCCATATGCTGTTTCAAAGGTGCTAAGAGGTCATAACTGATTAAAACATCACAATGTGATGGTGATGTCACAATGGTAATGTGATGATGCAATAGGTTTGTGATATCACTGTGGTCATGAGGTCACCCATGGAATAGTGATGTCATTATGAGTTTATAATATTACAATCACATGTCTGATTTCAATTGCTACTAGTTTACAAAGAGGAAAAGAATTCAAGGAAGGAGATAGAAGTCCTAAAACCCACGAGGTTTCTAGCATGTGATGTCATAATAGGTGTGTGAAAACAGAATGGTAGAGTAATATCACAATGTCAATATGATGTCACAATATCATGTCATAATAAAGTGTTAAGGGACTTCTGAGGAAGATGGTGGAGGAGAAGCTGGAAGCTAAACAAGCTTTCTCATAAATAGCAGTTTTAGTGTTCCAGTGAACAGTCCTAGGGTAGAGAATCACACCAAATGTGCCATCACAGTACAGAGAGTGTGTCCAGAAAGGGAAAATCCAGTCAAGGAGACAGATCTGAGCACTTGCTAGTAGCCAAGGCTGCTGTGGCTGCAGCAGCAGCAGCGGCGGCCATAGCCATCATCCCTACAACAGAGAGATCCCAGGACAAAGGTGCCAGACACAGTGGACAGGGGATTCAACTCAACACCAGCAAGAACTGAGAAGGAGCAGATACCTTCATCCTTCAGATTGCAGACCAGAGAGTGCCCAGGTACTAAGATTCTGACATGAGTAGAACCCTGAAATCCTCACTCCTTCTCAGGGAGCAGAGGTGGGAATGCCAGCCCTCTCCCCTACCACCACTGGAGATCTCCATCTTTGATACTGACAAAGGTCCGGCTGAGCAGGTAGCTCCAACTCAGGCCTTGGAAGAAAACAAAAGAGTCATTTTGCAAGTCACAGGAACTAGAAGGGACCTGCCAGGCTCAGTTCCACCCAGGAAAGTCACCCCGCCCAGGCAGAGAGAGCTCTGTCCACAGAGAAGTGACTTTCTTCACCATGTAAACAGAGCCAGAGTCTGTCCCTCCGTACAGAAGCCTAGACAAACAATTGAAATTCAGTAAACATAAATCCTGAGAATGGCTCAAAGCTGGACTCTATGTCTCAGGAGCTAGCCCCTCAGGGGAAAGCTACTGTTTGCTGAAAGGCCTCAAATCTATCCAGAACCTAGCCTAATCACAGCTTCTCCAAACTAGAGGAAATTGCCATTTCCCTCTTTTGGGATACTCAAAACAGATCTCCCTCCCATTGAACTAGCCTGGGAAGAGGATCACAAAATCCTGCCTAACACAGAGCATTTTCTGTCCAAACAAACTTACTTAAGAAACCAATCAAGCCATAGGAAAACCAAACACCACAAACAGACCAGAGACTCGACCAATAGACTGGTTATGGACACAGGGGAGATACAGGTTCTTCCCATTCCCTGCCCCCCTAAAAAAACTCAAAAAACCAAAGAACTCTTTTATGATTTTTTTTAATTTTAATTTCTGTAAATATTTTCCTCATATTTTTTTGGTGTATGTGTGTATGTGTGTTTAATAAAAAGGACCAAGAGGTCCTTTTTATTGTTTTCATATTTTCTCTTTCTTTTTTGCATGACTTAATTGCTATTCTGCTCATCCCAAGATATATACCTGTTGTCAATTATTACACCTTATCCCCCATTTTGTACATAATTAATACAAAAATTTATTACTCAATTCACAACCTCTTAGGCTTAAATTCTTTACGAGGAGTTTTATTTCCTTATACCTACATAATTTTCTAGTAACCAATATAAAAAATATTTTTTAATTTTTCATGTCTCCTTTCTCTCCTCCCCTCTTCTCGTCCTATTCTTTTCTTCTCTCAATATCATTTCTTTAAACTTACATAAATTGTGTTTCACTTCTTAAATTTGAATTTTTGTTTTTCCATTTTTTCTTTAAAATATCTCTCCTATCATTCTGCCCAATCCATTTCCCTCTCAGAGATTAGGACTTGGTTAAATTTACTCTCCTTTAATCTATCCACATCCCTCTAGTCCTATTTTCCCCCACATTTCTCCCTAAAGCTAATAATTTCTGGTTTGCAAATCCTTCTTTGCTGTTTGTAACCCATTAATCCATGGTTGTCTGATGTTGAATAGCTTGTATTTGTTGAACTATATTGTATTTGAAGCCATTTTGATTGTGCGACTACAGGGCTCTGGTTGATGCTTACCTTAAAATAGTATTCTGGCACAAAATTGGTGTTACTTTCATACCAAATTGGCAGAATAAGCTGGAAGAACACAACAAAAATGGCAAGTCCAGGTGTCTGAACTCCCACTCATGATAATCAGGTGACAGAACAGTTAATGAATAATTCAGAGGAGAGTTATCAAAAGCTCTACAAACACTGCTGGAAAACATGGTGAATGAAATAATTGAAAACTTGCAAAGGAATCAG